>NC_090923.1:87326504-87629535 GCF_040938575.1 Ambystoma mexicanum
CCTATTGCTCAAGGTGAGCACGCACACAGGTGGGAGGCATTCACAAAGGGGATAGGAGGGAGGGGGCTGCAACTACCTACCACAGGATACCCATATTTAACACCACTTGTCTTCTTGGTTCCCTCCCACCCCCCACAGACAGTCATCCCAGAGAGTAAGAGAGGGTACCGAACGGAGGTTCCCGATACTCCAGCAGAGCTAAGGTGAGCGTGACACATACCGCCGCAAGCGGCACATTGTTCTACGGCGGGGCAGTCCCCTGTGTGTGGGTACTCGTAGCCGCACCTGTAGCATGTGGCTTCGGAACGCCCTGCGGCTTGACTTGCAGACGCTTCCAGCCTGTTGACTGTGTCTGTGGTCTTGGTCTGTTATATGGTTATTATTCCTAAGTTATCTAGTTGTGACTCGACAGCGGCTTCCATTCTGGCTAGGGCCAATATTTCTTCGAGCGATCTTTATTTTTGAAGCAGTTGTTTTCTGAAAGATTGGGATTGACAGCCAGCGATTACCTGTGACCTTAGAGCTTCCTTGTTTGAGCAGCGGAGAATTCACAGTATTTTTGTTTTATGCGCAGGCGCATGACATAGTTGTCTAGTGACTCGCCTTTCTCTTGCCGGGTGGAATGAAAGATGTGGCGTTCATAATCGACGTTGGTGTGTGGTGCAAAGTACTCTGACAATTTTCGGTGTACCTCTTCATACGTTGCTGTGTCCCAGTTGATCAGTTTGCCTGCAATGTCTCGTACAGCTGGTCCTATGGCCATGAACGGGGTGTATTTCAGCTTGTCATCCTCTGCGAGGCCCACTGCTCCCACATAAAAATTGAAGTCTCTGAGCCATGTGGCCCACCTGGGTCCTAAATTTGTATCTCGCACGTCGAATGGGTTGGGCATGTGCATCACCTCCGCGGTTCCTCCTGCCACTGGTGTCTGAGCGGCATTTCCGCCTGCAGCACCTTCCGTACCTGTCGCTGCCGCCGTGGGTGCTGATGATGAGGCTGTGGGTGCAGATGACGCCACCTGGTCTGTCATGTTGGGGAGTTGTGATTTTCCTTCTGTGTGGGTAATGTGTTGATTTTGCGCAGTTTGCACGGTTTTGTATTCTGGATACTTCTTTGTATGTGTTCATGTGTCACCAGGCAGGCAGGATCAGTCAACTGCCTTTGTTATGTGGACCTCTTCCATATGGTCCAGGCATTCATGTGGTGCCGCGGATTTCTTTCTGTGGGCTAAATCCACAGGTTTGTTTCCTCGTGTCCTCCTGTCTCCTCTCCCCCCTGTTTCTCCTTGTGTGGGTGGGAGAGGGGTGGAGCTGTGACGTACGCAGCGGGCTGGGCCTCACCGCGGCCTTCAGTGCTCCGTGCAGGGCCTCCACACTAGCTGTGCTGGGAGCGGTGCTGGCACTATCTTGGGGTTGTGGTTTCCGAATGTGTGGAGTGGCCAGCTCCTACGGGGCGGCGCCGTCAGACGTGCTTCTCAGCATGGGGACCAGCGCTGGTAAGGGGCGCCGACGGCAGCCCTTGGCATGCGTGGTATTCGTTACCTTCATCGCCAGTGTGGGGAAGTGAACCAATCACCTGCTGCATTCACACAATAACAAGGCAGGAGCCGGAGCGTATCTCTCAACGTCTGCTCTTTATTAAATACAAAGCCCAACTGCCGGAGGCCCTGCCAGCCCCTCCTTAACCCTCAACGTCACTTCCCTTCTAGCAACAGCCCGCAATGGCGGACTCCCACATAATGATGTGCGTGCGCTCCAACGGGGCTGAGGGCTTCATACCCTGACAACGACCAGCACTGGCTGGGGCTGAGCCAGATGCTCTGGCCTGGCTCTTAGGGCCAAATACGAGCCAGGGAAATGGACCCGCGAAACAGCAGGGGGTCTGTGTCCGGAACCTGTTGGGGGAGGGGCGCGTGGCATAGAAAAAGATTAGAGTGTAGAAAAGGGATGGGGAGGACTGGGTGCGGGGGAGGACTGGGTGCGGAGTAAAAAGATTTGAGGGGTTTGGGCAGGGCTGGACTGGGGGCAAAAAAAGGCCCTGGAAACAATTACTGGGGACCAAAAGAGGCCCTGGAAATAAACTTCAAAGTGGCCCCATATGACTCATTTTCAGCAAGCCCAATGCTTTTCCTATGAGAAAATTTGGAAGTACCACAGAAAAGAGGCCCAGAGTGCAGAGGCCCACCGGGAAATCTCCAGAGTTCCCTATAGGCCAGTCCACCCTTGGGTTTGGGGCCAAGAAAAGGTGTGTACTGGGAGCCAAGAAAAGCAGTGTGAGGGGGCTAAGGGCTGAAAAAAAATCTGTATGAAAGGGTTTGAGGCACAGAGAAAAGGCATGACTTGGTGATGGGAGGTGTGGAATGGGTGGGAGGGTTGTGTTGGACTGGGGAGTTGGGGGAAGGTTCCCAGCACTAGAAAAAGCTGTGGGCGCCCTCTTCCACATGTTGTGGGCATCGGTTGGAAGTTGGTATTGTCTGGCATTAAAGCAATTACAGGGTTGTCTCTCCCTATGGACCCCTGGGTTGTGTTGTTGGGGGACACCGGACAGATTGTTTTCCCTAACTGGCCCGATGGCTACCTTGATCGGGCACTGCCTCTTGGCGGCCAGGAACGGGAACCGTGTGGAGGGCCCGCTTCTTCCACTGTGGGATATGCTGGTGGCGGATAAGATCGGGGCCTTGTGTGAGGAAAGGTGCAATGCATGTTTGAGCACCTGGAGACCCTTCGTTGACTTTGCTGGAGGCCACCCAGCGGTAGTGGGTAAGCCCCCACTAATGAGACACTTTGCCTTGGTGTAGTGGGACTGGTCTGGAGAGTTGCCCTATGGCAGCAGAGGTGCCCAATGCTGCCAAAGACTGGGGCTGAAGGGGTAGACCCCCCCCCCCTCCTACACCCCCTGCAGCACAAGAAATATGCCTCACCAAATGCCGCATGTTTGTTTATAGTCTCGCTCCGTAATATTGATATGATCCTATTGCAATGTGAATTTGATATGGATGTATACGTATTGCGACAGCATGTTAAATAAAAGTTCCTTTACGAAAAACTCAAATGATACGATAGGTTATTTATAACGCCCTTAATACCCTGCTGTTTCTAAGCGCGGACCCGGGGATCGAACCTGTGTCGTCTTGCTTCCCAGTCGAGCACGTTGCCCCTGAGCTATCCTCCCGAGACCATGGATCCCAGGACAATGCCTTTTGGGCTGGGAATGGCGGCAGTGGGTGGGACTGGCTAGAAGGATAAGCTTGGCAGTGGGCAGTCCATATTGAGGTAAATAAACACCTACACACTTATCTTTACTCCTATCCCGTCCTGCTATACTCCATGCAATCGTTTTGTGGCACCACTTAACAGCCAAAACTAAGAACAAAACAAAAAAAATCATTGTTGAAATGGAAGAGGTATAGCGGGGCGGGGGTTGGGGGTGGAGTTAATAGAGCCAAGCCAGGGTCTGGAGGACCTTTGTCACAGAAGATAGCTGGAGGGAGGGAGGGGGGGGGGCGGGGTAGTGAGACAACCCGGAGCATCACGAGTTTGAAACCAGTACCCGCGCGCTTGGAAGCGTGATATAACTATAACATTGGCCAGCACAGCGCGCAAGAGGCTTGTCCACACGTGCACGGCCCAGCAGCGGTCTCCTAGCGCCTGGCTACTCCTAATGAGCGCTATACACAGATTAGTGTTCTCTCTCTCTGCTGGCTTGGCAGCCTCGGCCGTTTAGCTGGAGTTCCCCTAGGCACTGAGGTTTCGTTGAAACCACAAACTCTGTTTCTACCGTTAGCAGCTCACTTCCTGCTCTGCCTACACTGGTCACGACTTTTTTTTTTGTTGCTTGCCACAATCGCGATTTCAAATCGCAGAGTGGAAGTCTGCAGAGGCCCGACCACAGCCCTTTGGGGTTCGCTGTCAAGTTAATAAGTCGCGTCTTGTACTGGAGAGGGGGGTGGAGAAGTGAACCAGCAAACAGCTAGTTTTTAAATAGCTAATCTTGGGAGCTGGCAGGTGCAGCAATGGGTTGTGGGGGGGGAGGGGGAGAGGGGTGTGAACAGGCAACCTCCCTGCTTCACGCCAGAGTCGCTGTTCCCGGCTTGTGCCAGGACGTGGGCAGCTCTCGCGGGTGGAGTGCGAAGTGCCCCTCCTCTGCTGTCTTGCATTCTGGATTTATTTTTATTTTTTTCATTTTTTGTCCTGGTCTTCAGAGGTGACCACGCCTGGAAGAAAAAAACCTGGGACGTGGCCAGCTACTTACTTCTGAAAGACCAGCCTGACCTGGCTCTTGAAAGCGATCGCTTTTCTATTTGTAAAGCGCAGAACGTACGCGTTGCAACTTCTTGGCGCTGGGAGGGAAAACCAGTTGTGTCCTGCCATCTTTAGCTGTACACCAGTGGCTCTTTCAATTTGATCAGTTTCCCCCGAAGTTTAGAGGGTTAGGCTGCAAGGGCCGAGGCCAATTCACTGCCATCTGGATACTGGAAGGTTCCTTTTTCTTGTGTAAGGCAGTCTGCCTGGGTCCAGGGAAGGAATATATAACGCCGAATGCATTGTTTCCATTCAAATATGATTGAAACAAAACGTATAAGATTGTATACTTTGGGTGCTGAGAAGGTGCGAGTAGGAAGGCTGGGTGTCCATGAGAAGCGGTGGCAACCAGGCTGGCCTGAGAGCATGACTTTGCATGGTGAGTGACCTGCTGGCCTGAGAGCATGGCTGCGCATGGTGAGTGACCTGCTGGCCTGAGGGCATGGCTGCGCATGGTGAGTGACCTGCTGGCCTGAGGGCATGGCTGCGCATGGTGAGTGACCTGCTGGCCTGAGGGCATGGCTGCGCATGGTGAGTGACCTGCTGGCCTGAGTGCATGGCTGTGCATGGTGAGTGACCTGCTGGCCTGAGTGCATGGCTGTGCATGGTGAGTGACCTGCTGGCCTGAGTGCATGGCTGTGCATGGTGAGTGACCGAACTACTGACTGTACGGGATGCAGTGGCAACCAGGCTGGCCTGAGCGCAGTGCTGTGCACAGTGAGTGACCGAGCTACTGGATGCAGTGGCAACCAGGCTGGCCTGAGCGCAGTGCTGTGCACAGTGAGTGACCGAGCTACTGACTGCACTGGATGCAGTAGCAACCAGGCTGGCCTGAGCGCAGTGCTGTGCACGATGAGTGACCGAGCTACTGACTGCAGTGGAAACCAGGCTGGCCTGAGCGCATGGCTGTGCATGGCGAGTGACTGGCTGGCCTGAGCGCATGGCTGTGCATGGTGAGTGACCGAGCTACTGACCGCACAGGACGCAATGGCAACCGGGCTGGCCTGAGCGCATGGCTGTGCATGGTGAGTGACCGAGCTACTGACCGCACAGGACGCAATGGCAACCGGGCTGGCCTGAGCGCATGGCTGTGCATGGTGAGTGAGTGACTGGCTGGCCTGAGCGCATGGCTGTGCATGGTGAGTGACCGAGCTACTGACCGCACAGGACGCAATGGCAACCAGGCTGGCCTGAGCGCATGGCTATGCATGGTGAGTGACTTTCTGTTTTTTCCCAACGATTGGGGAAAAAAAGAACATTTTTCAAAAAAGCAAACCGTCCGTGCATGCATTCTTATTCCTGCCGTGACTGCTTCGCCCTTTTTGTTTGTGTGGAGCGAGTGTACTTCCTTAATTTAAAAGGAAAAGTTTGTTTTTATTCTGCATTGTGTGTTTCTTAGATTTGTTTTTTGCATAGTTGGCCTTTTTATAGTGCCTCGCACACCACTGCCTGCCTGTGCAATTAACTCTTCGCTGCATTCCCCTTTCGTCCAGTGATCCCAAAGTTGGGTGACCTTCCTGAATCCGGGGTCGCTCTCAATAAACCCTCTAATAACAAAGGTGCGGCAACGGCCCCCCTCTTGTTTTTGCATCTGGAGTAGGGTGGTAGGAAGCCGCTGGTCGCATAGTCAGTCCTGTCACATCATGCATTAAAACCAAAAAAGCTCAATTCTGCCGAAAAATAAACCTCTTCAGTTTTGCCAGTTTAAGAAATGGTCTTGTCACACTGGGTGCCAGCGGGCTCCTGCACCCTACCATCACCCGCCCAGATGTGTATTGGACAGGGCAAAGCCCTAGCACCGGTTTCAGATAGAGGGGAAATTCGGTGTTGTGCTGCACTGGTCAGACGCGCAACGATTGTGCTGCGGCCAGACGCGCAGGAACCCCTGGATAGAAACGATTGTGCTGCGGCCAGACGCGCAGGAACCCCTGGATAGAAACGATTGTGCTGCGGCCAGACGCGCAGGAACCCCTGGATAGAAACGATTGTGCTGCGGCCAGACGTGCAGGAACCCCTGGATAGAAACGAATGTGCTGCGGTTGCTTCGTAATGACACGTGCTCATGAGTTTGGCCGATTAGGCGACTCGTAGGCGCCACCTATTACCCGAAACTATTGCATTGGCGTCCAGGTTGGAGGGAAGGGACATGTGAGGAGAGACCCACAGATTGTGAAGGTTGGTTGGGGATTTGTCCATATTTGACTTCCCGAGGCAATTACACCCACTAACTGCCCCGCCCAGCCCAAAATGTACCCTCATGGGATCTCTTTGAGCTTGCCCTATCAAGCAATAGCATCAAACTTTGGCCAGTTAGTGTTTTGACTAAGTAATTGCAGCTGTAAATGGATACTAGTGTAATAACAACGCCTTGGCCACGTGGTTCAGCCACTTGAGAGATATCTATATATATATATATATATATATATATATATATATATATATATATATATAATCATGTCTTCCGTGCACTGAAGGCCTGTTGAGCCGAAACTGTTGGTTTTGTTGTTGCTTTTTCAGGCATTAGATGGGCATTTGCCAGGTACTGACCTGATCTGTCCAGGTTTTCACTCCATTTCCCAACTCTTGTGATTTTATGGCTGGTTACAGCCATTAGCCCCCACCTAAATAAAAGCCCAATCTGTTGATTTTCCCAATTTCTTGTTTTTAAATGGCGTGTGGATTTCCACAGGGTGACGCACTTGACACAGTAGAGCAGTCTCTAAGAGCGGGAGCGGGATTCGAACCTGCGTTGCGCTTACGTTGTCTTGCTTCTGAGATATCCTCCCGGCCCCATCTTCAAATCCACCTTGAACCTCCTTCCAAACGGAAAAGCGGCTCGGCCACGTGCCTGCGGCTTTGGAACGCCTTATCGGGCAATATTGGTGCCCTGCGGGTTCTGTGCCTGGGCTGCAACCCTGACAGCGGGTACCGGAGCAGACCCAGAGCGCAAGTGCTCCAGATATCCTGGACCAGGCCTAGTCCTCCAAACCGACCAGACCTTTAAAATCCCCTCCCCCCCCCCCCAGCCTCCGTAAGTGTGGTTTGTCAATGACCTGGGTGTACAGGCATTCTGTGGCTGAGTCAATGATCAATAATTGGCTAGGTCAATAATCTAAGTTCTGCTAGGGAGGGTAGGACTCTCATAAATTCCTTGTGCGAATATGTTGGTGTAGGTTTTAACAAACGGAACATGGTGCTATGCAGAAGTCTTCAGGATGTGGATTATGCAGGTTCTCTCTCTCTCGCCATCTCATTGAGTGGAGGCAGTTTGCGTGGTTCTCTCACGGTACTCTCGCCATCTCATTGAGTGGAGGCAGTTTGCGTGGTACTCTCGCCATCTCATTGAGTGGAGGCAGTTTGCGTGGTACTCTCGCCATCTCATTGAGTGGAGGCAATTTGCGTGGTTCTCTCGCCAACTCATTGAGTGGAGGCAGTTTGCGTGGTTCTCTCGCCAACTCATTGAGTGGAGGCAGTTTGCGTGGTACTCTCGCCATCTCATTGAGTAGAGACAGTTTGCGTGGTACTCTCGCCATCTCATTGAGTGGAGGCAGTTTGCGTGGTACTCTCGCCATCTCATTGAGTGGAGGCAGTTTGCGTGGTACTCTCGCCATCTCATTGAGTGGAGGCAGTTTGCGTGGTACTCTCGCCATCTCATTGAGTGGAGGCAGTTTGCGTGGTACTCTCGCCATCTCATTGAGTGGAGGCAGTTTGCGTGGTACTCTCACCATCATTGAGCGGAGACAGTTTGCGTGGTACTCTCACCATCTCATTGAGCGGAGAGCTCTGCGTAACACTCAGCGGGCTATGGAATTGGGCTGACTGGATGGTGGGCGGAGACGGAGGAGGGCGATTGGTAATACCCGTTGGGTCTGGAATCGAACCAATCGTAGTAAAGCTTTTTATTGATCGTACAAACATTTTCCATTATGTAAGGGCGCATAGACTATTTCAAACGTGTGTATATAAAGGTTACGTTTTTGTGAGGGTGCACGTTTGGCTGCTCGGGTGCTTCTGCAGGAGCGTGTTGTTATTTTTTAGTTTCAGGTGGTGTGTGTGTGTCGTCCGGTCTTGTCGGAGGACACACCCCTCTGTAGTTGCAGCCATCGGGTGGAGACCCTGGCACATGGTAGGCCCGTCTGTTCAGTGTAAACTGACCTGGGTACGCGGATGATTGCATCGGGTGATGCCTTGCACACACAGAATGATCTTGCATTAGCCCCCACTCCTCCTCAAGCGCATGGGCCCTCACCCGGCTCGCGTTTCCTAATGCTCCCGGCTCCTTTGTGCAATGGTTTGTGCCACTCCAGTGAGCCTGTTCAGGAGGCGCCTAGTCCTGGCACAGAGATCCTGCGCCCGGCCCACCTTTCTCCCCTGGGCCTCGGGCACACACAGGTGAGGCCTTTGTTCTGGAGGGTTGTAGTGTTCCCCTGTGGGTGGAAAAGCGTGGTTACTCTCGGCTGAGGCAGGTGTTTCTGCGGCCTTTCCCACTGCTAGTTTCAGCCAGGGTTGCCAGCCTGGGAATACTTGTTACACTTTGGCAATGCCCCTTGCAGGCCTTGTACAGGCTAGTTTGGCACCGTTCCCTAATTCTGTGTATAAGGTGGCTGAAGTAGAGTCCTTGTGAAGTGCAGGTGAGTTTGTTTTATTAATTAAGTGCACCACACCCTAAGGTATCCGGGCAGTCCTCCACCTCCTAAAGGACTAGTACCACGTAGCAGCCCCTTGCCATGCCCACAATCTCACACACTGGATTCAAACGGGAGTTCAGAGAGGTGCCCACTTCTCTGAATGTTGGACTTTGTCACCCATTGTCTGGGTTTAAGTAACTGGACGCATCTTCAGCCAGGAATTGAATATACCTTGGCGTTCATCTCAAACCTGCCTAAGATCACACCCACTTAGTTAATTTCTTGGAATCTCTGCTGACACTGCCAAGAGGCAACTATTTGTGTTTACTATGTGTTGTGTAGGAAAATGTAGATTGGAATGCCGGATAGTTGGGGTCTCCCTGATCTTGGGTTTGAATTTGAGTCTGTGGGCATGGTAAGGGGGTAGTGTAATTGCTATTTGGTTGGAGAGGGCATACCGTTGTAATTTACAAGAGCTCCATACAAGTCTGATGGGTGGTGCCGAACTGTTTCGGTACCAGCTTGAGTTTCAACTGCTCTTGGTAGGTCTTCAGCAGGCCACCAAGATGTGTCTGACAGTTACGTGGCGACTATGCTGTCAATTTATTACAAGGGAGCAATGGGTCTTGAACGGGCCCATGTTTGTTCTTCAGGATCGAGGTGGGTCTTTTGAGGACTTGATTAGGACACGGGCTTCCTGCTTCCTTTCACTGAGGGTGGACACACTGGGCCAGAGAGTCCTTGAAGACCTTGGCATGCTCATTCTTGGGTTGCCTTGATCACGAGGAGGTGATGGATGGCAGCAGCCCACCAGGTGTTTGAGACATGCAAGGTCATTTCAGAGCTTCAGCGGTGGAAGTGGGGACAATTTAGTGGGTACAGGGTGTAGTGGAAGACTCTGGAAATTGAGTGCCGTGTCTGAATCGCCACCATCTTAATAGGTTGTTAATTTAATTTGTAGACAGTGGTGTGTTTCACATGGGCAGGTGCTTCAGGATGTGGGCTGATGCCGCCTTGCGTTGTCTAATGCCCTGCTTTCATATTTTGGGGTTGGGCTGCGGTTTTCGGGATTGAGATAGGAAGGTTTTCTTGACAGTGCTTTACGATGGAGCCCCTTTCACTCCATATATTCTGGGCTACAACTTGCCACTTTATTTACTGTATGGCGCCTATAAAGCAAAGTGTTTGCAGGTGCCACAATTCAGGGGGTGGGGGGGGGAGAATTGGAGAAAACGACAAAAAAACAGTCCAACTAGGCCTTGTGAGATTCGTGCAGGGCAAGGGGGCAGGTAAGGGAAACGATGGGGAGGGGGGAAGAGGGAAAAAGGCTCAGAGGTGGGCGGATGGAGGACTTAAGCAGCATAATCAATCGTGAGGGATTCTGGGAGCCATAGACTACCATCTGTAGAGCCACAGGTTGCAGACCCCTGCACTAGAGCTGCTTATGCTGCCATTTATTTAAAATAACTTTTTTTTCTCTATAGATTTAATGGGTTTTACCATATGCCAATTACTATTGCTAGAAGATTATGCAGATGGACAATTTGCTTAATTTAAAATTTTGCAAAGACTGGCAGAGCAAATCTTACTTCCAAGAGATGAAATCAAATATTTTATAATCCGCAAAAGTATTCTGGTGCTGTCAAACCCCTGGCGTAAAAGGCTCCCAGTTCTGGCCAAGTGGAGCATTTCTGGGCTCCGTGTCTCCACTGTTCCCTTGCCGAGCCTCGTATCCTAAAGGCAACTTTCAAAGATGGGATTTGAAACCAGCAACATGTTGTTCTAGAAGCTGGAATTGTTTCCGATCAGTGGCTGGAACCTTTGCCACATATGCACAAGATTTCGTCATTCCAAAACCTCGACGACAAAGTTTCTGTGATCTGTTGAACCATCTTGCGGTCTTTGTCCCTAGAAGTCCATGCTATTCGCTTTTCTGTCTACCGTAAGCCGTCAATCTTCTACAGATGGCGCTATGTGGTCATGTTGTGGACTTCCTATGGATAGGCTGCTGCTGTGAGTGTTTGCAAATGGTCTGTTCCCTTCTGTAATGGCTTGGCCGATGACCAACGATGGTCTGGAGAGTTGCCCAGAGCAATGCGAGAAGATGTATTGTAAAGTTTCCAGCCATCGCCTCTTTTGTTTCGCTGTTGAGTGGGCACACCAGAAGTCTCACATGGATCCATGCTGAGGCAATCCAAACCCTTGGGCATGGCCACACCTCGCAAAACAATGAGGTGAAGCCTAGCCAGCGGCCGGAACCACAGACTGGAACGCCCTTGGAAGAGAAGGAAGCAAAGCTTGGAGTGGATGAGGGCGGACAAGGCGGATCTGAAGTGAGAACGCCCACCCCGCGCTTTCCTCCCCGGACCCAGAGGTTCCCCTACACTGACCTCGATAAGTGGTTCTGGAGTAGGATACCGCTAACTGGCTATAATGTGCATGTTCATAGGCTGGCGGCCCATTGGTTTCTAGAAGTTGGTCTCTCTAGGAGTGAGAACTGGAAAGACCTGGAACAGGAGGGGAGGGACTGCGCAGGTGTACCTAGGACGTGCTGCCCTGAGGTTTTAGGCCTTGTGGAGATGGAGTACTGCCAGGCAATTAAGACGTGGTCAGGCTGGCAGTCGAGCAGAAATGGAGAACAACCACACACTGGTATTCCCAACTTGTACACAAGCTCGCAACTATAGAGTTGGTAACGGGTTAACAACCGCCCCCCCCCCCCCTCACCACCCCTTGCTCCCCCACCATATACAGACAGCAAGCATAGGCCCACAAAGGAGGAGAATATTGAATCAGAAGATTAAGAAATGCGGCAGCTGCAGGAACGCCATTTCACCAGTGTTAGGGGTAGCGGAAGTGACATCACAACACCCTTGACCTCCGACATCACAGGAAGTGATATCATTTCACCTCGCCCTTAGTGACATCACAGGAAGCAATCAAACACCACCTTTCACCCCTTGACAAAACAGGAAGTGTCAGTAGATGTGTATGGCCTAATGATGTGTTATATAGCACTTAAGTTTACACGCTTTTCTATAAAAAAAATATAAATTTGTGTTACTAAGGCGTTGAGGTGTTTAAGAACAGACTAATTCAGTGACTCGCCCCCTGAAGTTTGCCTGAAATAAACCTTGAATGAGTCTAGCAATTATTGCATAGAATTCCAGAAAGATAAATTAATTGGTATTCTTTCTGATTTAGCGTCACTGCTGAAAGTGTTAATTTTGGAACCCCTGTTCCTTTTATTTTACGAGGCCTGAACCAGAAAGCCAGCCACTCCAGAAACAAAGAGCCACGTGGCGCTGGCCACAGGCCAGGAGCTTCAATTATTGTAAACTTTCTTTTTATGGGCATCAAGGGAGACCACAGGGGTTGCAGGTGCGACCCCCAAAGACGTCCCTGGGCATCTGCATATTCCTGTAACAGCAGCAGCAGCCGCCGTTGGTGAGGTGAGGTGGGGTAAACGAGGGGTCGAGACGTAGACCGGGTAGGGCCTGAGCAGGCAAGGCCCACCCACAATCTATAAATGCCCCCTCAGCTGTGTGGGCATTTACAGATGTTCAGTCCCCCCCCTGCACGGGCCCACTTGCATTAGCTTCACGCCCCACTTGATGGACAATCCTGGCTACGCCGCTCGGAGCAGCTACCCGTTTTGCCAGTGGGATGGAATGAAGAAGCTGGGATTTGGTCAGAAGTGTCTGCTGCGCCTGCCAGGTGCAGCTGCTGCGCGTGCCAGGTGCCGCAGCTGAAAAGCAGCAGGATGTGGCAGAGCAGGTCCTTAGCGTGGCGGCAAGCTTTCAGCAATGGGAGCAAGCAAGTTGCACACGCTCACTCTTGTGGCACTTTTCAGGCTGCCCGCTGAATACACCAGCTTGTGTCCCGCACATGGAGAGCTCATGGCGGGCACTATATATGACTTTACCGTGGTTTGATGTAAGCATTGCCAGGTAACGAGTGCATGTAGGGGTGACCTTTTATCATGTAGTTGAAGGGATGTCCACTTGGATGCAGTTGTGGTTTGTTTTCTTTTTTTTAATGGGTTTTTTTTTTTAAATGCTCTATTTTTTAATATATATTTTTGTTGGTGCTACTTTAATAACGGTATTGCATTGGTGTCTAAATATGTGGGCGATGAGGATATAGGGAGGGGGCCAATTTATTGAGTTACTTCGCTGTGCAGCTAGTAGTTTGGACCACTGAACAAAATTTGCAACATATCTTAACCACACCCCCTCCCTTCCCTCCTTCTGTCCATTTTTGTGCCAGACCAAATAGTGCCCACAAGGATTTCTTGCCTTTTTTTAGACTGGGGCAATTTTTTTTTCTTTTGTGCCTGGGGGATCTTTTATGCCCCAGTCCTACCCAGGACAGTGTATAAACTCTGGGATTGGACAGCACCCAGGATCAGGGACGGGGTGCCGTGCCACAGCTCGCTAAAGTGGGGTTGTCCATGCACCGGTTCCAGACAGGGAACGGTGCACAGGTGCATGCCAACCTCCCTCCGGAATATTCCTCCCGGGCCTCCAGGATACGCAAGTGCATCTGGCCCTTGTGGATGGCCAAGAAGTACCCAGGAGATGGAGATGTTAAGCCGACGGTCAAGACTCGCGTTTCAGAACTTGTAGGACTTCACTATCTAGGTACAAAGGATACCTATTCTCCGAGATGGATTGTCCTATAGGGAACTCTGGAGATTTCTTGGTAGGCCTCTGCATACTGGGCTGGGGTGGACTGGCCTATAGGGAACTCTGGAGATTTCCAGGTAGGCCTCTGCACCCTGGGCTGGGGTGGACTGGCCTATAGGGAACTCTGGCGATTTCCCGGTGGGCCTCTGCACCCTGGGCTGGGGTGAACTGGCCTATAGGGAACTCTGGATATTTCCTGGTAGGCCTCTGCACTGTGGGCAGGGGTGGACTGGACTATAGGGAACTCTGGCGATTTCCCGGTGGGCCTCTGCACCCTGGGCAGGGGTGAACTGGCCTATAGGGAACTCTGGAGATTTCCAGGTAGGCCTCTGCACCCTGGGCTGGGGTGAACTGGCCTATAGGGAACTCTGGAGATTTCCAGGTAGGTCTCTGCACCCTGGGCTGGGGTGGACTGGCCTATAGGGAACTCTGGCGATTTCCCGGTAGGCCTCTGCATACTGGGCAGGGGTGAACTGGACTATAGGGAACTCTGGAGATTTCCCGGTAGGCCTCTGCACTGTGGGCAGGGGTGAACTAGCCTATAGGGAACTCTGGAGATTTCCTGGTAGGCCTCTGCATACTGGGCATGGGTGAACTGGACTATAGGGAACTCTGGAGATTTCCAGGTAGGCCTCTGCACCCTGGGCTGGGGTGGACTGGCCTATAGGGAACTCTGGCGATTTCCCGGTAGGCCTCTGCATACTGGGCAGGGGTGAACTGGACTATAGGGAACTCTGGAGATTTCCCGGTAGGCCTCTGCACTGTGGGCAGGGGTGAACTAGCCTATAGGGAACTCTGGAGATTTCCTGGTAGGCCTCTGCATACTGGGCATGGGTGAACTGGACTATAGGGAACTCTGGAGATTTCCAGGTAGGCCTCTGCACCCTGGGCTGGGGTGGACTGGCTTATAGGGAACTCTGGAGATTTCATGGTAGGCCTCTGCACTGTGGGCTGGGGTGGACTGGACTATAGGGAACTCTGGCGATTTCCCGGTGGGCCTCTGCATCCTGGGCAGGGGTGAACTAGCCTATAGGGAACTCTGGAGATTTCCCAGTAGGACTCTGCACCCTTTTGTGTGGCATCCTATTTTATTTCCACATTTTCTCATAGGAAAAGGGTTGGGCTTGCTGATGGTGTAATATGGGGCCACTTTAAAAATAATTTCCAGGGCCTCTTTTGGTTCCCAGTCCACGGATTCTCCATCTAGCCTCCCCGCTTTTTGAATAGGGACTATCTGATGGAAGTTGTCAGATCTCATCCATATCGCCCGGCTGTGGGGGTATCTTCTGGCTGGTATTTTGGCGCGTATTATTTTACAAAGCGCAACACGCCCGTGGGCCTCAGTGCGCACACATAACGATAAGGAAAGCAGTACGGTGAGGGGATGTGTAAGTGGAGAACTCGTGGTCGGCATGTGTAAGTAGGGCTAATCTTTAACATTGAAGAGGAAGGCTTTGATTTCTTTTTTGAAGGTGACCAGATTCGGAGTGTTTCTAAAATCTGGCTGGACCGAATTCCAAAGGTTTGGTGCACAGGTATCGAAGCGGGCGCCCCCGAATCGGGTACACACAATTTTCCAAGTGCATTTGACTGGAGGAGACTAGTGTTTTTTTAAGTCTTTTTCAAGCGCTGCTGGAAGTAGTTGTGTGTTATAGCATTAACACATTTGTGTGTAGGTGAGAGGACTTTGCGAGTGATGCTCTGGCAGCCAGTGCAGGGTGTTTCTTGCCTGCGTCACGTGTTCAATGTTGGCCAGCCTGCACACGGCTCTAACCGCTCCATTCTGCACTATTTGAAGTGCGTTTGTTACCTTTTGAAGTGCCGACCAATAGACTGTTAAAATAGTCCACTCTTGAAATAGTCCAGTCTTGAATGTGTCAATGTGGCTGCCACTGAAGCGAGATTTTTGGGAGAACAGGTAAGGTTTAATTTATCTGATTTAGTTTAGTCGTGTAAGCACATGCAGCTTTAGTTTGTAAAATGTGCTTTGTCATGGTAAGGCCTGAGTCCAAATATACTCCCAGGGTCTTCACCTATGAGGTGACTTGTATGGTACAGTGGATATTTCGATTGCCTGTACCCATCTTCCAGTTTCTTTTAATTCTCTGGCTCGTACCCACAATTATTTGTTTATTTATTGTTTACTTTTAAGGCCCTTATACAATAAGAATATACAGTTTCAAAACGCCCACAGGGCAGGCAGGGTGGGAAATACATTACAACACAATATTTAAAAGCAGAGGAGGAAGAGGGACGGGGACGAACCTACTATGCCTTGTGAGTATTCATAACGTGCAAGTGCAGAAAAGAAGAGGGAAGAGGGGGTAAGTGCAGGGTCGTCCAAGCCCGTAGGTGAGCCATGGACGAAGTGCTAGAATGTTGAGTGCTACACGGCCTGGGCCGCGTAGGTTGTAAGTGCGCATCTCCAGTGCGGAGGGTGTGCAGAGGCAAAGTGAAGTGGAAGAATTGGTGTGAGAGGTCAAGGACTCGAAGATGCATAAGGGCCAAGGACACCGATTCAGCAGCTGTGATATTAGCAGAGGAGGGATGAGTAGGAAAAGGCGAAAGTCTTAAGGAGCTTCCGGAATTTGAGAAAATCCTGCTCGAGGGGCAGGGGAAGGCTATTCCAAAGGAGGAAGTCCACAGAGGAAAGTGAGCAACCCCCTCCTACCCCTCCGCCCTCTGTTTAGCAAAATGCTTTACACACGTTGGTCCCGAGGAGCAAAGTGGTCTAGAGGGAGAATATTTAGTGAGATGAAGTTTAAGATGGTGTGGTCCCCGGACCCAGACAGGCTTGTGGATGAAGCAGAGGGATTTAAATTTAATCCGTGCAGCAACTGGGACCCAGTGAAGAATTTTTAGTGCAGGAGAGATGCGGTCCCTGGGTTTGGGGCCAAGGATAACTCTACCTGCCAGCTATTCTGGATAAGCTGGAGGGGACGCCGCAGAGTAGAAGGAAGGTTCAGGAGGAGGCTGTTGCACAGTAGTCAAAAACTAAGAGAACAAGGGCTTGAGTCGCATTGACCCTCTAAGGGAAAGTGAGAAAGGTAGGATTCTGTTGAGAAAGAGGAGCTGATAGTTGGACTTCTTGACAATGTCCTGAGTGTGAAGGAGGAAGGAAAGAGAGGAGACAAAGATGACTCCAAAGTTTCTGGCTTCAGTTGACGGCGCAGGGGGGAGAGCCCAAGGAGGAAGGCAAGAGTGAAGGGAAGGAGGGAGCAGGGGGTCCCAGTGGGGAGGCTCTCAGTTTTACAGGCGTTGAGGCAGAGGTCATTGGAGGCACACCAAGACTGAATGGTAGATGAGCAGTAGGGGATGATGGCGAGTGCAAGAGGGTCAGCAGGGAGTCTGAAGAAAAGCTGTGTCCTGCGCGTAACACTGGAAGTTGGAGATGAGGCGAGGAAGGAGAGCAAGGTAGATGTTGGAGCCAGGGGGAGAGTATAGAGCACTGAGGGACACCAAGGATGACTTGGGAAGAACGTTTGGTGAGGAAAGAGGACAGCCAATGCAGTGCCTGTTCCGAGATACCAAGTGTATCGTGAAGCCTTTGTATGAGGATGGAATGGTTAACTGTGTCAAATGCCGAGGAGAGAGAGATCTATATTTAGTTCAGAAGAGCAGTTTCTGTTCCTCTGGATGCTCGGAATCCAGATTGACGGTGGTGGAGGCCTCCAACAAGTTCAGTGTGAGAGTTAAGTTGGGGGCAAAACCAGCTTCTCTAGTAGCTTCGGGGTGATGGAGATAAGACAGTAGCTGGCAGGGCAGTTGGGGGGGTCAGAGGATGGTTTATTCAGAAGTGGGCACTTAAGGGAGGAGGGGAGAGATCCAGTGATAAAGGAGGGATTGCCGAAATCAGCAAGAGAGCCAATGTTATCCTTGATGGCCCTGGATGAACAAGGGGAGACGTGTAGAGGAGACCTTCATGGATCGGACAACTCTGGTAACTTCAGGTGTAACAGGTTGGGGAGTGTAGAGAGAGTGACACTGAGCCCACCACCTCTCCCTCCCCCCCCAGGTGAAGGTGGGAGAGGTGACCAACCTGCAAACGAGGCTTTCAAAAGAGGAATATGTAAGATGGAAGCAGGAACCCACTCAGGGAAGATTAAGGCAACCGACCCCACCCCCACACTCCGCCAGTGTGGTGAGGTCGAGGCTTGGAGATGATCTTGAAACAGTCAAGGAGGATGGAGTCTAAGGCAGTGACAGAGCTGGCATTGAACCAAGTCTTGCTAAGCGTGAGAATGTTGAGGTCCATGTCTTCAAGAAGGAGACTGATGTTGGTGTTTTTGTTGGCTGATCAGGCGTTCAGAGTTGCCAGGTGGAGGTTGGTCCGTGCTTTTGAAGGTTTTCTGAGGTGGGGTACAGGGGTGTGGTACACCATTCAGAGGAGCGAGAGGGGCAGAAGGGGGATGCAGGCGAAAGAGGGAAGTCAATGAGAAGGCAAGATGTGGTCAAAAAGGAGGTTGGGTTGTGGACCCTGAACCAGAATGGTGCCAGTGTGATAGACATTAACGAAGCAACGAGAGGATGTGACGCCAACCAAGAGGACTTCCCACTTGGTGCCACCGTTGATAGAGGAGTGTGAGGAGGGAGGGAGGGAGAGTGGAGATGAGATGGGGAGTCCAGCGATTTGGAGAGGGGACAGAGAAAAAGGATATCGGTGAAAACCCCTCTAGAGGAAGCACTGACCTAGGTGTCTGCAATGGGAAGTCCAGGATTTGCACTTAGGATATTTTTTTTTGTGCTTTTTCCTGCCGGACTTTGAGAGATGAGGCATAGGGGACAGTGCAGCAGTTGGAGAATATGGGGGAGATGGAGAGAGCCATAGGAGAGCAGAGGTTTTAGCCAAAGAATGATGTAGGAGTGTCAGGACTGCACAGTTCTAGCTAAACTCACTAGGGGGCCTAGTAGGTTGAGTCGGAGACAATAACCCCTCCCAATTCAGCTTTAAATGAAGGTAGCTGGAGCACAGGTAATGCAAAACACAAGTGAGAGTAATAAATGCAGTCCCAGAAGTGAAATAAGTTAGGTGAGGAAAGGGGGTGAAAAGCTCTGACGATGCCTCAGGCGAGTTAGTTATGGAGGTCAGCCAAACTCGCATGACTGGAGGGATCGTGGGGTTCAGTCTTACTTTTGTTCAGGGCTCAAAAGTTAGTCATCTGTTCCTGGATTAAACCACATATCTCATTAGTTTTTGCTGCATCCTTGTCATAATCCCCAGTGAGCTCCAAGACCACCTGGGTATCGTTGGCATAATAGGTATATCTAATGCCGACACTATCCAGGGTTCAAAGATTGGACACAATAACCAATGTAGGGGAATGATGGGCACCATGGGGAACACCACAAGTTAGTGGCTCTGAGGGTGCGTGAGGAAGGATGGCACCCAGGAGGTGGAAGCATCTGAACAGTACACCAGTTCTCCAACCCCTGGAGCAGCAATTTGTGATCTATGAGATTAAATGGTGCAGAGAGGTCAAGAAGCACCAACAATGCGGTTTGACCATTGTGAACAATTTTTACAAGATTACCTCGTAGATCTAGCATAGAAGTCTCTGTTCCATGAGTGGATCGGAAACCAGACTGGCAAGCACAAGGCACGGTATGATTTTTCGATATGTTTTTGAAGCTGCAGGTCGACTGCCTTGTCTAAGATCTTCAGTAGAAATGGAACAATCGTGACAGGTCGCTAACTGCCTGCGTCCTCTGCGTCCTCTGGGTTGGCTCTCCTTTTTTTGAGAATGGAGGAAATCTTCTTTTAGACGGGGGGGGGGGGGGAATGGTAGATGTAATGAAAGAGTGCCTTATCTTCATAATGACGGGTGCTAGGGGCATTTTATGAATGCTTTTATTATGCTGGCTGGGCATGTGTTAACAGTGCAGACCGAGGGTTTTAAGCCTTTCACAATTTCGCTCAATCTAACCTCAGAGACTGCATTTAGCATGAATTCAGTAGGAGGCGGTAGATAAGTGGGGTTTTAAACCTTTTTTTTAGCATGGCAAGGAGAAAGGATTGTCACACAAGCGCCTCTGCCCATTTGTTCTAGTGATTAGTTAATTGTAAGTCCTCTCGCTTGCCATGTACTTTTCCAGTGACATTCGTCCTCCTCTGGGCCACCCTGCGTTTAAGCGCCCCCGCCCCAGAGCCTTGACAAGTAAACAGTGCATGCTCCCAACCCCCTAACCCCCCGCCCTTCCCCACCCTGCACCCCACAAGTCAGTGGCTTGTTCTTACATAAGATTTTGTAGTCAAGGCCAGTTGGATTCTGTCGACCTGCCTCAATGATGGCGAGGTGGGATTTGATCAGAAAATCCGCTCTGAATCACAGCACACAATAAATCCTTTTCTAATTAACGGGGCCTGCTGCTTTCTTTCGCTCCAGTTCTCTTAAAATGCCGAATTTGTCTTTTTGGTCAGATTTAGCATGGTTTATCCTATTCTCAAAGATCTTTTTCTTGTCCTGGAGAATATTATTTCCATCCCTGGCTGCTGCGAGGCGATGGGCTTCCAGGTTGGCCTGTTAAGCTTGTCTGCTCCAAAGCCTCTCGCTTTGTCTTTTGATTTTCATGCTTTCAATGATGTCTGATGAGAACCAGGATTTTCCTAAGGTTTCGCTCTTTACGTTCTTATTTGTCATAGGTGCTAGGATGTCGATCACTGAAGTAGTAATGTTCTGAAACTGGTCAATCGAGACCTCTGTCTCCTCCGTTGGAGCTAGATCGGATCGCCTGGGATCGGCAAGATTGGCGAATGCCTCCGTTGTAACTATACAGAGGTTAACGACCCTAGAGATCAGCCTAGTATACAGTCTGCCTGTAACAATACAGTAAAGGAAATTAGAGTGGTCTGCCCATGAGCTGGCGTTTATGGTAAGCGAGGAAGTTGGAAGATTTTGGGTTGGGAGCCAACCAACAATGTTTCCCTCTTCGTAAGTTGGGGATTTGACAATTTGGATAAATCCAGTTGCTTCCAGGGTGCAAAGAAAAGAGGATGCCTCACGATTAGAATTGAAAGCCCAGAGGTTAAAAAAAAAACACCAAAATAATGGTGTATTTGTTGCTTTTACTAAATCCCCCAGCGGAGTAAGCCATTCCTCAAATAGAGGGGTGCTGATGGGTGGTCGCTATAGGACTAAGACAACATATGGTTACATTAGCATGAACACTTAGTTTAATAGGTGTGAATTCACAGCTCTCTAGAGATGAGAGATTAAGTCTGCGAAACTTGTGTCTTTCAGGATGAGCACAGCCCCGCCCCTTCCCTCCGTGCAACCACTCCTCCTTAGTATAGCCAGGAGGAGTGTCTAGTACGGCAGCATGGTTGGTTGTTTCAGTTAACCATGTTTCTGGTAAGCAAACCATATCAAGGCCTGCAACGCGATAATACCTGCGACCTCTGTCACATGTTTGACCAGGGAACGAGTACTCCTGTTATCACTGATACTAGCAGGGGGAGATGCCATTGCCCTCTGGCCGTAAATCGTTTCAGGGAAGCCTATTAGGAATCGCGGACTGTGTACTGACTGCCGTTTCGTTACTAGTGCTTACGTTCACCTGTGTAGGTGGCGCTGTGTCTATAAGGGTTTCCGTTTCCGGTGGGTATCATGTAGATTGTCATTGTGTGTGTTCCTCTCTCTCCCCTTTGTATCGGGTACATAGTCCAGGTCACGGATAGTAGGGTCTGCATCATGTAGTGGTAGTAGGGTGGCCAACTTTTTTAAATCCTTTTGCGGGACACTTGCCCACAAGGTGGTGATGATGTCACAGCATCATTCACGTTTGGCTCACCCCATTTGTAGTTTAAACAATGCGTTAATGACTCCGTTACTGGCTCTTAACACCTGGCTTAATTGCAATGGAAATGGTTTGTCCTGGGGAGGTGATGATCACGTTTTTAACTGCAAAGGTGACCATCACGACCCCAGGAACAAAGCTTTAGCATTGGAATGAAGACGGTGGTCAGAGCGTGAGCAGCAAGCCTGGAACAGCAGCGGCAGCAGCTCGACCTGCAGGCTCCAAAAAAGGAGCCATGGCCTCGGAGCCGCCCAGAGAAAGAAAACTGCAGGCAGCAGCAGGTGGCAGCGCCGTGGTGTGTAGACGGCCACTTTAGTTTGCAGAGTGGCTGTGCTGGATGCAGGTTGTCCCGACGTGGCTGTGTTGGATGCAGGTTGTCCCGACTTGCTTTCTACTGAGAGTCGCACTCCAGGGAACAAAGCAAGTTAGTTGGGACAACCTGCGGTCCCGTACAGCTACTCTGTAAACTGCAGGACAGAGTTCACAATTGCGGGACAATCCTGCAAAATACGGGACAGTCGGCCACCGTAAATTGCCTCCTTGGATCGGTTGCTGCGATTTTGTACCTGCTCCTAATGTACTTTTAGCTGCCGTAATGGCTTCCAATGAATGAATGAATCATGTTACAGAGGGTGGGCGAGAAGATGTCACAGGCACAGAATTAACAATAACCTGGTCATGGAAATGAATGTAGATTATACAGGAACCCAGCTCCTTCACGGACCGGCTGGTTGCCGTCGCGCTGGTGACCAAAAAGAGCACGCAAACTACAATTCTGCTGGTAAGTGTAGTTCGCTCGGTCGGTAAACAAAGGCGCGTCAGGCAAATTCAATTAACGGGCCTCTCTTAAAGAGCTATACACGGCGATGTGGAATGAGGCTCGAATGCAGTTTTCTATTAAATAAGACGCAAGATATGCTCAGATATGAAAGTCTAAAAACACACCCT
This sequence comes from Ambystoma mexicanum, assembly GCF_040938575.1. Lineage (NCBI taxonomy): Eukaryota > Metazoa > Chordata > Amphibia > Caudata > Ambystomatidae > Ambystoma > Ambystoma mexicanum. The sequence continues at coordinate 87,348,864 of NC_090923.1, forward strand.
GTGAGGAAACGCACAAGCTTGTGCGAATAATAAAAAGGATCTATATGTTGGGTGACATTTTATGATGCGATGCAGGTTCCAAGGTTATATTATTCGCATAAGAAAAGGAATTGCGTTTGTTTTTATTTGAACTACAGCTTTAATGTTGATGTATAGATTTTAAATGATTAATTTTGGTACATTAGATAATTTCACATTTGATGTAGAAGCGTTTTTTTCCTTAACCCAATCGTATAAAAAAAGATGCATGTGTGCCATAGGTCTGCAGTCCCTGTCGTTCGTTTAAGCTGATAAGAAGTTTGTCTCGGGAGGATAGAGCAAGACAACGCTGAGCAACACAGGTTCGATCCTGGGTCCCGGGTATTAAGCGCGTTATTTAACAATGCGCTGGATTCAGTACTGGTCCGTCTCATCATCCCCTGGTGCTTGTGAACTACAAAACCACAAGGTTCCAAACTTGGTGCCGCTCTGCCTCCCTGGTGTGGTGGGTTTACTCTTGACCTGTAGCTAGGGCGGCCAACGTTTTGGTATGCTTTTACGGAACACTTGCCCACAAGGCAGTGATTACGTCACAGCATCATTCTCGTTCGGCCCGCCCCATTTTGGCTCTTTTAATTGAAATGCAAATAGTTTGACCTTGGGAGGTGATGGTCACATTCTTTAACTGCAAACATGAGCATCACGACCCCAGAAACAAAGCATTAGCATTTGAATGAAGCCAGGTTTCCGAGCGTGAGCAGCTCGACCTGTGGGCTCAAAAGGAGCCGGGGCTCTGGAGCCGCCCAGAGAGAGAAAGTAGCAGGTGGCAGTGGCGCTGTGCTGGAGGCATGTTGTCCCGACTTGCTGTTTCCTGAGAGTCACACTCGAGGGAACAAAAGCAAGTCTGGACAACCTGCGTCCCGCACAGCCACTCTGCGGGACATTGTCCCCATTTACAGGAGAACCCCACGAAATACGGGACAGTTGGCCACCCTACTTGTAGCAGGAAGTTTGGGTGGGCAGCAACAAACTCCTTCAGGGCCTTCTTGCGCCACAGCTGCACAGAAGCTCTTGGTGGCGAACCATCTCTCAATGGGAGTAAGTGGCCACAGTGCGACGGTGCCGAAACCAAAGGGCATCCGGTAATTCTGTGGGAAACCACCGTCGGCCAGTTTGAAAATAACACAAACGCGTGCCTGCCACCTCATTTGTGACGAAATGACTACTGCTCTGTGGAGTACAGGGATGAGTAGTGGCTGAAGGCCATGAATTACTACTGAACCCATCATCAATTTGAAATGGACACAGCCCCACCTGTGTACTTCATCACCACTTTTGGTAATGTCGGCAGGCTGCACTTGGGTGTGAGTCGGCACAGATGCGACACAAAAAGTACCAAAATGAAGAAAATAAAATCCAGATATGGTTGTATAAAAATAGGATATATTTAATTAAACTTAAAAAAAATGCACACCGCTGGGTTTGTAGACGTGGGGGCAGGGGGTAGTGGTCATGCTCGGACATCAATTTCAGAAGCAAATTGTCAGTTTTATATGTGGCTCCAAAGTCGACAGGATCATTTTTAAGACTGTCCAGGGGCATAGTCCTGTATTTGGGACTCAACAGTGGTGAGTCAGCCTTTGTCTTGGTGTAAAATCTGTGGGGCAGGTGCGTGGTGCTTTCAACGCGTGAGCCTGGGGGGGTGTTGGAGAGCGACGGATTCGAACAGCAATGAAGCATTCAGCAGCAGCAACTACTTGCAGGTCAGAATTGCTATGCACCGCATGGGATTGTCAGGGTGGCGGTGCTGGAAGAACTTGCCTTGGGTGCAGAGAAGCAGCGAGCAGGCTTGGCTGGTTTTAACACGGTGTTGAGATGCAATGCCTTGGACCCCAAAGAATCTGGTGACCATGCAGGAATTGTTGGCAGACCCTAAAAGCGGGTCTCCGATGCGTAGACTGAGCAACATTTGTTTCGAGTGGCATTCGCAGATGCAGAGACTTGCGTGTCTGATGTCTCCAGTGAGTCCCTTGCAGTAGCTTGGATAGTGTTGAAGGTACCCAAACCATCACTGAGGTGGGGTCGGAGATCCAAGGGGCGTTTTGTTGGTTCTGTGGTTGCTTGGAGATCCAGTCTAGGGTCCCAGGCATGGAGAGTCCTTTCAACCACACTTACAAACCCACGGGGCCTTTTCTGGGTTTCCGCCCCATCCAGTGGCACGGTCCTGGGGTACCAGTGCTTCAGTTCTAAGAGGCCAGTCCACACAGCAGCTTCACCCAAGTGTGCTTTTGCAACCTAGTAGGGAGCAGAGATTGCCTGCACTTGAGCCTGCTGTTGTCATCTCAATGGAAGATGACTTTGGCATAGACTGTATCCCCAACAGAGTTCCAGATGAATCGCTTTTCTTTGTCAGTCCAGAGATCTCTCTGTTAAGGGGAGGGTTCCACTCACCCTCTTACAGGCAGAAGATTGCTCCACAGCAAGCCTGTTAAATCCAATCCAGGCTGCTGTAACCAGTGTCCTTTCCCGGCTGGTATCCTACCCAGAGTGCTTTGACTTCAGGAAGTGGGTTTGGGGAACCTTAGCAAATCCATGATGGATAGAGTGCAAGCACCCCTCCCCCATAACCCCCCAGCAAACCATGGTCTGAAACTTCTCAAGCTGACAATGACGTAGAATTCTTTTGGCTGTATAATCTTAGTAACCAGCCTGGCCTAACCATACCGTTTATAATTAGAAATTAACATGCCACAAGGCTGTTGGGCCACACAATGGTGTACTGATTTCACCCAGAGGTGCAGGTTAAAAAGCTACTTCTGGCTGTTGAAATGTTGTGTTCCAGCAGCTGTGTCCAGGAATGCACATGTGACCTTTGAACCTTACCTGATGCCACTGAAAGGCAGTCACTGGAGGATGTCGGGCGGCTGTCCGAGCCAAAGGTTCATGGGTGCACAATGTTTTTGGCATGGAACGTTATGGAAGGTGGGGGTCTGATTGGTGGGCCTCTCTTTCAGAAACAAAATTGCCTGCGTCATTACACCATGCCAAACCTTGCCTGTCTCACCTGCAATGGCAGCAACACGCTGAAGGGGAGGAGGCTACCGAATGTTTCCTCGCGAGCTAATCATTATTCATGGTCCAGGTTCACGTGAGTGCAATCTCGAATCATGGACCGGCACTCTTCAAAGCCTCCCCGACTCAGTGGCATTTGCCTTTCCCTCTATTGCCTGCACCCCCTCCCCATTCTTCTGTGTCCTGAATTTTGTAACCTTGTAATTGCAACAAGAGAATACAGCACTAGGATACGCAGCGCTCCAATGCATGCCAGCCAGCTTTGTGCCGTCTCAAACCCAGTACATGGCTTTTCGTGCTGCCATTCTGTAAGGCTCTGGTAGAGGCAGTCTGACCCTTGAAACTCCATTTTCTTTCCACACTAGAGAAACATTGCTTGGCGTAGGTACTCTGCCATCCTGCTGGGCAGCGGTAATATTGTGCAGTACCGTGCCAAATGTAGGTTTTATTGAAACCCTGATCGGTGTTCTTCATAGAAAATGTGCATAAACTATCTCGATCAAAGTACTGCCCTGCCCGTTGTGCTATATTGCGTGTGTGTGTGTATATATGTATATGTGTGTGTGTGTGTGTGTGTATATATATATATATATATATATATATATATATATATATATATATATATATATATATATATATTATTTTTTTTTTTTTTTTTTTTTTTTTCTTTTTTTTTTTTCTTTTTTTTTTTTCTTTTTTAAATGGAGCACCATGGTTAAGTTGAGTATCGATATACATAGGAAACCCACCGCCCAAACTGGACATTTGGGGGAAAGATCTGTTTTTATTAAGAAAACAAAAAAAAGCAGCGGTTTCGGCCTAGTCCCCATTAATTTTCCCATAGACAAAAAAGGTCAATTTTTGCCAGACCGCACAGCGAAAACGGCTGTATGTAATTGGCGCACGTCCAAAACAACTTGGTCCCGCAGAGTTGACTCGCAATACTTTTGGGGTCTGGGGTTATTGCACCCAGTAATTAAAGATATTTGATGGAGAAGGGAGGCGGGGTGTGCCCCCTTCTCCCATAATTAAAGACCATATCAAAAGGGGTGTATCTTTTCTACACATCAAAATTGCCATTAATTGAGGATCTTAAAACCTACAACCTGGCATTTGGTTGCCTACTTCCATCACGTGCCTTCGACAGCTGCACTGGTTCCTCTTATTTCGCCCGTAAATCACTCTTGAAACCGGAACTCCAACCCAGGATTTTGAAAAAAGTCAACTTTATTTTCCCTGATGAAGAATTAACTCCCTCCTCCCCCCCCCTTTCACAACCATCACCGTGCAGCCTTCTGCTGCACCACGATGGCGCTGCAGTCGTAGATTGGTAAACCCTCTTCTACTTTTGATGGCTTCACCGGTCTGCCCAGACCTATACGCTTTACGTGTTACTGCGTCCAGCCCTATGGACCCTTCTGGGATTTTCTTTTTAGTCTGTGTTCTTTTTATTCCAAGACAAATGCGTTGCCCATGAACAATTCCCCCGGGGTTCATGTCTAACTGGCGCTGTCATGAAGCACTTGCTAGTGGCACGGTGTGCGCACACAAGCTACATGCTAGCATTGTGAAAGTACAAGAGGGGTTTGTTTTTGACACCCTGCCTGTGATATAGACTATCGGCTACCTGGATATATCCCACCAAAGGGTTCCCGGGGGCATCTGATCGACAATGCGATCAAAGTGCCTGAAGAAATTGCCACGCTAGCTGCAGTTTTGTGGTGTGTGTGTGTGTGTGTGTGTGTGTGTGTGTGTTCCCTCTGCATCCTTTTCACCCTACACTGTCTTATACCTCCCCCACTACACCAATAAGGGGCAGGGGAACTACACTGCCGTGTTCCCTTTCTCCCTCAAAGAACCCCAAATCATTAGAGAGAATGCGTCATTCCCCCGCTGTGATGTCACAGCCGTTTATTATGAAGCTCATAATCCCCTGCCATGATGTGGCAGAAGGCGTCCCGAGAGAGTAGTAGTTGATGATGTAGCATGTGACCACAGATGGTCTAACCAAGGCCCTGGGCAACTCGGGAAATGCATCTACCTTTTCATCTATACTGGTGCGAGGCCACACAGCAGAGGTAGCTGGGTAAGCCCCACATGGCTGCTTTTGAACTGTTTCAGGGATGAACCCTGCTGCACTTCAGGAGCCAGCCTTCTAGGCTTCTTTGTTCAAGATCTGCTGCTAGCCCTTGATGCCAGGCCCTACTCGTGGGTAGTAACGGTTTTTGCAGTATATGGGTTTGGCATTGCAGTGTGGTCAGACCAAGACCAGATGAATGCACGATCAAGGGATGTTGGGGGCAAAGTTGGATCTGAGATGATTACCCAGGAAGATACCTGCCAAGACAGAATGTAGCATCCCCCAACCCACAACACCCACACAAATTCTGCGACCACCAAAATATTTCAATGAATGTACTTCACGATTGTCGCTTGAGACCCATACCCTGTTCCCCCCACAAATGTGAAGGGCCTCTCAAGTTGCGTGGACTTGCAAGACCACCGTTTACCTCAAGGCGGGATGTGAGGTAGCCTTGCCTGAACCTGCAGTCTTCCACAAGCACGGTCTGACCACTACAGGAGCAACCTCCAGCTTCAAGGTCTGAGACCACAATGATGTTCCCCACCCTTGTCTTGGTCGGACCTACTGAATCCTGATTGGACCGCACTGTCCCCATGCATCCACCAAAATCCTTACAAGTCCCATTCCCTGTCCTGACCACTAAGAGGTGAGAATACATGCGCCAGGAGTCTGTGGCTCAGTGGACCAATGTAGCCAATGCAGGGGCCTGTGTTTGACCACATAGTCACAGGTTCGAATCCCAGGAGGTCCACCCAGCCCTTCATTCTTCTGAGGTACCATTAAGTTGGGTAACAAATCTGTCATTTGTGCCAAGATACCCCTCAGGCAGACACTGGGTACCTGTGCAGTTCCTCCCAAGGGGACGAAGGTTTGTAACCGTGGACGAGTACTATCCCTTCTCACGCCTCCTCCTTGCTAGAACACTGGTGTCATACGTAAAGCCAGTGTACACGCAAACCAGAACCGGAGACGAAGGACTATGCTCAAGGCTTCTTTAGGTATAGCTGAAGAGGGCTGGAACCCTCTCCCCGATCTATTGGAGGGACTCTGGTGCCAATCGGCTGCTCTGCGATGCGGGAACAGCCTATCGTGACATCCATTGCCTCTTGCATTGGAATTGTGCAACCTTTTTCTATCCTCCTTTGACTCTTCTCCACCTGCATCCCCCCCAAAAAGTTGTGTTGCTTGTGAATTGAAATTTAGGGTCCTGTAGAGGAGGAAAGTCCACCCACAAAACTGGGGGGGATCTAGTCCATTGTCCCTAACGAGTTCCAGCGGGAACCCAATGCAGAGGGCTGCCCCTCCTAAGAAATGGATTATGGCGGCTATCTACATTCACCCATATGCATTGAGGGTGGCTAGCAGGGCAGTGAGCTTTGGCATGTATCCCGGGATACTCGTAGGAACTCTTGACTTGCCAGTAGCTATACGGGATTGTGCTAAGAATGAAAGTCCAGGCCCTTAGTTGTCGATACCCTTAACTGACGAGGCCCCTCGAGTGTTTAGTCTCCAGCTTTACCCGGCCCTCTCCTTTGCACATCAGTCTTTGGGAGTTGTATCTTTGATGCAACCACACTTCCCAAGCTACATGCCCTGTGCTCTGTGGATGATTGTTTGATTTGCATCACATACTCTGCAAAACAGGTCCTGTTTTCTTCCTGGTGTCCCCTGATGTACTCAACCCAGGTTTCAGACCGGGCCCTGAATGCCGTGAGACTTATCACTCTTCTGAAATTCAATGAGGGCGCCTATCACAAATGGGGGGGCAATCGAATTGGTACCCTGTGGTCGGACCCGCCTTCCTGAATGCTCGAGCGAGAGTCTGCTGGGTTCTTACGTGGGTGGTCATTATGCAGGGGTTGCCAAGCCTGCCCATCGCGCCCCCCCTCCATGCCAATTCTTCACAGTAACATTATATAAACCACTTCCATTTAGATTCACTGTATTTTCTTATCCTATAGGTTGCAGTGGATTTGGCTCTTGAGGGCTAAATCCAGAGACCGCCTCTGGCTGGGTGAGCCTAAATACCACAGATAACCAGTGTTGCACCCCAGTGATCTGGCAAGGAAAGCACATAAACAAGTTGGAACCCTTCCCGGGTGGGTCAGTTCTCTAGCAAATGTTATGTATATTTTATCGCCACCCCTTTCTTTTCAATGCCCTTCTCCCCTGCACTTTTGCATACAGGCCATGATAGCCGGGGTCTGCTTGGCCAACATAGCCATTCCAGAAGGTCCATGGGAGTACTAGTCCAAAACATCTGGATAGCTGCAGGTTGTAGACCCGTGAGGGGGTGGGACTGTGAACGGTTTGCCCGGTGGCAATGATGGCCACGAAATCTTTCCAAAACCGACGAATGCAGTGAAACTGACGCCCGGCCTCAGCCTTGCAAACAAGACTGGCCGAACCGCAGCTGAAATATAATCCATGTTCATTTACATACTAATATCTACGAACATATGACGGATCCTTCATTCTGCCAAGTAATTGAAAATGTCTCCCATGGGCTTGGCTACTAAGATCTATTCACTGTTCTGTTATTAACCCACGGAACGCCTATGACTGTGTGGCATAATTCACAGGTCTACTGATATTTGACACAAAAAAGGTGAAAAATACTGGTACGGTGATGCAACCTGCACAACTCCAGATCCAAGCCCAGACATTGTGTGGTCCTTCCTCCTGCAATTTTTGTCCATGTGTTGCTATTACACGGATCTAGGTCATTACTGCGACCCCCGCCCCAGAAGTCAGGCCGAAAAAGGCGATTTTTATTTATTTATTTATTATTAAAAAAATGTATTTGTTTTTATATTTTAATGTTTATTTTTTACGTCCCCCACCCCCTTTACATCACATACATATGCAGGAGGAGACCCCGCAATCCCCCCCTGCAGTCCCCCATACTTATGGTTAAGTTGCTAAACCCATAGGAAGAGCACTTTTTGGGTGTGTCTATATAAATCTATAATGAGGGGGGTCGATAAAAATTCAGAATTTCTGGCAATCAGAGTTGTGGAGGTGACATTTTGGTATATTTCCCTATTGCACTGCATTTATTCTTGATTGATTTTTTTATTTTACGCCCAACGTTTGTACAGAATTAAGACGAAGGATGAAGACAGACATTAGTACTATTTGTTGAACAGCCCACACTACCTTTAAAAATTTTTTTTAAAAAAATGGGTGAAAACATCCGATTAATGCCTCTTTGCCTTAATCCTTTGTCTTTGAGTTCGGTACAAACGCTGCGATACCTCCGTGCTGCGATACCTCCGTGTCTGGGCGTTACATAAATGTAATGCCATAAACCAAGAGTTGAGAATAAATGCAGTGTAATAGCAATAGATGACGGACAAAACATGCGGAAGGAAGAACAGATGAAATGTCTGTTTGGGCAAACGATGAAACATTGGTGCCCAATTTAAGGACACTCGTGCAGAGATTTAAGGGTTAACCACATTGTTTTAAAGGCTGTAAAATATTGTAAAGTTGTGTTCAATCTGGAGAACAAAATCGCACCCAGTCCCCCTCATTACAATTAAAAAAAAAAAAAAAAAATCCTTATCGTAACAATAAGACTAAGGTTGGGGAAAAAGCTACTTGTAGGCGAAACACATTTTGGTGGGGGAAGACAGGCTAGACTTGCCAAGAGACGAGTCTAAGAAGGGAAAAAAGGTTTTAAAGTAAACTTATGTTGGCATTTTGTTTTTGGCATCTTCTCATATAGGAGGGTGTCTTCGTTTTGAATCTTACGTAATATACGTGCATTATAATCCAATGCAAACATTGTTGGAGATTTCTGTGTAAAATATAGGTCCACATTATCAATGTCCATCTACAGCAACCTGCTCTTTATGATATGATAGGTTATTTATAACGCGCTTAATACCCAGAGTTTTCTAAGCGCAGACCCAGGTATCGAACCTATGTTGCTGTATGTCGTCTTCCTTCCAAGGCGAGCACGTTGCCCTTGAGCAATCCTAGATGGTGAAGTAGGAATGAGTTAACGCTATAGCCATTTGCGGTATTATTATTTATTACTTAAAATGCGCAACGTGCAACACGCCAATAGCCTCAGTGCGCACACTATATGTCCCTTACCTGCATTCGTCTATATCCAACATAGGAGAGGGGGCATAAACCAGGAGATGCATGGAATATGTTGTACCGCACACACATGTCTGTTCGATGTTCACTAACGCCTAATGTCCTGTTGTGTTTTTCTCTAGCGCTTGTGGACACCAAGGACTGGCTTCTTGGCAAGGATGCTGGCACGGTGGGGCGATGGATGTCATCGAGGATGGTTTGGTGTATCTTGTGTTTTAGGTGAGTATGTTTTCTTGTGGCATGCTTGCTTGGAGATGTTGTAAGGGAATGATGGAGTGAGACCAATGAGGGTTTACCTGTTGACGGTGCATGATTGCTTTGATTCCCTGAGTAAGCAGGCATGTGTGCTGTGCCAGCTAACAACAAAGTGGGTTCCAGCCACAGACCTTTCTGGAGTGCACATTATGGGGTGTTGCTGCGATGGTCAGACTTGGTCGGTGGGGGGGACGAGGGTACTTTGGGTACAGAGGGTGGGTTGGGGGATGCATATGTGGTTGTGTGATGGACTCGATAGGTCATTGCATCTAATACAAAGCATCGACAGACCATACCTTTTTTTTCAACGAACGGTAAAAGGTTTAGTTTAGCAGAAAAGTGTTTTAATGATTTTAAAAGGGGGTTGGAGGTACCCCTCCCATTAAAAAAATGCATTAGATGTTTTTTTTTTAGATGCTTTTTTGTCAATGGTATGGTTGTCAATGGTTTGGCTGTCGATGCAATCACTAGGAAACTCAATATATTCTCAAGACATTTCCATGAAATATGAAAGCCGTTGCAATATGGAAATATATAGACTACTCTGAACACACAAAACAAGCTCTTCTAACCTGCGTCTGCCACACCTTGCGTGCAGTACAGTCCAGAGTTACCTCTGTGAGTAGGTTTATGGGGGAGAGCGGGAGACTGCCCAGTGACGTCTGCAAGGCCATGGGCTTGAAACCCAAAGGCAGCACAGGACAAGCGTCTCTGCTTACTTGGCTCAGATAGATTGGATCCCCATGGGAGTCAGGATTTCTCGCGTAAGGCACAGTTCCTCTGGAACCTTGCTGCCTTCTGCTCTTGGGTGGCAATCGAGTCTGGTTACTTCTTTGCTGTGGTTTTCATGTTTAACTGACTGCTTTTGGAGGGTGTTCTCATGCTGCAACATATTGTAGAGATTTTCTTGAGCGTTTTCTATTGGTCTTTTTCAGATTCTGGATCCCTGAGAAGATTGGGGTGTGGAACGAGTCGCTTGGTCTGAGCTCCTTCTCCATATAGCAGAAGAGCAGCCAACGGAATCCCAAAAGCAGCTGGCCTTTGCGTGCTTCAGCTGCGATTGGATTCCGTTAACTGCTCTCCTGCAAGGGCCTCCGTGATCTAATTTGGTCCTCTTCATTTTACGAACATAGGTTTGTTTTTGTTCTTCCTTCTCATGCCCTTCTTTAAAAAAAAAAATATGTTCCCCCTTTATAGGCATCACTTTAAATCTAGATGCTTTATAATTTTGTGTGTCTGTGCGCGCGCGTGCATCATTTCAGTTTGTTTGTACCGTGTTAGCCAAGGGTTGACTAGAATGTTGATCCAGAAGAAAACGAGTCAATACCTAAGTATCAAGTTATTTTTTTAGCATATTGTGCCTGACACTGAACCATCCTTCCTGCCTTCCTGAGAGCGATAGCCCCGTAATAGGGTGGCCTGTTCCTCTCTCCCCAACCCCGCTCTCCTGTTTCACTGAGCCCTGCCCCTGACCTTGAAGATCGCAATGTGTGGGGAAGTTGAACATTAAGGCATGCGCCTCCGAGCAAAACTACAAATCCGGTACAGTCTGGCACAGATAACTGGGTATTTGCAGGAGGGGCCATGTAAGCTATAATGCTGCAATGTTTTTCAAACGTTTCAATTCATCTCTGCTTGAGGAAGTGGAGATGCTCGGATAAAGCTCGCAAATCTATTTCCACTGGAACCTCTGCATGTGTCCAGCAGGACAGTGTGTGAATGATCAGGAAACGATTGTGCATTGCAAAGTGTAACTAATATGTGTTTGCTTATACTGAACGGATACCTTTTGAGGGGGAGGGGTTACTATTTCCTGTTGCAAGCTCCTAGCCAGACATAAGTCGCCCACCCCTCACGTCTCCACATACGCTCATCACATCTTATTTACCAAGATGGTGGTTATGCATTTCTGCCCATCACCAAATCAACCATTCACCTCTGGGCTCTAAGTAGGTCGGGGCTTAGTCTTCACAAAGTCCTTCTGGCTGGGTTACCCCTGACTAGCTCCCGACCTGCTTGGCTCCGACTTTGCCCCTCTGCCTCTTATCTCGCCAAATTCCCTCGTACTTGTGCTTTTCACCCTTGTTAGAGACCCCCTTCCTCAAAACCTCACCACACTTCAAGCCCTGATTCAGCAGAAACTACAGAACTACTTGTGTTGGCTATGCATGACCCATCTCAATGCACTGATTGGGATCCGCGAACTCCGGTCTGTGCATTGTCCCCTTTTGTATAATCTAGGGGCATGGCTACGTTCTCCAACGTAGACCGCGCACTGATTGCAGTTGGTAGGGAGAGCGGTGTGAGGGGGCGGTGGGTACATTAATTGATCCTCGTCGCACATTTCCTTGGTTAAAAGTAACCGTTCTATATGAGGAAAAGTAAATGAATTGGGAATCCTTTGTACGGCTCAGTGTATTTTGAGCACTGACACACTTGTTCGCGCCTGCCTGAAATTGACTTGACAAGGTAAATGTATCATTTGTGTTTTTCTTTTAAATAGTTACTTCTTGTAAGTCTGACTTTTCTGATTCCTAATTTACATGTCCACGCATTTGAATAAGGAATGCATTTGTATTGAAATAATTTGAATACATGAGCCACCTCTGCGGAACCAAATCAGGGCAGGTATCCAGTCGACCGATCTAAAACATTACAGAGTGGTACGTTTCAGAGTTATGGTATGTTAAGTTAAGGCTACTTAGAGCGCAGCATTCAGCAACAAGGGCATCAAGGGAGCATCAGAGGGGACCATAATAACGGAAAACACTGAAAACATTAATTCAATAAAGGGGTTAAAATGGGTTGGGGTGGTTATAAGGGTACAAAAAACAGGGGACGGGGGGAGGACCCCCTCCTCCCCAAATAAAAAAGATGTTGGTCTACAATGAAATGGACCACTCTGTAATTGTGGTCGGTAAGATCACTTTAACCATCAGGGAATGCTCATTTGTACGGTTTCATGGTCCCTTTATGGTATTGTCTCCGTAAACGGGCCTATCAAAAATGCCTGGCTGCGCCCAGGTTCGCCCTCCACCCACCAGTGTCTATTTTAGCCAGTTTGTCTCCAATCTACAAACCCTAGTTTGTGGACACTGGTATCGCAGCAAAAGTGTGGAGTCCAGCAGAACATATATAAGATTTCCGTGGCCTCGGGAAGCTTTGTATGTAGCTCCAGCGTAAAGCACAGGCTCAGGGGATCGAGAGCTGCATATGCCGAGCTCGGGTGCAGGGAGTGTGTGGGGTGGGGGTGTAGAGAAATGGGGTGAAAGCTCAGCTGCACATATTTAACCAATGATGAGCAGGATTGGATGAGGGCCATTTTTATTTCTGGATGTGAGTGGCTCGAAGTTCTGCCTATGCCAAAGCTTTTGTCATGGGAAGCTAGGACAGCAGAGGGGTGCGATGTGAGTAGGGACACACAGCATGTGGGGGGTTAGTTTATGTTAACCCATTGAGCGTCTATGGCCATACCTACCCACTAGTTGCCCATTCCCGCCCAAAACATATCCCACTGTGATGTCGGAGCCAGCTCTGTGCCTCCCGAGAAGCCTCCTGAAAGGCAATGGTTTAATTGCAGCTATGAAGTGGGTCTTGATGTTACACGTTTGTCTACAATTAACTAATTGTAATTGGTTGTTATAACAGGCTTAATACCCAGAGGTTTCTAAGCGCTTACGTGGCATCGAACCTAGGTTGCTCTGTGTCTTCTTGTTTTCCTGACGAGCGTGTAACCCCTGAGCTATCCTCCCGAGACTGTATCGATTTTTGAAGAATCGGTATGCGTTGGGGTGGGGGAGTTAGAGGGGTAGAATCTTTATTTTTTTACTCCATAAATCAAGTAATCTTAGATTTTGGATGGTATATTGGAATAAGTCATTATTGGGGCATAGGGGAATCTCAATGCTAATAAGTCTGTCATAGTGATTTGCCGAGGCGGCCACTAGGCTCTGGTGCGGCTTGATGATCAGACGCTGTCTGACATGGTGAGGTTCTTTCCTTTTAGCTGAACCAGTGAAAAAAATCTAAACGCCAGAAAGTGAACTGGATTTTTACAAGTGCTACTAATAATTTTATCCATGCCATTTAAGTTAGAATCTGAAGAAAGTGGGGAGGCTAAGCTGGTGCGGGATGAAGATTCAAATGAAAATTGGAAAAACGTGCCTATATTGCGAAGTCTAAAAGTAGAGGCAAGGAGGCGTAGCAGACGGTGGTCCTAGAGGCTGCGGCTCCCAAGGTTGCTTTAAATAACTCGATGGACCCTACTCCACCACTGGCTCAAATGTATTATTGAGTTGCTAAATCAAGACTCTGGAGAGTACCCGATATTCACCCCTTTTTCTATTGTATTTCCTCGGGAGAACTCTGTGGGGACTTGAGTAAGAGTACGCCTGCAAAGCAAACGGTATCTACGCAACGTGGATCAAATGACTGGAACAGGTATTTACCCATTTTAGAAAGGGATCTATCGGTTCAAGGCAATGCTTTTGGTGGCATAAGGCAATGGAAACAATATTTGGATGTGATCGAAGATACGTGGGTCCTCTTAGGGCTCGCGATCAATCGTTTGTTCTGTCTCCTTGACTAATAATCGCTTGATTCTAGAGTTCATATTTCCGCAGGAAGATCACGTTGTTATGAACAGTCAAGCTATATTGTCATTGTTTTATAATATACCTGCTTTGAGCATTATTGTGTCTGGAGATAGTGTCTGGATCTGCCGTTTAATAATAGGCTGGATATTGCAATAATTGCCATTCCCTCACCCCTTGTATGTTGATGTTAAAATGCGTGAATATGACTTGCGATTGTGGGAGAGGAATGTTAACCTGACCCTGCAATGACATGTATTGAATATTCTACCCCCCCCCCAACCCCCATTGAATTATAAGTGTCTTGTATGCTGGGGGATAATCTGACCAGAAGAGTGGTGCTTTGAGAAGAAACCCCTCCATTCTCGTTTGTGTGTGAGGACTGGTCTTGAGTTACGGGGGCACTTATGGCCGCAAATCCACAGGAGGGGGTCATGAGGCCTAATTTTTAACATTTTATCTTGGAATTCTTGTGGTTCCTGCACCTCGCCCATAAAGGAAATCTGATTGCAAATGTATGGGGCGCAGACATTCTGTTGTTGCAGGAAACCTTAATCTTAAATCCTGGGATCCTGGATGGATATTGCATATGCCAGCAAAAGGCCTCTAAGAGGAGTGTTTGGAAGGCCGAGGGGAGGACTTCTTGTTGCAGTATATTCAAATTGGGCGCGCGAAACGCAGACTCTGCTTTCTCCCCCGCCAAGCCTTTTGATTACACAGGCAGATTTTGGTTATTAATATTTATTGCAGTTATCATTAATTATTTGTAGACGTTTGACAAATTGAAATAGTTTTATTAGAGTGCTATAAGAGCCCAAGGATTTGTTACGTTGTTCCGGCAGGTGATTTTAATGTTGCTCATTTACACTATTATGAAAATGCCAAATATAGGAAAAAAACAGGGATTATCGTAGGTAGCCTTTCTTCGCAAATGGAATTTGATGCCTTTTGAATGGGAACGTTACTGGTGACCGTGTAGTTCTGCATACTGGAGTCGAGGGACTTTGCTTTCCAGGATTGATTTTTGTCTACTATGTGATCAGCTTACGGTTCATGTGGGTGCGCCGAGTGATCACAATATTCTTATAGGTCACTTTTTATCTCCTAGAACGGCATTCAATGGTGGGCATATTCCCCAGGTTAGTGTTACCAAGGGTAGGTATCGGCAGATTTAGTTTGATAGGATTATAAACTGGTTCAGGAGATGATTTGGGGGAATTTCCATCTGTGGGTAGATGCCTTTTTTTGCTCCTAAGACCTTTTTCGGCAAACATCCAAAGTCCGTTAATTTTGACATCTGCCAAAATGCATGCTAATCCTGCGAGACCGGAGGCCTAAGCCCAGAGATCCAGGAACTAAAACCGGTTTTGAGGCTAAATATATGCGGTATTAAGAAATCAAGTGAGAAGGATATGGTAAAGGAGTTGATCCATCAAAGAGACAAAAATAAAAAAACAAAATAATGGTGCAACGCCTCCAAATTCATAGGCTGGAGGCGGAAGTGTTAAATCCAAAAATCTGATTCTAGTCACTGGAAATTGGTTAACTCTGGAGGTAATTGTCAACCGGTTGTGCAGGAGAATCCCATGCTTGAAAAAGATTGGGTTAGGCATTTTGAAAACCTTTATGCTGCTCCTACACTATCTGTGCCACTGCAGATAGACCCACTTACTAATCTTGGGACGATAGCGCCGGGGTAATGCCCCAGTCTTGTAAGCAAGACGACACGGAGCAACACAGGTTCGATTCCCCGGGTCCGTGCTTAGAGACCTCTGGGTATTAAGTGTGTTCTAAATTAAGTTGGTATTGGACCAAGATGATATTGTATCGCTCGTCATAAAGAGCAGTTCTCCAAAGGCCCCCTGTCCAAAGGGGCTGAGGTCATGGTGTTCAAAGCAGATACTGGCTTTTGGACAACTCTTAGATTATTTGTTTAGGGGAATTGTTGACCGGAAAATACCTTCTATGTGGGCAATGGCAAACATTGTTCCTATTTATAAAAAATGGCAATGAATGTGATCCAGCCAACTTCAGGCCATTTGCTCTGTGAGACACAGACCCCAAAATCTGTGCATCTCTGTGATTAAAAGTTCTAAAAAACTTGGGCCGATAGTTGTGGGATTTTGAAACCCTAACCAGGTGGGATTCCGGGACAAAGTAGGCACTGTGACTGTGGGGATTGTTATGGATTACATCTACCAATTAGCATGGCAAAAGATTACTCCTATAATGTACGCAGTCAGCCTTGACTTGTCCTTCGCTTTTGACAAGGTAAACAGGAATTTGCTTTAGCGTAAATTCCAAAAATAGGGTGTGCCCGCTCACTTGTTAAATATTCTGGTAGCGCTCCATAACAACACTACCCAAAAGGTTTGCCTTAATCAGAATGCAAACCCTACATATGCAATATACACATATAATGGGCTCTGGAAAGCATGGGCGTAATGTAGGGGTGTTTTTCCCCCCTCAACTTTCATGGCACACCGTTTTGTCCCCATTCATTTGGCTGGGGTACCTTTTCTTCAGATGTCATGTCCCCCCAACTTTTTCAGTAAAGTTACTCCAATGCTGACAAGGCTGTGTTAGTCGGCCAAATATAAATTAGAGGCACAATAAGTGAAGCCCACTCAAAGTCGACTTTTGTCTCCCAAGTGTATGCTCAAAAGATCTAATTGGATCAACTACTCGGATGACCTTACATTTTTTTTATTCAGCCAAAGTGTTCATCAACTGCCCCCTTTCGGTCCTTAGAGGATTATTCCAAAGAAATTGACCTTGCCATAAATAGATCAAAATCAAAACTCTTGACGTTTTAAAGCTGCGAAAGGCCAAATATGGAAACTGAATGATGCTTGCTTAGAGGAGGTGTCAGAATTAGGTTTTCAGATATTTACTCCAATGAGTAGGACTTCAATAATTGATTTTCTTCATAGTAAAACTAATCGACCATCAATCTGGCTTCAGAGCATCCAGAGGCACGAAAACTGCTCTTCTGAGCACCTTTGAAGACCTGCTCTCAAATCTTGACACTATCCCTCTGTTCTCGTTCTTGACCTCTCCTCTGCCTTTGACATGGTTAACCACAACATCCTGATTGCACGTCTCCGTGATGCCCTGGGAATCACAGGTCAGGCTCTGGCGTTAACCTCTTTTCTCTCGGACTACCCATCCCAGGTGGAACTCTAAACCTTTCTCTCGACTATAGGTCTCTAACTCTGGCGTTCCCCAGGGATATAACCTATCCCCCTGGTTCTGCAACGTCTATATGGCTGCCCAGTCGCATACGATTTCCACTTTCACCTCTAACTTCCAGTGTTACGCATGTGACGCGCAACTATCTTTTAGGCTACCCTCAGCCGCACTCCTATCTGAATGTCTGTCTGCTATTCAGTCATGGTGCGCTGCAAACAACCTCTGCCTCAATGCCGTTAAGCCTGAGATCCTTTGCATTGGGACCCCTGCTCCCGCTTTCCCACTCTCACCCTGGCCCACTGCCCTTGGTCCTGCACCCACCTGCGAGGCAAGAAACCTTAGGGTCATTTTTGACTCCACTCTCTCCTTCTCCTCCAACATTTCGGACATCTCTTAGAAACTCTATCAGCTACACCTCCTTAGAGGTACTCTACCTTTTCTTGCTTTCCCCCAGTGGCTCACTGTCTCCAGAGCCCTGGTTGCCTCTAGGCTGGACTACTGCAACAGCCTCTTCCTCAACCACCCTTCTGCCTTGCGCACTCTGCAACTCATCCAGAACAGAACCGCAAGACTTATCCTTGGCCTCAAGCCCAGGGACCGCATCTCTCTGGCTCTGAAATCTCTTCACTGGCTCCCCCCTGGCTGCAAGGATCAAGTTCAAGACCCTCTGCATTGTTCACAAGGCTTACTGGGTTCTGGGACCTACCTGCAATGCTTCCTTCTTAAACAACTGTCCCTCACGAGCCCTCTGCTCATCTACCTCCAACCTTCTGCGAGTGAGCTGGTTCTCCATGCAGAGATTTGGAGGGAGGTCCTTATCCTCAGCAGGTGCCTCCCTGGTGCCCTCCGTCTTGAGCCTGATCTTCTTAAGTTCCGGAAACTCCTCAAGACCTTCCTCTTCTCCTCTTCCTTCTCCCTCCCTTTACCCTGCTAACCTAGTCTCTGCTCATTCTCACCCTCCTCTTCCTTCAGTTTGCTGACTGGCTGCCTGGTGTACCTCAGAGTCTCACAGGTCCCTGGCACCCCCGTCAGTCCTACATTGCACTTGCCTCAGGGCCCCACCCACACTCTCTGCACTTGAGAAATAACCTAAGAGAGTGGCTCTCTCTGCCCTTAACCCAGTCTCCACTGACTGGGTGCACTTGGACCTCCCCCTCCATGTGACCATCTGTGCACTTGCACGTTCCGTACTCACTGTGCATCGTCTATCAGTCCTACCTTGTCTTCATCCCCTTAATTGCACTGGTTAAAAACAGCAGAATCGCTGTAAGGCCTTTTTGCTGTATCTCAAACTGTAAAATGTGTGTTAAGCACTTACTCTGCCTGTGCAGACTTTTATCGTCTCAGAAATTCAAGGGTTCTGAGCGACTGTTTCTTTCCCCATGCTCCCACCCTCCTTGAGCGCTTTGACACACTTGCCTGTGTATAGGCGCTTTATAAATAAACCACACCAATACCAAGCTCCTCTTGCCGCAATTGAAACCCTTTCAGAACTGTTTTGGAAGGTATGCTCTGAAACCACCAATTATGTTTTATGAGAGAAAGTTGATTCCTGCTCTGAGTTATGGTATATAAATGTACCATCCTCTGAGCGACTTTCATTTCGTATACTCCGGAAGGGTGCTTTGAGCGACTTTCATTTCGTATACTCCGGAAGGGTGCTTTGAGCGACATTCATTTCGTATATTCCGGAAGGGTGATTTGGGCCTCCCCGGTCAGTGCCTTTTAATTAGAACTGTTATTTTATAACACGCTTAATACCGGAGCCGGTTCCTAAGCCCGAAACCTGGAAAAGGCTACAGCAACATGATAGATGTGTTACCCTTCTGCACAATTCTTTGTATGAAGCGTTAAATGCTAGCAATGCAAGAATTGCTATGCCCCCTGATAGGAGTTGCATGGCACAGTGGCACAAGATGGGTTTTGATTAGTTTCCCACAGAGCTTGCTCAGTGCAAGAAAAAAAATATGGAGGCAAGATAGGACCAATACAGTGGATACAATGGGTTCCTACAAAAGATATGGGGATTTAACGAAAGGGCAACGGGCATTGTGCTCCCCTGCGATCCTTTCTGGTAATGTGCACGCACGGTAATGCATTTCTGTTTAACCTACTTCTGTCAACAGTAAATCATTGCATGTGGAAAGATTCTGTTGTTAAAGGTCTGATTGTCGTGTCGACACTGCACAGCAAATCCAGAGACCATGTCATTTGTTAGTTGAGTGTAACTCTACGATTGATTTGCGTAACAAATATTTTCATTAGTATGTACAAGATTTAGAGTCACACTGTGAGAGTTGTGGGATACCGTCTTTATTCAATTTATTTGAATGTAGAACTTAAACTTTTACAAATTTTAAAACCTCATTTATGTCATAATTATACACTTATCAATGAAATATCAAGGCAGACTAAAATTCGAGATGAATTCAAAGATATTGTATTCCATGAACGTGTAAGGAGAAACCAAATTTCATTAATCTGGAGCCTGACTCCTTTCCTCTTGGCACAAGGGATCTTAAACCTACATTAGACATAAGGTCGTGGACAGCAATTAAGATTTCAAAGTAAGTGACGCAATTAAAGGGAAAACGGGGGCAGAACCTTGATCCCAGTTTTTACACCTTTTCAAATTCGGCAACTTCTGGGCACACTGATTGGTGTCTAAATTCTATATAAATGTGGACTGAAGTCCACTGTTCACCGGGCTGTTTAGTAATGTTTTACGTGAAATGCCTCTTATTCTAATTGCTTGTTAAAAAAAAAAAAAAAAAAAAAAAAACTTTCATGGAAAGGGCTGGTACTTAAAATTTCAGTACTTGTTAGCAGGTTGTTTGTAACCTCAGTTGAGACAAAATGTGCCCCCCAACTTCTATGGTATTCGCATAATTGTTCTTATTTTTTTTTTAATCAAATGAATCATTTTGCCGAATTTGGCCAGCACCATTCGATCGAAAAAGATAAATAAATTAACATTTAGGCTAATGCATACCGAACATGGGGAGCAGGGATTGCAGGGGTGTCTCCCGCTTCCTTAATATTGGCGGCATGGGGACCGAAGAGGAAAATAAAGAAAAAGGGAACCTGCAGCGTCGTAATCCAACCCTCGTTTGAGCGGACCAGGCTGCGGACAAACGGGTAAGTCAGGATGGGAAGTGGGGGGGTTTTGTGGGTTGGTGTGAGTGTGTTAGATCCTCTGAGAAGTGATCGCATGCGGCTGTTTTTTTCGAACAGTTTGCAGCAATCAATTCTCAGGTGTACAAACACCACCAAACCCCTTCGATCTGGGGCTACAACCAAAAGACCCGGGCTTATAGCCTCATCAGCTCCCCACCCCAACACTCCCCTTAGCAACGCCTCTGCATTCAGCCACATATCGCTTGCAGCACAGTCACTTTCTTGGTCTCCCACACTAATCTGACAAAATTGCAATGGCAATTCCAGACATTGTGTATAGCTTATTCCAAAGTATTTACCCATTCATAAGTTCCCTTACTCATGTGTATTTGCAACTATTTTAATATTGTGTATGTGTAGTGTGTGTTAGAAAACCAAATCGACTATTGTGGGGCTTATCTTAGTTAAAAGGTCATTGCAATCTGTTTGCATTTACCAAATGTTATGTTTGTGAATAAATACTGGAATGCATTGTGAAACGGAGGTGGCTATGTTAAGCTTTTACATTCACTCCTACAAGGCTTGTGGCCCTCTATAGGTGTAGCGCAGGACATCTGCAGGTCAGAGACTTGTACAGGTAGCCATTCCTTATGGATTTCTCTTGCTCTTTTGGCTTGACGAGTTTTTTTTTAGTTTTGGGAAGGGGGCTACAAAAAACGTGTGCCATGTTCAAAGGTTGAGTTCAAGCACAGTCGATCTGTGCAACATCATATACTGAAAATAAATCCGACCCTAGATGTCACGGCACACCCCCTTTGGAAATGATGCTCGGTGTATTTTGTCTGTTTCATGGTTAAAAATGAAGCTGGCTAAGGAGGTTATCGTTCAGGTGAGGAATGTAAAATAGCCATCTTAACACAAAAACAAAATGTTTAATCTTTCACATATTGTAGTGAAGTAAATAATAACGGTTTTAATGATTTGAACCGCTCGGCATGCCACAGCGGACTGCTTCAGGTGTGTAGGGGTGTGACTGCTTCAGGTGTGTAGGGGTGTGACTGCTTCAGGTGTGTAGGGGTGTGACTGCTTCAGGTGTGTTGAGGTTTGAAAAGGAAGTGGAGGCTTAAGATTAAACCAACCCTTGTAATAAAGTGGATGGAGTTTTTTGCTTTTCGGATTCCTGTTAACGCAGTTGAACAATGAATGCAATTGTATTGAAAGAATTGAATCCAGAATTTGCAGGCCTTTGAAATGTTTCATAATGATTTCTTTGTCAATTTCTTTTTTGGGAGCACATAAATTAATGCAGAATACATTGTGATTGTGCTCAAGTAATTTGTTGGCTGTGGGAGGTGGAGATGTTTACATCACGACTCGTTTAGGAAACCTGACCCATTTGAAGTGACATCATGTTTGACGGCTAACACTAATCTAAAAAACAATGATTGGGGGTGGGACTGCAGTTGGGCATCTAGGCGTGTTCTTTTTAGGTTCAGGAAGGATGTTTGTTCTCATTACATACACCTAAATAGCATATTTGCTAAATGTATGGTTGTTGTAAACCAAGCAATTCTGCAGGTTAGATCAGTTTTAAATGGATGTAAAGTTCAAAAAAGAAAACGCCATCGGAACTAGACTGGGTCGCCAGATTCAAGACCATTGGAGAGACCTTGCTCTGGAATGACACGATCACTCCCGTTGAGCAGGATGGCCTAACGCCATCGGGAATGTCGTGTCGATCCGAAGCGCTCTCGTCAGCTCCTGAAGAAGCCTCCCTCAGTTGGAATGCATGTCGCAACTGGAAGGATCCCTCATTCCATTGCGGTCTATTTCAGAAAAGTTTTGCGTGGTTTCTTATTTTTTGTGGGTTTGTTTTTAAATTGTGGGTTTATATTTAATGCTTGAAGTAGAAGTCTGGCACTCTCCTCTGAAATGGGGCCAGGCTGCTCTTTGCCAAATGGAATCCTAGATGGCTGACTCTGTCCTTCATCCTTCCAAGGTCAATAAAGTCAGTACCACTGCAGCGGGTAATGAAAAAGGCTATCCAGTGCTATGTAAAACATGATAATTTATATCCTATCAGCGACTGTAACACTCCAACTCTCCAGTTACATATAGTTGTATATATAAATTAACTGGGGGGGAGGAGGGAAATGTGTGGCATTGAAAGGGTAGTTGCGCCTATACTATTGGCCATATTTGAGTGTTGCATAGCTCTCCATGTAACAATATCATTTTCAGAGTAAAATGTCAATAGTTATGTGAACAAAGTATCTCATCATAGTGATTGCGCCATCATGCAAGTGTGAAATTACCTCTGGTTTAAAGAGTGGAGGGTGCATGATTTGCTCTTAGTGGGGCTTTGTGAGGTCGGTATGAAAATGCCTATAAAGCAGTACCCGTCTTCTCAACCGCAACTTTTAACCTATGTCTAAATTCATGTCTTGCAATGGGACCAAATCTGTTTTTTCAATGCATATTTTGACCAGCAGCCACTAAGCAATTCTGAATCGGCTAAGCACAGTGGTGTGGTTACTGAGAATCGCTTCATAGGAATGACAGATTGTTGGGTAGCGAAGGCATCTGCCTCAGATTAGTAGCAGGATGAGCTGTTTAGATGTTTTATGACCGGTTTATTGTAGAAGAATAACCCATCTGAACTGGATGCATATCCCTACTCTTTGAGATCCAACACACGTGTTGATGTAATAAAACCAAATACCTAACTTTTTATTTCTCTGCTCCAATCCAACAATGCACAAAACAGGAATCCCTCCAATTTAATTAGACAGGAGCCCAGCGGTGCCAGTGAATTGCCTGTAGCATGGATATGTGCTATTTCTTGGATCACAACGGCTTTCTTCCACTGGTTCCCCATGGTTTTTGCTCTGTCTCTGTGGGTTTATGAATTGCCTGTAGCATGGATATGTGCTATTTCTTGGATCACAACGGCTTTCTTCCACTGGTTCCCCATGGTTTTTGCTCTGTCTCGGTGGGTTTATGAATTGCCTGTAGCATGGATATGTGCTATTTCTTGGATCACAACGGCTTTCTTCCACTGGTTCCCCATGGTTTTTGCTCTGCCTCTGTGGGTTTATGAATTGCCTGTAGCATGGATATGTGCTATTTCTTGGATCACTTTCTTCCACTGGTTCCCCATGGTTTTTGCTCTGTCTCTGTGGGTTTATGAATTGCCTGTAGCATGGATATGTGCTATTTCTTGGATCATGACTGCTTTCTCCCACTGGTTCCCCATGGTTTTTGTTCTCGGTGTCTGTGGGTTTTTAGTTAATCGCCAATGGAACCTCTGCATCCTGGACTTTTTCATGCCCTGTTGGAGGTTACAAGACTCATGGTGGGTAGAGGCCTAGAAGAGATTAGAGATATGAGCTTTGAACTATGCTGTTGCACAACAGGGTGGCGCCACTGGTTGGTATACAGAAATTAAATCTAGTCTGACAATATTACTTGATATAGTAATTATTTGTGTTTGATATGAGATAAGGTAGCAATAATGAAGATTGGTGTAATAAGTATTTAAAAATGTAGATCACCATTAATATGCAGTTGCATAGGTTTAGGGTCATTTGGACGAAGAAGAATTCACTTTATTTTTTTTAATTTTTTTTTTACTTTACCTAGGTTGATTCTGCTACAGATATGAGGGGGGAGACCTCCCCCAACTCCCTCTTAACCTTCCTAAATTCATTATTTTTTATAACCCCCGACAAACATAGATATGTGTGTGTGTATATATGTATATATATGTGCATATATATATAGTAAAATTGTCCCAAAAACCAAGAAATTCTCCTTCAACCAAATAAGCTACGGCAAAACCTCCCATTCCCTGGTGCATATATATGTGTAATGATGTGGAAGAAAGGTGAAATCTAAGTTTCCTGTTCTTTAATGGTTGAATTATCGGTGTCGTTCAGAATATGTACACGTGATACTTCGTACACTGTTGGGATATATTGGAGAACGTGGCCCCAACTGTACGTTATATGGGTATAGCAAGTCTGAGCTGTTCTGTGGCCATAGAGGGGTTGAGGCAGCGGGCCAAGAGCTTTTTTTAAAGTTGCTCAATTCCCACTGCAATGTCCAATTGGGGTATTGTCCAATATTCTCCATGAATGTCAGTCGGTGGATTAAAAATTGCAATTGATGGCTAGTTTTGCTCCAGTTTCCTCAGTTGATTGACTTTGATTGGCAAGAATGGCCCTGTCTGCATGATCCATAAACACCACCCCTTTTAACCCTTCCTTTCTTTGGTGCTCCACCTATGAGGATGGGCAACTCGACCCATCCATCCATCGCCTCTCTCGGTCATTTTTGGTCGAATGCTGCAAAGAACAGCAGTTCCCTTTAAGCCGGCTCAATATCCATGAAGGAGTGTAAACTGGCACAAACATTATAACTACTTGTCCATTTTTAGTTCAACATTGCAAGCACCGACCTTCCTAGAAAGCAGGCTCGGTGAACGTGTAGGTCTTTCCAAAAAACCCACCTACTGGCTAAAGAGTGAGCCCTATTTGTCCATTCACTTTACTATAAACTACCAAATAGTCCATTATCTTCCAATGAGCATTTTGAAGCTTAAAAACCTATTAAAATCATTTACTACAAAATATTAGTTTAAATCCATTTGCCTTAGGATTGTATTCTCATAATACAAAGCCCCATGCTGGCATCCTAGGCTCATTATGTGTAGACATCTGTTAATGGATTGTATAGATAACATGATCTTCCTGCCCTCTCTATGGAATAGCCCTGCACCTTCCAGATAGCCTGAGCTGTGGACTACTTTGCCACCCCTGTGACGTCACCAGCCTGTTTACTTGTCTGTTGAAAGGAAGTATGCTATTCGCGATTCCTTTTTCCAATAGGGCAGGTCTCTGCAACCGGTAACTCTTTCAGATGGTCAGGAACATGGCAACAGTAGACCAAAGCATTGACTGCTGGCTTGGTGGGAGTTTTAGTAGTAAGGGTATTGTTTGTGTGCGTATTTGTCCTAATCTGGTTCTTGATGGACTAATAGGGTGGAAGGAATAACCAGGTATACTTTTGGTTTGGGGGAGGTGGGGGGGGGGAAATGTGATGTTTTCATGTATATCCTACTTTGGGTAAAGTTGTGACTATAATATAAATAAAAGCGCACTGATTCTGGGTGTTACTGGGGCTTGTTAGTTAGTCCTCAATTTATTGGCCTAAGAAAGACGAAACCCGGAGTTGCACCCACCAGGGTTTGAAACCAGTGACTGCATAGGATAAAGAAATGCCCCTGCGGCGGGTGCCTTGGCTGCAGAGCTATCTCACCGGTTGTGGCTTTGAGCGGGAAAGGAGTCTCCTTTGCCACTGCAGACAGTCAGTAGTTGGTCTGGTGTGAGACTGTAATCTCAGAGCATCTATTGGCTGTGCCTAGTGCTGAGAAAATGACAGCCGTTTGCTCTACTCTGCCACCAGCAGGTCACCACCCAGAGTGTCATTCTCAAAAGGTTGCTGGTCAAAACATGTGTATTAAGTTTTAAAATCTACAAAGTGGAGTAGAAAACTGGTCTTGGGAACTGTTATCTGTAAGATTCACATTTGGCAATACAAGCACAACAGTGACAGAAACACATACAAACCATGACAATAAATGTACATTTTACATATTGACCAGTATCTGCCATTGACTGTGATGCTTCGTTTCGACTTTTCAATGGATTACAAAAAAAGAGAACATTCCTCTGTGAAGATTTGTATACGCCAAGCGTTGGCTTGATACTAAGGGTGAGCACATACGACCACGTTGATGCTGGCACACAGTGGCAGACGTGCACCTCAGATGAGGGAGTCTTTGCCAAGTCTAGAACCTGTCATTTCTTTTGTGTATCCAACACAGGGATGGTTGGGCGATTCATTGTAGATGTGGACTGGTGCACCCAGTGTGCAGTCTAGTCTGTCTCGTGCGGAGGTGGCAAATTAAAATGTGTTCCATAATGGGTGTGCCCATTGATTAGCTCCTAGTCTTCTGGTGATGGTGAACAGGAGCCAACCACCAACAAAGGTCAGTATTACAGAAAAGCATTCGTTTCTTTCAAGTCTGTCTCATTTCACCTGAATCTAGTACCAAATTATTATCTTGGAAGGATACGCTCTTGTGTTACTTTTTTTGTAATCCCAAATTAATGTGATTTCTGCTCGGTGTGTGTCACTGAACAGACACTCTTTCTACTTATGATCCGAGACTAAAGTCCTAAAGAAAAAGGTGGGGGGGGTCATTAACATACCAATTGAATGTGTTTTCACCAGAAATTAGCATAGTATATTTTATTTATAGCGCGCCCATACCTAGGCGCGACGAGGCAGGGGAGGACAAGCCAGCGATCTTACTAGACCCAGTGAGATTGAGGACGCGCAAGTGCAGGAGGGAAGGAAGGGGGGGAACGTGCAATGGGCAGGGGAGGAGTGGAGAGTGCTGAACACGGGATCAAACAAAAAGTAGTGTGGCCAGCAGGTGGCAAGTGCAAGAGTTGAGCGCAGACAATGGGTGTCTAATAAGTGCAGGTAAGGGGTCCGTAGGGTTGCAGATAAAGACCCAAGTGCAAGGGTTGCCAGAAGGCAGTGCAGGTAGCCAGCTGGGTGGGCGGGGACCTCGCCCGAATTCAGAGGGCAGCCAGGTGCCCAGTGTAGTAACGGACCGAGATCAGCACGGGAGAAGAAGGGAGAAGGCAGCTTCCGGAACTGAAGATGGTTTTCCTCAAGTTTCAGAGAGGTATGGAGGCTGTTCAGAGTGAGACCCCAGCCGAAGAAAGAGCTCTACCACCAACTTGTTGCTTAGAGAAGCGACTGACCCTGAGGGAGTTGGAAAAGCGAAGAGCTTGAGTAGGAAGGTATTTCCGAAGGGAGAGTTGAAGGTATTGCGGACCCAAGTTGCCCTTTGAAAAAAGTGAGGGGGACTCTGTGCACCCGCATGTACCTTCGTCTGCAGCCCTAGGCTAAACAGTGGTGTGTGTTCTTACACGAGCTGACTTCTGTCTGGCTGCAAGTATTTTAATCCCGGACATCCGTATACTGGATACATGTATACTTTTGCTGTTTACAGTTCAGTTAAACCCTGGCAGTCAAAGTGAAATGGACAGTTTTCCAATATAAAGATGTGAGGAGTCTAATGTGTACATGGGACACAGTGTAGCGTCCGCCTTCTGTTCTCTTCCTTTAAGAATGGTTGACACTATGAAGATAGTCGATTAGTATACAAATGTCTGCTGGCAAATCTAACTGCCACAGTAGTAAAAGAGAAGATGCAGGGAAAAGTATGATGTTAATATGGAAATTCGTGCAGAACCGCCTGGCAGCACTGAGGCCTCTCAATTCTTAAGGCCTCGCATTAAGACGCATTGGTATTTCCAGTGGTCTAATCCTACCTGGTGGAAGTATACTAGCGCCCTACAAATAGGATTCTAGAAAAAAACTATATTTTGCAAAAGGAAAAAGTTATAACCATGCTAGAAAGTTACTCTGGCTTTTTCCTGATTATTCCTAAAAAGGGTCAAGTGAGAGGATGCTCCACCTTTTTCAAAGGGGATACAAGAGGGCTCCAGCCCATTCTAGGAAGACCTTCTTGAATCCAAGTGATGGTCTCTCGCCTGTTCAGAAGATGATTTCTG
The DNA here is from genome assembly GCF_040938575.1 of Ambystoma mexicanum. Lineage (NCBI taxonomy): Eukaryota > Metazoa > Chordata > Amphibia > Caudata > Ambystomatidae > Ambystoma > Ambystoma mexicanum. Next base: position 87,376,919 of record NC_090923.1, read on the forward strand.
AAAATTGTCTGTCCGTCAGAAGGTGATCTGAAGGGTACTGCAAGCAGAGTCCTTTGCTTGAAAGGAGGCAGGACAGGGGCGGTGCTAAAGCCGTGTGGGTGCTGTTGCACAGGGACAATACTTGACATCATCTCAACCTTGCAAATTAACAAGGGGGGTCCTGGGAGTCCCTCTGCCAGACATGAGTCCTGGTTACGAGAGACTTACCCAGAGTCTTTAGCTCACTATCTTTCACAGAGGAGAAATATCCCAAACATATCAGTCTTTGTCCTGCGCTGGGGCAGTCCAGCACCGAAATGCTAGGCAATTCTCCTCTGAACAAGAGTACCAACAGCAACCCCAGACACGTGTTTTGGTCTGGTTGGACCTCATCAGTAGGGTGGATCTGTGCCTCTCTAAGAATAGTGAGCAAGGGGTCCACGTCTGGATTCCCCTAGTAATTTATGGTGCGACCCAAAGTTACTTAAATATGCAAATTAACAAGGGGGGAGGGTGGTCCTGGGAGTCCCTCTGCCAGACATTAGTCCTGGTCATCTCAACCTCTGTGTAGTTTGGCTAGCCAGTGAGTCCACTAGGAGCAAAGACCTAGGAGAGGGTTCTCTAGAGAGTGTTGCCCCTTGGATTCTAGAAGCCACCAATCCACTGCTAGGCTTTCCATGTAAAGTGAAGAAAGGGCACCAGAGGGGAGAGACTCGCTTACAGGCCCTGTGGCACCAGCTGATTCTACAGTTTCAATTGGGCTTCTGCACCTTTGCCCCGAGCTCCTATATTCATAGTGGAGCTGCACCACATTTCATACTGGTCCTTCTCCAGCATGGCTGCTGCATTTTCTGGGACTAGCTGATGCACATCCATGTTGCCAAGAGAGCCACCTGATTGGCTGGGTAAGCCCTAATTATTACATCCGCCCTGGGAGCCGGCAGGTGAACGCTGGCCCCCCTATAAGAGCCAGTGCTACCACATATCGGGCCCTACCCAGCCCTGGGAGGGCCCCCTGCCCTGGCGCTGCTCCGGCACTGCCTCATGTCCCCAATTGGCACTCTGCGGGCAAGCACCTCCTCCTTAACCCCTTTGTCAATTTGGTCTTGTGGGTTACAACTTGTGCCCCTGCACTCTTGTAAACGCCCTTTCCCCCAACCCCTTGGAGGCGGGCACGTCATCCTCCATCTTGTTCTGGTCCCCGCTCAGCATGCAAGTTTCCCTATTCCCTCCTTGTCGCAGCAGTGTTCTGACCCCTCTCCCGGAGTCCCATTCTGCGCACAACAGATTTCTCCAGGCCTTGGCAGCCTTGCCCCTTATTTCACACCTCCCAACCTCTTCGATGCATCCAATCTGCCTATAACGCATCCTGTACCACACAACTAACTTTTATAAACCACGTTGCTGCCTGACCTTTTACTAGAAGTGCTCCTGGGTGGAGCTGCCGCCTCCTCCGAGTGCCGACTTCTACTTGACACTATGCTACCCTTTTCACCTCATATATTTTTATTTATTTGAATTTGTATAGCGCAAATCTGCCTGTGGGCATCGTGGCTCTGTTACAGTATGCTCACTTGGACAAAAGTAGAATACGGCAGGTAAGTACGTTAAATACAATCCGTGGTACAAGGATATACGGTTGACAAGCTCTGCATCAGCCTAATCCCAGCCTCCACTCATAATGAATCCAACATATTCCAACTGCATGGTTGACAACTGCTTGTTTTGTGTAAGTTGTGTTGCTCTTCAACTCTAGATGGTCATCCTGGCTTGTTTTGAATCTGCTAGCTTTACTTAAATTGCATTTTGACTATTTCTGAAAATCGAATCTAGATGTTTTTGAATCTGCTGGGTGTATTAAATTGTTGGCACTTTGGCTGTATTTTGAAAATCATGTCCTGTTGCTCTAAATCCTTGTGCTGTAGGAAAATGCTACACTTTATTTTTTTTTACCTAGCTGTGAAATTTATATTAGAGTACTATTTGTAAAAACTGCTGTGTCAATTGCTAGTCCTTTTTATCTTTACCTTGACTTTCTTTTCTGGATGCTCACTTTACTGGCTGTGCCTCCATATTTGTGAAATGTTTGTGCTTCCGCTGACTTTTGTAACCTAAGCTCTATCCCCCCATTCCCCTTTTGATTTACTGTTGCATTTGATGCCTCCTCCCCTGACTTGCTGCCAGGCCACCCGGTGAGTTCCTTGTGCATATCGGCTCCCCAACCCCCATGCAACTATGCTGCTCTCCATCTCTTCCCATCTTCTCTAATTGCTACTCTATCACTTTCCTTCCTCTCTCCCCCACCAACGGGTGTACCTTGTCCCTTACTCCGCCTTGGAAGACCTTTAAAGGTGGCAACCAGCTTCACCTAGCTACAATCAATTCTTGCTGTGCTATCAAACACTCCTCTGCCATCTGTCACCCTGAATACTTTGATCTTGATGTCCTTGCTCTCACTGAGACGTGGTTCAATGCCAGCTCTGTCACTGCTTTTGACACTCCTTCCTGAGGGCTATAAGATCCTCTCCAAGCCCAGGTCCAACCGGTCTGGAGGCAGAGTGGCCCTTGTCTTCCCTGAATGGGTCCCTGCTTCTATCTTACCCACTCAATCCTACTCTTCCTTTGAATGTCTTGTCTGCAAGCTTTGCGTCTCTCCTACCCTCTTGCTCACTCTTGCTACCATCTGCAGGCCCTCTGGGCGGATCTCCCTCTTTCTTTCGGAGTGGGCCGAACTCGCTGATTCTCTTCTTACCTCTACCTCTAAGCTTCTACTTGGACACTTCAATATTCATCTCGACTCTCTTGATGCAGCCACTTTACTCTTCCGTAACCTCTGTGACTCTTTCCCTCACCATTCTTCCCTCTGGTCATACTCACTCAGCTGGGCACACCTTGGATGCACTCATCTCAGCTGATACCTCCTTCTCTAATGCTCTCACTACTCCTCTCTCCTTGTCTGACCATTCTCTCCTCTCATCTGGAGCCTCTGGGCTCCCTGGCTAAGTCTCCGCCAACACTGGCAGTCTCCTTCTCCGTGATTGGACCAAAGAAGCAAGTGTCAGTTTCTGCTGCCTTCATTTCCCCCACTCCTGCTATTGACTCTCGCACTGACTTAGTCCTTGCTAACCTTCACCTCTCTATCTCAACAACCTTGACTTCCTTGCCCCTGTCATGAGGATCCGCATGAAGTCTACTTCAAAGTGCAATAGTAGTTATCATTCGGACTTAGCCTCGCCGAAACACAAGTGCAAAGTTGTGGGATGGAAGTGGTTGGCTTCTAGCACATTCTCTGACAAACTGGCCCTTCACCTGCTCCAAAGGCAATACAGATCCTCCATCCGCTGCAAGAAAAGGGCCCACATGCAAGTGTGCATCTCTGGGACCACAAACAACACTGCTAAACTTTTCAGAATCGGTAAGGAATTTGCTAATACTATTGCAGTCTCTACCTCTCCTCTTCCTTATCAAAACTCAGGACATCCTGTCCTCTCTGCCCCCTACACCCCACCCTCCTCCTGCACTTGGGTCTTCCTTGCCCCCGCCCTCACTCTCCTTCTCACCAGTGGCACCAGGTGAGGTCACCAAGACAGTTTTCTCAATGAAAGTCCCCTCCAAACAGGTGCTTCCCTGCTCCTCTAGAACTATCAAGGACAACATTGCCTCTCTCGCTCCCTCCTTGGCTGAGTTCTGTAGCCCACTCTTTTGCCAATGGCCCCTTCCCATCCCCCCCCCCCTCCTTAAAAATAAATGAATAAATAATAATCTACGGACCCTTCCTCCCCGGCTAACTACTGCCCTATCTACACCACTCTCTTCTTGGGCAAGTTCATAATCTCCCAACAAATCCATCACACTGATTCTTATGGCTGTCTTCACGACCACCAGTCTGGCTTCAGAGCAGCCAGAGATACGGAAAATGCTCTCCTGAACTCAAGTGACAGCTTGCTCTCAAACCTCCAACTCTCCTTCTGATTTCATCGTCCTCCATCTGTCCTCTGCCTTTTGGCACTGTCAATCTTTCCTTTAAGAAGACAAGAAGATGGAGGGGTTATGAAAAATAAACGATCCTGTACAAATGCTAGTGCAAAAGAAAAACCAATATATGGGGTCGCACTCAAATAATCAAATTGTTGTCGGGATATTGGACCCTACACTGAATAAAGGCATTCGTTCATAATAGGATGGCATTGCCAAAGGACTTGCTACCAGACTCTGTTACAGCCTCTCGTTTTGGCAGTAAATTGGCCAAATTACGAGTAGCGGGTCTGTTAGGGTTAGGCCCCATTGTGGAGTCCCAAAGGGCTCCTTGGGGTTATGGGGTGCTTCCCTTTTGTGGTAATTACACCTACAGCAAATCCTCAAATTTTCCAGAGGTGATGCCTTTGAGAAAATGCAGGTCATATCTTTTCATACTCGCCCACAATTGCATAATGTGGCAGCGTGGTGAAAATTGCAGTAATTCTGATACTTAAAAAAATAGAATAGAATAACCTGCACCACATTATTTGTAACTAGAGCCAGAGAACTGCAATGTGGCTTTTCCTTTTCTGCTAGTGGTGAACTCCGCGAGAGTGAGCATTTGCCCAGATTTTCATGCAAATTACACGCGCAGAAGTTCAGAAAGTCCTGCATGAAGATAGAGCTGCTTCAGTACGAGGGAGCGGGCTGATGTCCAGAACCCCTGCATTCATTGAATCAATCAGCTTAAAGGATCAGGCAGCCCTTTGCTGCTGCAGAGGTATAAGAATGTGGTGCTGAATGCGTGGGGAAACCTAGAGATGAGAAGGTGGGGATGGCAAAAGTATGATGATTTAAGGCAATCGGAGAGGTGCCTGATTGTCGCTTTGGTGTATGAGCAACCCATCACTATAAAACCCTCTGATAAGGGTGGGGAAATGGCTTGACACATAAAGGATGCTAAAAGGCTCTTGTCTGATGTCCAGAGTTGCTAGAAGTGGATGTTTTGTACTGCTCATCAATGTCCCATCATCTGTTGAAGTGGTTGTAAAAAAAAAACAGAAAAACTGTGCCGCAGACTGATAGACCTGAGCATTTTACGTGGGGAAATAACCTTGTTGCCTTTTGCTCTGCACATACCTGCTCGGCACTAGCGCAAGGGCATTTCAAATGGTCAGACCGTCTCCTCTCACTGTGTTATGGGAGGAGAGGTAGCTCCAAAACCTGATTTATTTTTATTTTATTTAAAAGGATAGTCGTCTTTTTCTCAGTTGGAGGGTGAGGTCTCGGGACTAGCTGCTCCCTTGCAACAATAATGCTTTTTCATGAAAAGGAGCGCCCTGCCAAGATCTGCTCTCTCTCCTGTTCCATTGCATCCCTCGTCTGCCACTCCTCCTCCTCACTCCCCTGCAATTTCCTTAACTCTACACCCAACAGCAATCTCCTTTAACACTTGAGTATTCATACCTTCCCACCTTCTGCTCACCATTGAGGGGGAGGTCAGCCGTACCTTTTTTTTGTGTGCTCACACCGGCCAAGCAGCTCACTCTCCTCATTACCTGAAACTAAGGAGTTCAGTAGTAATAACTTTGGAGCAGGCTGCCCATGTTGAGCAGTGTACACAGTTTATCATTTTTGGATGATACATTTAACATGTTGACCTCTTTGTTGGTAATAAACCGACCCAGTACCTTAGAAAAGAAGTATTCAACGTTTGGGTCTCCACATGTTTTGGACTACAACTCTCATCAACCCTGCCAGCATGGTCAATGGTGAGGAATCATGGAAATTGTAGTCCAGGACATCTAGAGAGCCAGAGGCTTATCAATTTGAATTCAAGATTTACCACAGGAGCCTCCTCCTATTTGGAAAACTTGGACGTGACGATTGTGTACTACTATCCAATTGGAAGATGGATGAAGATCCTTGGAATATTTGGTGCGTGATGCAGCATCATCGCTAGGGGGGGGGGGGCACACTTGCATGTTGATGGAGATTGTTAAGTTCATCTTTGAATGCACCAGTGTATTTAGTACCACTATGGGTGTTTGCTTTGCATCAGCACATGAAAACCTAATAATGGAGCACTGGGAGGGAGGGGTTGGCATGGGATACAGGGAGATGTAATACCCACGGAGTTCTTTCAGGTATGGGATGCCAACAGTGATTAACACAACTTTATCAGTAATCTGAATCGGATACTGGGCAGTTTATTACAATCCCTTCAATTTTCAGGCATGTAAGAGGATTCGGAGATATTATGTCACCCTGTAGCAAGAATTGTGAGATGCCACAGGACCAATTGCGTTTGAGGGAGAACTTTGATAGGGATGTGAGATGTGCTCTGTTATTGCAATTCACCAGTTGTCCTTATTCACTTCCTTCCCTTTATTGGAAACACTAGAATAATGGCACTTTGCCATGATGTGAGACTCTATAAAGTAGCTGCATGGGTTTGGGGAGAGGGGGGGGGGGAACAGTGAGGGATATATTAGGTCTGAACTCTTCTGATATAGACACTTTGGACAGCATGCCAAAATGTTCACAAGAATTGTACTATAAGAGTGAAAATCGGGGGCCATTGAGTAATCTAGACACAAAATGAATGTGATTTGCACCAATCATTGCTGCCACAATTTCTTTAATGCGGGATAGGTTGCTTGCATTTCCCTTCCAGAGGAATTCCAAGGACCAGTCGAATCACTGGATGGAGAAGATGTGAGGGTGTGTCTCCTTTTGATCACTACAGAATAAAGAGCAATATTAAAATTAACCCTTTCCCTGTGTCTTATTGTGCTACGTTTTCTCATGACGACCTGTACAATGTACTGCAGTAGATTGCTGGTAGGATGCCAAATTGTTATATGCTTTATATTTCTAATGCGGGAAAAGCCTGTTTGAGATGGAAAGTGAGAAGTGGTGTATTTGCTCAGAGGTTTTACAAATGTAAACAGACTGCCTGACACAGTGGGGGATACATATGAGTTTCATTGCCTGCTGCAGAAATACGCTCGATGTCCAAGATCACCTATGCCAAGTCCCGCATAGCATTTGGTGTTGCGCAAAGTTTCAAAGCTGAGCTGATATTGGATACAAGTATTGCAGTCTACCACATTTGAGTGCTTTGAGGCACTATTGGCCCAATTGTACTCTAGGCGATAAATGACATCTCAAGTAGGTTGTGCAATCTCTACGACATTTTCCAGGACATCAAAAGGCCCCATCACCTAAGACTTCACAGCTGTGCTTCCACTGCAAACAGGTTGCATATTCCACAGAATACACAACAGGCAATGCTAAAGTGAAGTAAACTGGCTTTCATGTAGGCTTGGTCTCTTTCTACCTCTTGCTTTCGAACATGCAATCATCATTCCTGCAATGGAAAACCCTTCTCTCGACCCCTCACTTCCCCCTCTTATTGCCCTATTTCTCACTTGCCCTTTCTTTTTAAACCTCTGGAAAGAGCTATCTAAAGCCAAGTCTATGCCTCCCTGAACTCTCAGGCCCTACTTCCTCCAGGTCACACTGGTTTTCGTTCTGCTCACTTCACTGAGACGGCGCGCTTCATGAGACCACTCGTCCCAATAAGCTCTCCTCTATGCCTCTTCTTTGAGATCTATCCACTGCTTTTGACACTGTTGACATCATACCTTTCTCTCTTCTCTTGCACGGTCCTTCTATGGTTTCAATCTGATCTCTATGGTTGCACTTATTCGGTTTCTTGGGCTGGTGACACCCCTTCTGTTCCCTCTTCAATGCTCCTCGAGGTTCTATGCTTGGGCCATTACACTTTTTCACTATATAATATAAGACTCTGATTTTCTGCTCTTTCGCAACACCCATCATGCCACCATCACAACCTGTCTGGTGGTCAGCCAATCCGGGATGTTCTCTCATTTCCTACACTTCAAACCTTCTGAACAACTTTTCCTTACTTCCCTCCTACCTCCCTTTCCTCCTCTGCACCCCCGCCATTGTTCCTCCTGTGCTCAACCATAATTCCAAGATTCCATGCAGAATTTCAGAACTCTCGCATCTCCAGTACTGCCTACATCTGCTGCTTTCAGCTATAATGTCATTGTGCCCGACCCTGGCTTTCATTTCATGCCATTAAACTTCTCATTACCTTTCTAGTATTTTCCGACCTTAAATATGGCTGGGCCCTTCTGTGTGGTCTTCCCTCTTATTGTTTGCCTCTACCGACCGTCTTTTCTAGCATTTCTTTCTTTCTTCAATTTCTTTCTTTTCTATCCATCTAATTTCTGCCGATTTCTGTCTTTTACTGTGTCTCTGTACCTTGTTCAAGTGCCTCCATGGCGTGACTACTTGCTAGCTCATCTCTCTCTACTGCCCCTACTCAACTTGTTCTTTCTCAATCCTTTCACCTTCTTTCTGTTTCTAAACCTAATTCCCCCTTTCAATTTCATTCCTTTTCCCTTTTTGTCAATGGAATTCTTGGCCCTTAGCTATTCTCTCTTCATGTCCTTTGTTCTTGTCTTAAAGTTCACCTTATGTCTGTTCTTTCTGATAACTGAACTCTTGTCTTGTTTCTAATGTTATTGTTTTTTCACCATTGCCATTTAATGTACCGTTTTTATAAGTTTGTACAGCGCTTTGGAGAAAGTGCTTCGTACATACTGTGACGAATCTGAAGGGTTTGTCTCTTCTTTCTTGGAGGGATTCGCCCCATTCCCTTTTGAGGTTGAGAAGGTGAGCCCACTAAGCAAAACCCTTCCTTGGAAAGCAGGACCTCACTTGGAGTGACTCCCTACCAGGGGATTAGGACTCCCATTCTGGTAAGCAACTCCCTACACCTGAGACATTGGGCCTCATTGTGGGTCCAGCGGGAACCCTGCAGGCGCCGGACCTGTGGAAAATTACTGTCCCCTCACTTCCAGGTGCCACTGGGCGATTCGAAGTCTGGTTGCCAGCTAGTCAGGTGCCGGTAATTTTGTTAATCCCTATTACCATAGTCTCTATGGGAGTGGGGACATGGAAGCCCTGGCACTGTTGTTAACAGTGCTGGTGCTTCTGTGACCGGTCTGCCTACCGTGGTCGATGTGCCCGGCAGGTTCAGACCTGTGGGGCGCAGCGGCTCTGGCAGGCAGACTCGGAATGTGGAGGTCCGGAATACTGCCCTTATTGTAATGAGGCCCGTTGTCTGCATATATTGGAATACCTGAAGTGGATCTGACTGCCAGCTGGGGAACTTGAAATAATGTAGAAAATACATTTGAACAGTTGGCACAAGGCAATGCTGCCCTCTCAATGGGCTTGACAGTTAAACACACCCCTTTTTTTAAAAAAAATCTTGTAATGTGAATAAATGGACTTTCCCCCTTGACTGGAGGAGGAAAAGCGATATGCAGAGGCTAGCCTCCCATGTACTGACGTGGAGTCGCGCTGCTGAGCTAAGCTGGATGTGGCACGGAGCAGGTCACGGAAAGAGGTCTGCAGAGAAACTCAAGAGATTGAGAAGCGGGGCCAATGAGGCCGAGCGGACCTGGTCCACAGGGAAGGTGTGGCCATACAGAGGAAGTTGTTAGCCTGGAGCCAATGGAAGCTGATTTTTTAAATTTTATTATTATTTTTATTTTAACTGGAGTGGCATAATTATTTGTCCCAGATATGCTACAGCGACCGTACCGAGTGAGGCTGCACCAATGTCCTAACCATTACGAAGCCTTGCTCTTCCCTCCCTCAAGCCCTGGCAGAGATAGCAAGCTATGGAGGGGTTACGGGCTTCGCCATCAATTTTCGGAAGTCAGCGGCCCTGGCGATGGGCCTTTCCTCGACAGACCGAGAAGCCCTAATCTCGCTGTGCCCAGTACGGTGGACGACCACCAAAATTAGTTACCTGAGGGTCCAGATCCCAGCTAACCGAGGTGAGGTTTACCGGGCTAATTTCCCTCCACTATTTACAGCCTGGGAGGCAGACCTCAAGCGGTGGGCTGCACAGGAGATCTCGCTGATGGGCCGTATCACGGCGCGTGTAAAATGAACTTGCTACTGAGGTTCCTTTACGCCTGCTCCTCGCTCCCCGTCCGATTCCGGCCCCAGCCCTCCAAAACCTACAGAAGAAAATGTTAAAGTTTATTTGGAGGGGGGAAAAAAGCCAGGATCCCTAAATCCAGAGTGTTGGGCAACGCGAGGCTCGGCAGTCTCGGGGTTCCAGACCTACAAAAGTACCAGATGGCGGCCCAGCTGGCCTGTATTCAATCATGGCAAATACTTATTAATCGCCCTAGATGGGTGGTTCTCGAACAGGGGCAGCTACCCCTGCCTCTACGCTTTCTCCCACACGTCCATCCTCCGGAGCGGCGGCAATGGCAGGAACTCTTGGCGTCCACCAAACATACCATTTCGGTCTGGGACAAAGCCCTGAGACTAAAAAGATTCCAGTGGGACTTAGCCCCCTCACCCCAGTGTTCATGAACCCGTCTTTTTCACCCGGCCTGTGAATTTGAAACTTTGGGCCCTGCATCGCGGGAGGCCTGGAGACCTTGGGACAACTCTTTGAGGGGGGTCAACCCTGCACCTTCGAGCGTTGCAAAGAACTCTTCAAGATTCAGGAGCGGGACCGTTTCACGTACATCCAGCTACACCACTGGTGCACTCATCCACAGACACGCCAGGCAGCCACCTGCCCCCCCAACAGCCATTGAACTGACCCTTACCGAGCTGCCACCCCGAGGGAGAATCTCCACTCTGTACAAACGCCTCCAACCGGACTTCCTAATTTCCAAGCCCCGATACATGGCCCAATGGGAAGTGGACCTACGCCACCCTATCGAGGACCAACTCTGGGTTGACATTTGGTCTCGAGCCCACACCTCTTCTTCATATATCACAAATGGGGAATGCGCCTATAAGATTCTCCTCCGGTGGTATCCCCCGCCCTTACGACTTCATCACATGCATCCCACTCTCGACCCTCACTGCTGGAGACAACGCGGCCAAGTAGGCTCCTTCTTTCATATGTGGTGGTCCTGCCCCAAGGCCCAGGCTTTCTGGAAACTTTGCCTGACAACGATTGCGGACATCACTCGGGTGCAACTGCCCCTGGACCTGAATCCATTCTCCTGGGAGCCCCAATTTCTGGAATCTACCCAAGGTCAGGGCCAAGCTATTATCCCAATGCCTATTGGCGGGCCGGAACGTGATAGCCCACATCTGGAAGATGGTGGAAGGCCCCCTCATGCCGTTCTGGTGGGTGAAGATCTGGGACATCCTGATAGCTGAGAGGGTGACGGCCGCCGGGGCAGGCTTTCTACATCAATTTCATAACATCTGGGGCCCGGTCCTCGATTATGACCAAAAGTTCCCGGCTTTGACATTTAAGCCCCAATTAGCCAGGAGAACAATGCAAGCTGGGGAGCCCCAGCGGGAGCGGGGGGAAGGAACCTGAAACTGGGGGAGGGAGAGGGAGCAATATCGTAGTGTATTGTACTGTGCATCATGTCACGAATGTTTAAGTTATGTACTGTGATAACCTGCCTTTTTAAAATAAACACGTTCAAAAGAAAAAAAAAAAGGGGTGGGGGGTGAGATGTTCTGGGGAGTTCGCTTCCGGGAAATATTTTTAAATAATGGTTTAAAAGTGTGCATTTTAGAGCACTTTTTTTTAGAAAAATTGGGTAAAAAGCCAACAGTTAACAAATGGTTTTGTAGGGTAACTCATGAAAACCTCCACTAGATACAAGTCACCAACGGTGCACAGGAGCATTTCTCCAACACATTTTCATGATGCCTTTTCCCACAATACGTGCTAGTATTAAACATTCTCACTGCCCGTGCCTATACATTTCCATGCTGACTGCACCATTATATCATAAAAATTCCCATATAAGAACATACTCATGTTTGCTTTGTGCATAATCCCAGTAATGATACTATAAGAAAACATGTCCTTGTTTGTTCTGCCAATATATGGCAATATACCCACGTAAGAAAAATCTGATCCTCCTGTACATACCGGGCCAATCACTGAGATCAGAATCTAGGGGCCAGATTGTCTGCCCAACGTTCAAATGCACTAATGGGCTGGGGAGATCTTTCCCGGTAATGGCAGCCCAAGCATGGACTGGACTACCCAATACCATCAGATTAGAGGGTAACTATCTGGATTTCCGTAAAGCCCTGAAGACAGCCCTGTTTAAATAGCCACCACGGCTTCCCCAAGAATAACGCAATAATGTCCTGTCTCCTGTATGGTGTTCACATGTGTAAATGTGTGCGCCCTGATGCCTACGGGCTTTGGCACAATATAAATGTATAAAATATAAATGTATACAAATAAAACCTGTCCAAACTGGATGCACTAAAATGCTGTCTTCCTTCATAACACGTCTCACGCTTGCTTTAGCAAAGATGCCCAATACAAACTGTCATACCACAAACACAAATGGCTCGACTGGCTGCCTTGAAATGGCAGTCTAGCTACATAATCACCCTTATGCTCGTTTTTATCAAATCTTCCCAATACAAAATGGCATGCCACAGTAAAAATAATACCACGGATCCTACTTGCTTTGTCAAAGATGCCCAATATAAAATGTCATACCACAATAGGAAATGACTAGACTGGCTGCAATAAAATGCCAGTCTAGCTACATAATAACACTTATCATGTTTGCTTTATCAACCACGCCCAGTAAGAAATGCCATTCCTGCTCCATGGTGCGCCAGCCCCTTGCACTGTGACATAATCACATCAATGATGAATGTGCGAGTGCAAGGCACTGGTGGGGTTCAGGGGGCAGATATGTGTCAGGAGCTGGGGTCCCAGGGTACAGCCATGGCATTTTTACTGGGCATAGGTGCCCAGTTAAAACTGCTATGCCCTCTCCCTCAGGCCCGAGCACCTCACAGGCACACATTAATTGCCTATCGGATGCCCATTAATAAATGGCATTCCTTCCCCCCCATTGCCCATCAGAGCCTCACATGCACAAATCAATTATGTGTACATGCAAGGCATTGGGGAGGCTTAGGGGCCAGGCATGATATTGCACATGAGGCAGAATCTGGGTGCGGGGGGTCCTTAAATCAATAACACGTCATGCATGGATGGGATGCAGAATAACTCTTACACCAAATCAGACCGACTTAGGTCTCATCCAACTGTTTTAATATCAACTATCTACCTCCGGGAGCTACAACGTACATCGACGGACGTTCGCACGTGTTCCCTCAAAGCATTTAATAAAAATATGACATTTATATAGCAAAAATGTGTCATATGTGACGTCATACTATGTGGCAAAAAGAGAAACCTACGGTGTGTTGATACGCTCAAAGGGAACATCTATGTAAACTTTCTATATAGGGACGGGTTGTTATCGGGTCTCTACTGTCAGGTGGACAACTTATGCACACCCCTAGTTCAAGTCATCCTCATCAGTTATTAGGTACACAGTATATTATTGGCTCTCAAAATATACGGCCCTTCGTTATATGGTCATCTATAATTGGTTGGCATGCTTGTACAGTTCTGGAACATTCAACTCCCTAGCAGCAGGCAAGCTGGTACCCCATGTGTCAGTGGGTGGACTTTGACCATGTCTCCCCACCCAATTAGCCCAACATCTCTCATCGTTCATGCCTTCTGCCATTCAGATTGTCTTTGGAATTGTCCTTGCAAAGTAACCTTGCTCCTGGGGAATAAAATGAAGTACAGGCACACGCTATCAAGTCCAGAGCAGCATGCTCACCTTCTAATTCCATCCTTAGCTCACGTGACGGGAGACCATATTTCAGTCTGTTTTGCAGCATTTAATTGTCTTAAACCTGGCACTCATGGTGTTCTTTCTTTGTACCTTAACACGAGACAATTCAGCGTCTCGCGGTTACTGTTCTTCAAGATAGATAAACAGTTCTTGGCTACTTCATCCTTTGTTTATTTATATTGCGTACCATACCCAAAGGTAACCGGGCGCAGAAGAACAAGAATATTCAAGGCTTGGTTACAGTAAAGTACAAAAATGTACAAATATCTACAGACATGGTAAATTCCAAAGCAAGAGTACAGAAATATACAGTTGAGGTGCAGTAGGCAAAAGAACAAATCTATACAGCGGCAGAGGTGTAAGTCGAGTGAGGTTAGTGGTAATTTTCCTTTAACCAGTGGATGTATTTATGTCTGAATTGTGTAGAGGTTTGGGCTGCCCTTATGATGGGAAGGAGGGAATTCCAGTGCTGGGCAGCTTTCACCTGGAAACTGTTGCCACCTGTTTTTGCTTGTTTAAATCTTGGCACTGTGAGGAGGTTAGCATTAGCGGTTCTGGTGGGGCTGTTGGAGGGACGTCTGTTGATTCTATTTGTGAGGTATCGGGGGCAGCGTTGTTCAAACATTTGTGGGTGAGTGAGGCAGTTTTCAGTAGGATTTTGTCGGTTGTGGTGAGCCAGTTGTTAGCTGCTCTAAGGGCGTTGTTTTGCAGGACCTGAATTTTATTAGTAATGTTTTTGTTAGCTCTGAGGGCATTACAATAGTCCATTTTGGAGAGGATAACGGCTCTAGCCAGGGTAGTGGAACTGTCAGTGGAACGGAATGGTTTAGCTGCTCTGATTAATTTACATGTGTAGGCTGTTGCAGAGGCCATGGAGTTGACTTGTTTGTTGAACGATAGTGTGGCGTCTATGTAGAAGCCTAGCGTTTTTACTTCTTTGGCCACAGGGATGGTATTGCCATCGATGATGAAGCTCTGGTAGTTAGGGTTGAGGTTGTGGGTGGTCTCGATGATTATCAACTCCGTTTTGTCATCATTCAGGCATAGACTGTGCAAAGCCATCCATGCCTGGATGATGAGGTAGACCGCATCTTCCAGGCCTTTCCATGCTTTTAACTTCATGTTGCTGTGAAACAGCTTTTCTGATCCTTCCTTCTCGTGGGTTCGAGCTTACTAAATATGTGACACCGATGTCCATCTTCTATATAATGGCAGCAACTCCTACAGTCTATTCACTACATATAGCTAGCCTTTAAGATCACTTAGTTTACTTGCGTTGCTGCATCTGTATAGTTCTAAAACGACTTGCCTTTTCTGCAGCTCTCTTCACACGTGCAATCTTTATTCTGCATATGAAAGTTTACTTGATTCTTTATTTCGTCATCAGATTCTATACAGTCCATACATATTCTTCCTTAGCCACTCTTCTCAGTGTGTGACGCATGCTTCTAGTGATGTCACCAACTTATTTTTTTTCTTCTTCATATTCCTTCGGGGATCTCCTCCAAGAGATTACCAGCTCTACGGGGATACATCATATAGGGTTTTCTCAATGGATACCTTTTCTCAAAGGCTCTTCCGTGGAATAGGCACAACCACTGGTGTTGGCCATGTCTCAACTTCTGGCCTCCAGCATATAGGAAGGATAGGGCGGGACTTCCTGCAGAGGCATTCAGCTGCTCCTCTACACCCCCCCCCCCTCTGGTTGATTCATCGACCACTCCTTCATCAGTCTCTCTTGAGGAAGTGCTTCTTTTGAGTCCAGATCTTCATCGCATCTTTCAGGGACCCTGCTGATTCTACATGTTCATCAACACTCCAGGTCATGTACCTGCACTGTTAATTCGAGTTACAATAGACCCATCATCCTACATACTTATGATTTCTTGGATGCAGGAACTCAGATGCATAGAGGCTGGCCTCTATATATTTTCTGATCTCTTCATCCGTCAACTCCATGGGTGCGAACCCGGATTCAACATCGATCATGATTTTCATTCCAACTGCCTTATTTGCTGTCTTCTTGTACAGTGTAATTATTATCCCGATTACACAGAATCCAAACACCACCATCACCAGTATTGCTCCAAGAAGCTTAAAGATGTTAGCCATCCATTGTGGAACCCATGAGACGATGGACGCATTGTCTGCAATGTCTTCTGTCTCATCTTCCATCTGATTGTGCAAAGTTATGGCCTCTGTCAAGGTCCCATTCTCGTCGTCATGAGAAGGTATGAACGTACAACATGATGGCCTGGTTTTGACACAAACTCCTCAATCCATTGCTGTGATCACATCAAGGACATATCTGTTCTGGAGGGTGATGAATCTTATGGCACTCAATTCTTCCTTGATCGCATTGAATCCCTTTATGATAGTGTTGATCGTCTGCAGGAGTTCCCATCAAGTGATTTGCAGCCACTTCGCATTGGCCATCATCTGGATCCCAGGCGTAAAGATAGTTGTGAAGATTGAAGCAGTCTTGCTGAACAATCTGTGCTCGTATGGAATAGTATCAAAGGTGTCTATTGATTTAGCTGAAAAGTAGTTGTCCCTCTTTGTTCGGTTGAGAAGTTCAAGTGAGCTCCACCTCCTCAAACGAGCATTTGCTTTTGTAAACTCTCCAATATTCAGGGCACTCTTAGGAGTCACTAATGCATGCATAAGCATTATAGAGCACATTCCTCCCCTTCTTCGGGCAGCTCCATGTAGGCTCTGGACCCACAAGTCCAATAATGATCTATCAGGATGACTGTCACTTCCTTCATGCCTGGTATATCAAAAATTCAGCCACACTGATGATTCTCAAGAGACACAAGGATGCACTCTTTAAAGGCAGTATCTGTAATGGTCCTCCTTTGACGTCGACCTATGTTAATAATTTTGTAATCTTTGGCCTTTGATCCTTGCATTCTTTTCTGCAGTTTCTATAACTGCTTCATAATCTAGTTAATGCTGCTGCTTTACACACAATCAGTCCATCAGCCCATCCTTCTTGAATCAACACTGTTCTTCTGATTTGCAATTCACCTCTTTCCCAGCATCTCCTTATCTCTTCTTTATTCTTGCCTTGACAATTTAGCATCTTGTTTTCTACCATCCTGATTCCTGCTCCATTTCTTCCAGGCTGTTCATATCTGATTATCTGATGCCTTGTTTCTGGCTTCTCTCTTGTCTTTAAATCTTGCACATAATTATCTTCTCTGTGAGATGTCTCTATCCATACCAGGGATGCTATTCTGCCTTGGAACTGTCCGCAAAGTGCGAGATGCATTGGGCAATGAGCTTTTTTCACGGGTACTTCTGTAGGTATGAGCAATTTGGAAGATCCCATGGCATAAGGTATGAGAGCGCAGACGTAGCAACTCTCCTTAGATGTTCCCTCTCCCAACTTTTTCATATGCTGATACCACATGGTATTACCCAGGTGTGCTGTACTATCTAGAGAAGTATTTTTCCCATCATTGTCTTCCTTTGCACTCCTCCTTTGTCTCTAAAGCAGCTCTGATGGTGAGACAACACAAGGGACCTTGGCTCATCGGTAGTGGCCATACCTACAAGAGCTCCTGGAGTGGGGAGGATCAAAGGGGCATCTGCTTTGTTTGGATCAATGAGACAGAAAAGGCGAATGAAAAACAGTGCTGTTCTGGAACTTCTTGAGCCTGCTCATTCTCTGAAATCGTACCAGCTTCAACATTCCTCATTTTAACTGCAATTTAAGGAAGGAAAAACACTTTACTCTGGTAACTGTAATAAATTTGGTAGCTGCAGTAATTCCTCTGTTGCCATTCTTATGATTCTGTATAAAAGTGCGGATTTCCACGTCTCTTCTGACGAGCAGGATAGGCTCGAAGGATGAACACAAAAACAGCATGTACGAGTCAATGCACATCTACGTCTGACACGACAATAGAGCTAGCCAAATAAATGCTCAGTGAGAAACAAGTCTGGTTACTGCTCACGTTTCCAGTTTTTAACCAGGTGTTGTTTAGACATAATCGTGATACATCAACATTTCTCTAGTTTATTTTCAAAGATTCCTGTCATTCAAGCAAAGAATTGCACGCTATAATATCTATAAGGAGTGTTTAAGGGGAATCACAGTCCAAATGCAAATCTGCATTTATTAGTTCGTAGTTTTATCGTCGTCCTTCTTTGTCATCGATCGAGTCTGCACACGCTGAAATTCTTCTTCTTGTCTAGCTTCTGGAGTGATGGCTGTGGTTCTGTGGTCTTGCCGGCGTATAGCTTGACGCCGCTCAGGTGTATCCATGCTAGTCTACCTTGGACTTTTACTGCTGAAAGAGTAACATTTTCAACAAGAAACAGACCATTCAATCTCGGCTCGGTGTCGCCATCAAATAGTCTAGGTGCTGATAAAAGTTCACGGATCCGGTTGCTGAATGCTTTTCATCTGTGTTCTGAGACAGACCCTTCCACCCCCCTGGTGCTTGAGCTGATCTGAAATTAGAGATATACTAGCAGTCGTACATGTCAAATATGCACGTAACTCATTTCCAAACATTTCTGCAGTACTCAGAGCATCACTTCTACACCTCGATGGAGGTGTAAGAGCTGTTCTCATTCACCTCCCTGTTACTAATTCATGGGGTGTGAGGTGGCGGTCCAAACCAGGCTGCTTCCTTAGGGAATATAAAGCTAAGGGCAGGCAATATAGCCACCCCTTTTTCAATGTAAGCTTGAGCTTGGCCATCCTTTCTTTAAGGAGGCCGTTGAGTACTTCATTAACAAAATGTGGCCCATTAGCAGATCTCAGCACTTCACACATTCCCCATCTAGTAAAGACTTCACGTACTAAACGCTTTGCTACGCAAGTGGCGTCAGGGTGTGTGCATGGACCTGCTTTGATCCACCTGGAGAAGGGACACACCACCACTATCAAATACTTGTATCCGCTACACACCTGCAGCATATCAACATAGTCAATATGTAAAAGCTGAAAAGGACCATTCCGTCGAGGAATTACTTCTCTAATCGTTCGCAATGTATGCCCAGTGGTAAACTTTTGACATACAGCGCAGTTTACTACATAAAATGCAACGTTTTCTAATAAGTTTGGAACAAACCAGTTTTCTGCAAATTGTTGCAGCAAGAATTTCCCTAGTTACATGTGCTGGATAGTGCAGCTGTTCAAGCTCTATCTTTAACAATGCTACTGGCATCACCGGATGTCCAGTGCTATCTTGTCGACATAATGCTTAAGTGGGGGATAAAGAACACCCCCTTTGCTTCCATAATTTCTTCTCTTCCTGTGGTGCACTTCCTTGAATCTCCATTAATTGGGCTCTTGGCAAATGATTAAATCCTGCTTTCACTACCAAAATCGTGGCTACCTTCTCCTTGACATCTGGAGTATCAAAACTTGAAATTTCTGGTGAATATACAACCCTTTTGGCTTCTGCTCCTGAAGCTTCGTTCCCGTAAGAAATTGTCTGTACGCTTAGTATGAGCGGCGCATGGCTCAACCGCTATGACTACTGGGAGCTGTAGTGCCTTAATAAGCCTATCCAATTAGGATGCGTGTTGCACTGGAGTGCTGTCTGCTCGGAGGTAGCCCCTCTTTTTCCAACATGCTAGCCCTGCATGTACGGTTGACGTCACATAGGCGTAGTCACTGTACACTCTTAGTTCATGATTGTCGAGCACAATGCGTGCTACCAATTCTGACACTTGCGCTAAAAAGTGAGACGGTAGTCTTGCAGTTGCTACAACCTCAAACTTGCCATTTGTTCAATGCATCACTACAGCTGTGCCAGAATTCCTTTCTCCACTGATTGGATCCATTTTTGAAGCACCATCAATAAAGCGAATTTCTCCTCCTGGCAGTGCGTTCTTTTACGCGCAGTATATCATCATGGAATTCAATGTAGTTTGCACAATCATTCACATGGCCACTCTGTCACTGGCTCAGCTATAAACGTGGCAGGATTCACTATTTTACATCTGACCATTTTAAATGCTGGGTTTGAAATCATCACTTCGTAAGCAGAAGCTCTCTGGGATGTCAATGTACCTTTGGGTTTCTCTAAAATGGCATACAAAGCATGTTCCACAGAAAGAGTCGTAGAGCAGCCCATTACAATGCTTGTAGAATTCTCAATTGCGAACGCAGAGGCTGCCAATGACTGTTCACAAGGAACGTGTCCCATCATAACTGGGTCTAGAATCCCACTGTAATACGCTAGGCGTTTGTACCCCTATGTGGTCCTCTGTGTAAGCACTGATGTCATAACTGTCCCATTTGTGTGACATAATTGGGTGTTCCCAAAACAAGAGCTGTAAAGATTGATTTTTTCAACTCTTTAAACCCTTCCTCCATATCCTCAGTCCATTCTATTGTGAATTTATCTAACTGTGCTTTTTTAAAGTCTGTAAAAGGGGTCTTGTGTAGGAACTATAGGCAAACACCCAGACTCTAACATAATTACATAAGCCCAAAAAGTGTTGCATTTGTTTTACTGTATGTGGTTTTGTGTTATTCATAATCTCCTCAGACCTTTTCAGGTTTCACCTTCTTTCCCTCATGTGCGATCAGTTGTCCTATGTAGAACACTTCGTCTTGGCAGTATTGTAACTTTTCCTTGTCTACCTTGTCTGCTAGGATAGTCATTAATTGAATTGAGTTCTGTCTGCACTCATCTTCTGTGGTTCTACAAATTAAAATGCCATCTACATACTGCATCACAGCACTCTTCAAACCAATATTACCTAAGTCCATCTGGAGGACTCTGTTAAAGATTGATGGAGACTCACGGTACGCTTGGGGCAGTCTAGTGTGTTTCAGACAAGTCTGGTGGAATGTAAATGAAGTCAAGTCTTATGAGTCCTTGTGCAATGGGATTGAGACAAATGCATTTTTCATATTGATCACCGTGAAATATTGTGCTTCTACTGGGATACTGCATA
Source organism: Ambystoma mexicanum (assembly GCF_040938575.1). Taxonomy (NCBI): domain Eukaryota; kingdom Metazoa; phylum Chordata; class Amphibia; order Caudata; family Ambystomatidae; genus Ambystoma; species Ambystoma mexicanum. Next base: position 87,397,510 of record NC_090923.1, read on the forward strand.
GTATCGTTGCCGGGTTAGGAACTAAAGGAAACTCTGCCTCTACAATCTGGTTAAGCGGTCTGATGTCCTGTATGAATCACCACGACCCTCCCTTTGATTTTTTCACAGGGTACACTGCGTTGTTACACAATGACTCTGATGATACCAGAATCCCTTGTTTCATTAGTGCTGAAACAGTTTTAAAAATACCATCATCGGCCTCTCAAGGCATGGGGTACTGTCGTGCTCAAAGTAGAAATGCTCCTTGTTTCAGCTTTATTGTGACTTTCCCTACCCCTTTTAACAGTCCTATGTCATGAGAGCCTGTAGTCCATAGGATGCTTGGCACCTTCTCCAAGTCTTCGTCAAGAAATGCTGGACGCTGCCGTATTATGGCCATTTGTAGTGGGGTCTCCATTTTCTCTATTCTTAGCCAATATGTAATGCTCATAAAGAACAATGCTTAATTATCTGTAAGGTCCTTTCTAAACAGGTAATCGTCAGTAATGGTAGTCAGCCTAGACCCTTCTTCGAGAGCTATCATTGTCTTCCATGGCCTGCCCTCGTGATCTGTTCCTTCGAGCATTGCCATTTCCCTTCTTACTATGGTGGCTTCTAATTCTATAGGGATGGTTTGTCCCCCCGCTACGTCCATGGATATCTGTGGCCTAACCAAAAATTCATCAGGTATTCTCCTAGTCCCTCCTACTAAGCCAGGTAGCCATGTTAATAGAATGCTCACGCCATAAAGTACTGGAACACCTCGCAGATCCACTTGCCCATTGAATGCCAATATAAATTGGCCCACATTCATATAATGTATTCTAGGAGTGGAACACACTATTCCTTCATCGGTAAAAGAAATTGTCATGTTTTGTAATCAAATCTCTTCCCAAAATGTTAACTGGTATCTGTCGAGAATACAACAATGGAACAGACATATCATACTCTCCTATGGAGACTGGTAATTCATCAGTAAAAAGAACTCGAATCGTAGCTCCATAGAACCCATGGCAATTCCCGACATTGGATATTTTCTTTCTCGTATACATGAACGAGTAGACCCAGTGTCTACTAAAAAAGAAAAAAAAAGCCCCTTATTGTCACATCAAACCTTGGTTCCTCTTAGGGGTCTGGTGTCACAGAGAGTACTGAACACATCAAGTCGCCCTGTGAGCTGTCCTATTGTGGATACATGCATACCCCTGTACCGTGAAAAGATTTCCTCTCACCACAGTGACACCCCCTATTCTAGGTGCCTATAGTTGTCCCGTGTTTGCATACTGCTGTGTTTGCATAGGGGCGTGCTACGACTACCCTTGCAGTGGATTAATTTGCGCTTGCTGTGCCTGTTGCATTTGCGGCGTCTGTGTTTGATACACTGTCAGATCTACGGCAAACCCTTCTCTAGCTTGTGAGCTATATGCTGGAGGATAGGCTATCCCCCCCTCTTGAGATTTGGCCATTGTGTCTATTACCTTGGCTTCCACATATGCGTGCAATGTGCCCTGTCATCCCACAAGTGCAACATACAGGAGGAGCCCGTCTGATTAGTCCCCTTTGGTTAAATCCTCCTTGCACATTCCGATTCTCATTCTGTGCGCTGTGAAAACCACCTTAATTGTTTTGCAATCCACCCTTTCTCTATATCCCATACCTCTACCTTGTGGCATAAACCCATTCCCTCATTCTATCGGACATTGATTATTTGCCTGCAATGTGCCCACTGCTTGTTGTATTCCCAGCCCGTCTCTGATTGTCAATACTGCCGCCTCAATGGCATATATTGACAATTTCTTCCAAACTAATTGAGCTTCCTCAAGTTTCCTAGCCTCATCTTTCTTCTTGTTTTTCTCCTGTAACAGCCGACAGTGATGCACTATTGTCAATTGAATTTCAGCCCATGGCTTTGCTTCCATTCCTACTTGCTTTTTCATCTGCCTCTGTATTTGCTCAGGCAATCCCTGACATAAAATGTGGTAGAATAATGCCACTGTTTCATGCCATGGTTCCCTTGTTTCAAGAGTCCAACGCTCTTGAATATCCTGAATGTAAGCAAGAGGGGCTTCATCTTGCGTGTCATGATTGTACCCATGTCTGACGTATCTGGATACTGTACCCTGAGAGCCATCCAGACATCTGCTCTACAATTATTAAACAGCGCTCCATTGTGCGCTGTTTTCTGTGCTGTCACACTTGAATAGCCTGTTCTCCACCATATATCATCAGTTCTTTCCTCAAGAATAGTTGCCAAGTGACCCTTGATGTCCCCTGTAGCTAGCGTGTTTCCTCCTGTCATTTTTGTCTAGTTCATAAATTAATTTTCCCGCACCAGATGTCAAACTCGGGAGCTTGTACCTTAAATTATCTTTTTCCGTCTCTGGCCATGGAATATATTGTGGTCTTGCTCGCCCTTTATTCCAATAAGGGAAACTGCGTAAACCCTAACCCGAAATTGGCTCCCATCGTCTGCCTATCTATCATAGGCACAATGGTTCCTGACCGCCTCCTCCCTGGCAATGATCTTAAGTTGCTCACATATGGTGGTGATTCTCCCTTCTCACTATATGATTGTCCTCTGGGATGCTCTGGGTATGCTATGGGATCTGGCGTCCTATCTTTGGGTTGCTCTTGATCAGACCATCTTATTTCCTTGTCCGTTTGCAGGCATCCCTCGGGGGCACATGCACCTCCTCCTCACGGTAAATTCCCTCTACTCATCAGACCTATCTAGTCCCCAACTAGTGTGACTCTCGTCCCCTTCACCCTTATCTAAGATCAGTCTGCTAAAGGGTAATGCCCTATGCTCGAGACTGAATTGAGTTTCCTCTTCGCTTCATGATTGGAAAACTAGGGATTGATCTTCCTTCCCTCGGCTCCCTGATTTGCTACCTTCCTTTTACATCTTGGTAGGCCTTATCCTATCGCTGATACTTTCTATATCAAAGTTCTCAGCTAGGGCCGCTCTAGATGGCCATTATCTCACTCCCTTTACCGGAAGGAACTCTTACATTATGTCCAATCCTATTATAGGACTTGGATTTAATAGCCCCTGTTGAATTGGATTAATATCAAGCTCCTGCTGTCACCTCTTGCATTCTAACTCTTCATCTAATTCTCTTCATTTTCTCAGTTCCCACCTAACTCTTTCATCTTCTTGTCTTATCTCTTCTCTCCTTACTCATGCTCTTCTTTCTTGCTCTTTTCTTCACCTTTGTATTCTTCTGTCCCTTAATGCCTGTGCTTCCTCCTCTTCTCTTTTTTTCTTCTTTCTCGTTCTTCTATTGCTCTCTGCCTATTATATTTTCTTTGCTCCTCTGCCCTTTCTTCTTTCTTTTGTTTCTCCTCCTGATACATCTGTTCTCGCCGTTGTCTGCTCTTTCTTTTATGCTCGTCTTCCTTTAATATCCTGTTCGTCCTAATCTTCTTTTTCCTTACTTCCTCAATGCTTTTCCCAGCTAACTTGAGCAGTATCTGTCCTCCCATCCATTCATTCTGTACTAGCATTAACTCGTCAGCTTTATCCTTTTCTCCTTTCGATCTCTTCAATCTCTCAATCCATTGCGCTCTAAAACACTTGTGTACGAACGCGATATATATAAAATATCATTTCAATTAATCTCTGATACATTCAATCGCTCACTTTTCTCTTCCCTGTTTAGTAGGATCTTAAAAATCTCCTCTTTTCTCTTACTTTCCTCTGGTCTGTCGTCACTGCTATAAGCAGGCGGTTTGTACATCAGGTTACTATACCCCATCGCCAATTTCAGTTCCTTTAAAGGATACAATCCTATTTCTTCCGTACTATCGCCTTTTACTTCTGGCGTGGTAAGGAGTGCTGAGGGCTCAACATCTACATCTGGCTTGGTTAACCTCTTTTCTCTCCAACTGCCCATCCCAGGTCGAACTTGATGCCTTTTGCTCGACTATCACCCTCTCAACCTGCGGCGTTGCCCAGGGTTATAACCTATCCCCCGGGTTCTTCAACGTCTACATGGCCTTTAGCCACCACCTCTGCCTCCTCACTCATACGGGACTGTTTGTCCACTATTCAGTCATGGATTTACTGCAAACAACCTTTGTCTCAATGCCAGTAAAAATGAGATTGTTCGCATTGGTACCACTGCTCCCACATTCCTCCTCTCACACTGGCCTGCCTCCTTTGGCCCTGCACACCCCCTGACCCCCCACACCTGTGAGGCCAAAAACCTTGGGGTCATCTTCGACTCCACTCTCTCCTTCTCCTCTCACATTTCTGACATCTCAAAAAAGTATCTATCAACTACACCTCCTCAGAATCACACTACCTTTTCTCGCTTTCCCCCAGCGACTCATTGTGTCCAGAGCCCTGGTTCTCTCTAGGCTGCACTACTGCAAATGCCTCTTCCTCAACCTCCCGGCTTCTGCCCCCCCGCCCTCTGCAACTCATCCAGAACATATCCGCAAGACTTATCCTTGACCTCAAGCCCAGGGACCGCATCTCTCCGGCACTGAAATCCCTCCACTGGCTCCCTGTGGCTGCACGGATCAAATTCAAGACCCTCTGCATTGGCCACAAGGCTTTCTGGGGCCTGGGGCCCAATTATCTTCAACGTTACCTAACTAAATACTGTCCCTCCCGAACCCTCCTGTGATCTACCTCCAACCTCCTGCGAGTGAGCAGGTTCTCCAAGCAGAGATTTGGAGACAGATCTCTTTCCTCAGCAGGTGCCTCCCTCTGGAACAGCCTTCCTGCCACCCTCCGCCTTGTGCCTGATATTCTTAAGTTCTGGAAACTCCTCAAGATCTTCCTCGTCTCCTCTTCGTTCTCCCTCACCCGGCTAACCTGCTCTCTGCTTTTCCTTCTCTTCAACCTTTCCATACAGTTTACTGACTCGCCGCCTGGTGTACCTGTTAGGCAGAATCCTAGGGAGTGCCCTTAGGGACCACTACACAACATTAAGACTACAGGTGGTAGTACAATTTCACCTTTGGTACAAGCATGTACTGCACAGTTAGAGTGGTAACAGTAGCGGAGCAGCCAGACTTATCTCAAGAGCAAATGAGCAGTAGTAGAGATTACACAAAGGACTACAATCACTGTGACTCAAGCAAACATTGAATCGAGGTTTCTGGTTAAAAAGTAGAAGTACATTTATTTTTAGACCATCTGTTCACAAAGCACTTCACTTCTATTAAATTAAAACCACACTTCACATACACTACACACAACCAATTCTCCTTGTGCAGAACAATTCAAGGTAAGTACCTTTGGATTTCACAGACCGGTGTTGTGAAACAAAGACTTTACCGGGGGTTATTACGCGATCACTTTTTGACAGTAATGACAATTCAGTCTTCCGAAAGAGAAGCGTTCCCGCGAGCAGAAATGTTTCTGTAGTCAAACACACTTAGCACATGAATTAACACAAGAGAGTTAAGGATAAAAATCATAGGAAATACTTTTGTCAAGGCAGATAGAATCAAGAGACACTTTCTGAAACATAAATAAAAGTCAATAGGCCTGCTCCAGTGTCAATGGGACAGGGGTCCTGTTGTCGAAGATCACAAGGTTAGAACAGTTCACAATTCGAGATTGCCAGGAGTACTTAGATATTGTCAAAAGGGGAAGCAAAAGTTATAAGAGGGAAGGAAGATAAGGACAAGCCTTTGGTGATGAGAAAAGGGTTCACCCTAGTTCCTCAAAGTCGGACATAATACCTTATTCGTATGAAGAAAAGCTGGTGCCACAGCAGTTGTTCCTGGTAGTTCCTGCAGACTCACGGTTCCTGAAGCTTCAGTCATGGGGACAAGAAGGACGACGTCTGGAGCGATCTGCCCTACCCAGGGATGAAGCCAGAAGCAGCAAAAGCAACGGTGGATAAAAGGTGTGCTCCTTTAAAACAGGAGAGGCTCTTCAGATGGCTATCCGGACCACTACAGCTGTGTGCAGCGATTTCGACCAAGAAGAGTATCCTCTGTCTGTGGAAGGTGAGCTGGTTGATCCCACCAGGCTCAAGGGAAGAAGACTCCGGAATGGATCTTCTCTTGTCGTTGAAGGGTAGATAGCATAGGACTGCAGCAGGGATTCACCTGGACTCAGGAGTTGCAGAAGCCGTCTTCTTCTCCGCTTCTCTTTGGTTCTTTGCAGTTCCAGCGGTGACGCTGACTTCCAGCCCAAGAGCCCTGTCTCTTTATGCCATAATCCCCCATTCACACAGCCTGGCTGTCAATCACTCAGCAAGGGGGTTGTCCGGCCCGGACAGCCACCTCAGCCAATCAAGACAAAGTGCAAATTGGGTCTCGAAGGAGACCCTGTACTGGGGGTGACTACACCCCTACCTCACATTCAGCCCACCTAGACACCCAGGCGCCAGGAGGAGGGCTTCTCTGTAGAAGCCCGCCAAATGACGGTGAACAAGGAAGGCAAACCTGGCTTGCCGTGCAAAGTAAAACACAAGAAGGACTTTAACAAAAAGAAATGGCGACAACCGGAGCCGAAATAAAAAGTATTTGGTCAAGCGGGTTTTGGTTCGAGGCTAATAAAATAGCCTAAAACAGTACCACGTTTATGTAGTATAATCGCGGTAGAAAAGTTAGAGTAGATACCACTGCCACCAGCCAGGTCTTCGTGTTAAGAGAGCGAAATAAAGCTCAGAGAGGCACAGACAAAAAGGGATAGGAACCAACCCTTTCCAATACTCCATGTGAGATGGGGTGTACTGGATCTGTGGTAAATGTGACTATATAAAGTTAATGGCAACGTTACCTGTTTCTAGGGGACAGTGGTCAGCCCCAGAAAAATGGAGTCAGAGGGAAGTCTCAAAGCCAACCCTGTGTCACTGGACGGAAGGTGATGTGTAACACACACAAAAGTGGGGCTCGTGGAGTGGTGTAGCTCCAGAGTCCAAGATCACACAACAGTAGAAATACACATGGCAAAACACATGTAAGAGTGGGAAAAAAGGCTCACGCTCTTAACGGGTGGAAAAAATAAACCCCAGAAATCCAGCAAAGCTGCTGAGGGACTCACTAGGTGAGGTAAATTAGCCAGAAATGAGAATTCTCCCTAACAGTACCACAGAGTCTCACAGGTTCCAGGCACCCCTGCCAGTCCTCCTGCACTTGCCTCAGGGCCCTGCACCCCACCAACTCACTGCACTTGCAACAAATCCTTGAGAGCTTCTCTCTCTGCACTTTCCGAGTCTCTACCGACTGGTGCACTTGGTCCCCTGCCTCTCCATTGTTCTGTCTGCACTTGCACCATCTGTATACAGCTCTGCCTGAAGATCGTTCTGTCTGTTCTTCCTTGTCTCACCCCTTAATGTGCACTTAAAAAAATGCAGAATCGCTGTCAGGCCTATTTGCTGTCTCTAAACTGTTAAATGTACCCTATTCACTTAATCTGCCTGTGAAGACTGTTTTTGTTTCAGAAATTCAAGGGCTCTAAGTGACTGTTGTTTTTTCCCTGTGCCCCCCCTCCTTGAGCGCTTTGAAACGCTTGCCTGTGTATAGGCGCTTTATAAATAAACATTACCATAACATACCTTACACTGGTTAAGCATCCACTCTTCAGATGGTGGATCATCCCTCTCTTCTTCGTACATTTTACAAAGCTCTAAAATAGTTAACTTCTTCTCTAACGTCTTTCGTGTGTACGCAGAGTGCAAGTATGTGGTCATGTGTTGCAATACCGCTTTTGACAGCGATCCCCCTTGTGGCCATGGCATGAACATATCTGCCGTGCCTTTCACCCATTCCGCACTATACTGTTTAAGCTTGGGCAATGTCTTATATAAATGCATCAGAGGAGTAATATCTCCCATTGTAATGAGTCTCAATTGACTGTCAATACTTACCAGAACTTATAAAATGTCTTTGCTGATTTTCGATTCTTAAAAAAACAATAAATATGAGTGCGCTCCAACAATTACCGCCCAAAACCTTTATTCTCCAATTCTCTCTGTCTACCTCTGGATTAATACCAACCGCTTCCCTAGATAGATAGTATAACTTCTTGATTTTGTCTCAATTCTTACACAACCATTCGTGTCGCTCCTTGACACCTTAATTCAACACAAATACATAAACAGGCAAACTAGTCGACTCTTTACATTAAAAAAAATCCATGGTGATCACCCTCATTCCTCTTTTGCCCCTAATTAATAATATGATCACAGAGTTTAGGGTGTCTCCTTATGCTGACCTGTCCTGTATGTAGCCTAGTTCAATCCGATTGGAGTGTGAGACAACCTCTTCTAATCTGTTACTTACCAGCAAATGGCTCCGGAGGAGTCGAGAGGTGAGTGCTGGCCCTTTGGCTGGATGGCCTTCATTGAAGAGCCTGGGTTATTCCTTAAGCAAGGCCTACTTGAGGGAACTCCTTTCTAAGATACACCCCTCGGCTGAAGGAATATCAAAACAGCCAGAGGCACAAATCGCATAAAAGAGCGGGGAGAACACACCCCCACGTAACCAGACTGCAAGAAAAAGACATGATCAATATCCAGTTCGAACAAGGGTAAGGACCTTTCTATGTGAGTTTAATTCACCTGTCTGGCTCTGGACTGATGGGTGCTGTGGATGTAACCTTCTTATCCCCAATGACCTAGAAGACAGTGAGGCAATATTGCCCCATGATCAATATTGGGTACTTATGAGAAGGTAACCAAAAAGAGAAAACATCCTTACAAAGTACAGGGTTGTGGAGATGGAAGATGCAGAGGGACAGAAGCAGGAAAGAGTCTAAAAACAATGAAAAGGATAAAACAACAAAAAGGAAGGTTAGTAAGGGTTACTGAGCCTGGGCGGCATAAGGGACGCACTAGAGACGGGATGGTGCACAAGAGATCAAATCTGCAGCGCGTCCTGAATGTGCACTGACTCCAACAGGTGCAGGAATCCTTCCCGGGAGCGCTGATGGTACTGGATGATGAAAGTTCTTGAAACAGATGCTGACGTAACAGCACAGAGTTCCTAAGGCCAAAGGAGGAGAAGCTACACTTGAGAAACAGGATGTAATGGAGACCTGGCGATGCGAATAAGAACCAGAGGGAAAAAGCAGTCCGTAAAGCGGGCTGGAGTCGTAGCCAGGAATTCAAGGTAAGCACTGGGACCAGAGGCAAGAGCATTCCGTAGAGGGAGCAGGAGTCGGCAATGAGGAAACAGTAAGGATATCAGGATACCGGAACACCGGTAACACAAGGGAAAGTAGCTGCATACAGAAGCGGCGAATTCCTACATAGCTGTGCTTTTAAGCTGCCATTAGAGGCGGGTCTGTGACAGCAAGCAGCTTTCGTGATCACGTGACCATGTAGATGTGTTTGTCCAGGCAACAGAGTTCTGACCAGCCAGAGTCGCTGCGGCTCGCTTCCAAGGAGGTTTCCAATGATAAAGGGAAAGAGCAGCTAAATGCTGGTTCCTACTTGAAACAGATTTTAGCTTGTGTGAACATGGCTGCGGAGCTCAGGTAAGCGATTGTAAAAACGTAACAAAACCCCTTGGGTTAGGAATCTTTTGAGCACAATATCTCTCTCTCCCTTTCACAATATTTCCCGTTACTTTTGTTACTTTTCAAAAAATATCACAACCCCACTCTTACACCAAATAAGAGTGACTTAGAAAGTTGGCAAAAAGACTCTTCCAACTGTTTTACTATCAATGGTCTAAAACAGGGAGTTACAACAGACGTTAGCACGTGTTCGCTCAAAGCATTTCATAAAAGGCAACATTTATACAGCAAAAATGTATCATACATGACGTCATACTACATGGCAAATAAGAAAAAAATATGGGGTGTTGTGATACGCTGAAAGGGAACATCTAAGTATACTTTCTATATAGGGACGGGTTGTGATTGGGTCTCTGTCAGGTGGACAACTTATGCCCAACCCTAGTTCAAGTCACTCATCAGTTATTAGGTTCACTTTATATTATTGGCTCTCAAAATATACGGCCCTTTGTCATATGGTCCTCTACAATTGGTTGGCACACTTGTACCCTTCTGCAACATTTGGCTCACTAGCAGCACTTAAGCTGGTTTGACCATGTCTCCCCACCCAATTAGCCCAACATCTGTCATCACTCATGTCTTCTGCCATTCAGATTGTCTTTGGACGTGTCCTTGCAGAGTATCCTTGCTCCTGGGAATAAAAGGGTGTAGAGGCACACGCTATCTCAAGTCCAGAGCAGCATGCCCACCTTCTAATTCCATCCTTAGCTCACGTGACAGGAGACCATATTTCAGCCTGTTTTGGAGCATTTAATTGTCTTTAATTAACAAACTTGCCACTCATGGTGTTCTCTCTTTGCACCTTAACATGAGACGATTCAGCGTCTCACGGTTACTGTTCTTCACGATAGATAACAAGTTTACTTGATTCTTTATTTCGTCATCAGATGCTATACGGTCCATACATCCTCTTCCTTAGCCACTCTTCTAGTGACATCACCAACTTCTCTGTCATCTTCATATTCCTTCAGGGATCTCCTCCAAGAGGTTATCATCTCTACGGGGGTACATCATATAGGGTTTTCTCAATGGATACCGTTTCTCGAAGGCTCTCCGTGGAATCGGCACAATCACTGGTGCTGTGCATGTGGACTTCTGGCTTCCAGCATATAGGAAGTATGGGGGCGGGACTTCCTGCAGAGGCATTAAGCTGCTCCTCTACAAGGTGCTAAGAATCCCAGCAGACTAGGCTGCCATTCTTTACTGGGCATACCCAGTAAAATAAATGCCATGCCTGCCCCCTGGGCAGTGATTGTGTGTATGTGAGGTGCTGGGGGGCACGTTGGTCGGGCATGGTATTTTTCTTATGGACATATATCACAGATGCCCAGTAAAACAGTAAAATTAATGACATGCCTGTCCCCTGGGGGCCCAGCTCCTCTCACACAATCAATGTGATTATGTGTGTATGCGAGGCGCTGAGGGGCCTGGGCGCAGGCATGGTCTTTTTATTTTACTAGACATCCATCGTAGATGTCCAGTGAAATACCATGCCTTTCCCCTTCACACACACACACACACACACACACTCACACTCTCTCTCACACTCTCTCTCACACTCTCTCTCACACTCTCTCTCACACTCTCTCTCACACTCTCTGTGATTATGTGTGTATGCAAGGTGCTGGGGTTCCCAGAGGGCAGACATGGTATTTTATTACTGGACTTCTATCATTGATTCCCAGTAAAATAAAATGCCATCCCTGTCTGGGTAGGGGGAATGTGCAACAAAGAAATGTTTTAAATGCTTTTGTTTTACAAACCTCCTCCCCCCACTCATCAAAATGAGACACACACATATGTACGCACGCACATTTATCCATACACACACACACACACTCTCTTATCCATACACATAATTTAAATGAAAAAGCACACAAACATACCTGCTGTGTGTGTCCCGAAGTTACCTATCCAACACTCCAGCCCCTTCTATCATGACCAGGAATCGTGAAGCTTTGTGGTTCCTACACACTAGCAGGGGCCTGAGTGTGGGTGAGGAGATGCTCCACTTCAACCTGCTCTGACTGTATGAGCGATGAGGTGTAGGAGCGCCCCCTTCCACATACAGACATGCAGTTCCTTAGCCAGCATGTCCAATGTGCTATGTACGGCTTGGGAAGCAAAATGCCCCCAGCCTTGCATGGCTCATTGAGCTTGCGCAACTGGGGAACTGTAACTGGCAAAGGGAAAGGATGTTTCCCTTTCACAGTTCAGTGTGCACCCTCAGCTGAAAAAAAATAGCGAGGGAGTTTTTGGTGTTTCATTCGGATGGCGCCTCCATAATGGGCAAGAAGGGGCCAAGACCCAGTGGATCAACTTCCCCTCGCCAATTATGGATGAGCCTCTCCTGCCTGGAGACCAGGAAACAACGCTGAACCCAGCGAGAGAGGAACAAGTCCCCTGCTCGCACTACGTGAAACCAGAGAGAGTGCAACATAGCAGAGAGCGAAGTAACACTACCACTTGCATTCAGGAGAGGACGCCCAGAAGCTGAGGAGAATGCCAGCAACACTGGGTCAAATCCACCTCGCTGGAGCAGGACTTGCTAAGGAGAAGGTACGCATGATGCTCTCAGCAGAGGGAGGTACAGAGACCAGACCATGAGAACTGGAGGGAACGAACGAAGGAGCTAGATACCTATGAGGGACAAGCAGGTCCAGAGAGAGACAGACCTAAATAACCAGAGTGATTATGGGAGCCTATAAAAGAATCAAGAGAAAGATATTCCATTAAGGGATATCCATATCTCTACGAATCAAGTGAGCACCTGGAAACAAGAGGACCAAGGGAGCCAGGAGAGCCATACAAAGCAAGTAAGGAATCATTCCAGGGGGAATCCTGAACCAAACAAGAGTGAACTCTGGTGGAGAAAGACCGAGGAGGATTAAAGAAACATCACTTCATCTACAATCACTGAGAGAATTGACTTTTTTTGGAACTTGAGAGTTTGATATATAATCAGAGGAAACCCTTTACTTCATTTGAACTCTGTCAAGATGGACAAAAACTGATAGTCAGGAGTCCTGTAAATAATTGTGCAACTTAAAACTAGGTGAGATTCCTGGAAATACTGGTTGACGGCAGAGTAAAGAACATTGAAGGTAACCCATATTGCCTGCTTTCCGTTTTAAGTTGTGTTCTCCAAGTGGTAGGGCCAGTTTGGAAGTTAGGATTTGGACAGAGAGCAAGCTTTATTATTTTGACTTATAGTGATGAGCACTCTTAGTTTGTTAGGAAGGGAACTTCCCTAGTAGCTATAGGTTCAGTAAGGTGTTTTCCAATGTCCTGTAGTGAAGTATGTCTTCTGGTCCGAGTCCTCCTTCTGGCATGGCAAAATACCAAATAAGAAGAGACAGTTAGGGCAGTAAATTCAATATTTATATGATGGGACTAGTGCATCACAGAGGCGATACAATAATCTAAAATACTAAATCATCTATAGGTAGGGCTCTCAGAGTGATTGCCATCTGTATTTGGTATTCCGTCCTTTGGCCGACACCCGTTTTTCCGACGGGTGTTTAGCCGCGGCAGTTTTGCTGAAAATTTTAATCAGCATTTGGGGGGGGGGGGTGGCTAAGGTCAAATAAAGGTTTCTGGTGAAAGGGAAATAAAAAAAAGTGGGGGTTTGCGGGTGGAACCCCCGCAAAAATAATTTAAAAAGAATTTGATCAACTTTTTCGGCAAAACACCCGTCAGAAAAAAGGGGGCAGCAAAATGACATGGAACATTGTATTTATGTGTAATAAATCAGTAAAACGGAACTGGTTCCTTTTAGTATGCATTTGTAAAAAACAGAAAAAAGCTGGAATTCATGTGTCTGGATTATCTATTATGGGTGTCAATTATGCCTTACAGGCCAATGACTGTACAAAGTAACAGAACTGAGACGCTAAAAAAGTGATTTATTTCTCTTTGAAGCTGTATAAAGGGCTACATTGATGTTTAACATGTCAGCAGAAGGAGCAGCTGTTTGTTTTTTACCTGTAAATGGATCTGGATTGAAGTGTAGGAACCCAGCCCCCTGTGTTTCCAATAATAAGCATGAAAGCGCTTCTTTTTTAATAAATGTGGAAAAGCACCAGTTGCTTCTTATTTATTTAAGAGCAAATATAAATGTGAATAAATACAGATAAATCAAATATGGATAAATAAAACAAACTGGAAATGTTGAGAATTTTAATACAATAAAACCGGAGGGCTTTGCGTATTGGCAGTTTACTTAAATACATTAACTTTGAAGTAGACAAAGTTAAAATGCCAATTTTTAAAGTTTTTCTTTTACAAAAAATGAGAAAAGTCAAAATCCATTGTTTTTAGAGTGATTGGAAAAAGACATTTAAAAAAAGTACTTTCGGGGCGTGGCTTCGAGTCATGGCGGTCGGTTGGCTCTGTGAGAGCTCCCGGCTGGCGCCACGCTACCAGCCACAATGCCCGGTGAAATTTGAGACTTGAAGCAGCAAAGTAGGAAAATCCTGTGGAGCAGACGCTGGAGCACCTCCTGATATGCCCCCGACGCAAATCCGCGGGGGCAAGCAGCTATTTTTGTCCCGAGCCCTGATGGACACAGAGCCCGCCTGCAGGGTGTAGGGAAAATGGCGGACTCCAACTAATCCCGCCGACCGGAGCGGCCCGATCTCAGCTTGGGACGGAGATTGGAGGCAGCGGGGCTTCAGGTCCGACACCCGACAAGCCGGACCTTCAGCAGGATCCCGCATTTTATCAAGCTGGGGCTCCGTTCCGAGCTCTGCCGGAGACTGGTGGCGTCGCCCATCTCCCCCCTCTGCCGCAAGAACCAACTAAGCGGCGAGCACCCTGCGGGCCCTGGTGGAGTGGGGCTGGGGTCTGAGGGCCTCCATCGGTGGACCTGCTTCTCCATGCTGACTGCATCGCCCCCCCGCAGGCACGCGGGTTTCGGCCTCGGCATCGGAGACGGGGCCATCCCGGGGGAAGCTCGCTGGAGTCCCGCGGCTGGTTCCTTGGACCCTGGCGGACACAGCACCCGCCCATGACTCTCGGGGAGGAGAGCGGACTCCACTGAACTCAGCCTGAGCGGTCTGACCTGTGCCGGTGCCGGGGGCTGGGGGCGGCGAGGCTTCCTGCCTAGCACGCCGGACCATCAGCCATCTATCACGGAGCAGCTAGCCGGGGCTCCCCGTGAGGGCCGCCCCAGAGCCGGGTGGCGCCCCCCCCTCCCTCCGTCTCACGAACCACCAGAGTGGCGTTCCCCCTGCGGGCCGCAGCAGAGCGTAACCCGGCCCGGGGGGACTCCCTGCCTCCCACCTTTGGCATCCAGCCAGCATGCAGATTGCAGCCTTGGTCCCAGCCAGGGAGGCTCATCGGAGGCCCTGGGGCTTGGGGGCAGAGAGGGGCCTGGCACCAACCAGGGGAGCGTGTCCCCCCCGCGGGGTGGCAGCGGCGAAGGGGTGGTTTGAAATTATCCGAGCCTGAGACTCCCGGCTGCCTTGGGGGATCCGGGTCGAGCCGGAGCATCCCAATAACATCCCGGCCCGCAGTGCGGGAGTCACGCTGCCACAAGGGCCCAGGAACCCCCCCCCCCCCGGCAGCCCAGCCACCCTCACAAGCCCACAAGGCCTCCCCCCACCGATGGCAATCAACGGAGGCTGACACCCTCAAAGAACCCGTTCGCCCCACACCAGCGCTGACCCTTCCTTCCCTGCTGGGGGACACCCGCAAGCATCCAGCCCCGCCCCTGCCCCCTGGATTGTAGCCCGGAGGTTGATCAGGCCACTACCCAAGATAGGCTGGTCAGCTGGAGCCTCAGAGTCCTACTCTGCATCCGGACCTGCCCCTGGAACTCCGAGGGACATCTGCCATTGCCCTCCCCCGACCCAAGGCCATCCAGGCCCACCCTGCTCCTCTCGTGGGGAGCACCTGGGTCCCACAACTTGCATAGACCAAGGTAAGGCGGCACCTGCCGCACCACTCCCTGTGGGGCAACCCCGACAGACTCCAGGCAACTGAAGATCCGAGTCCGGGGCTGTGAGCCGCTGCCGAGCTCCGACCTGTCCCCCAAGAGAAACCCGATTCCTCTGGACGCTCTGCTGATTGGGGGTCTAGCCGGGGTTCTGGGGCCTGGGACTGCCTCCGAGATTCTCTTCCCACAGCGGGATCCCAGGGAGTGACCCTCACCTCCCGAGTTAGCCAGCCCCCCCCCTCTCGTGGTACAAGACTGTGCAGGAGTCTCTGGGGCTCCAGTGGGATCTGGTCGGGGCTTGGGACCTCCCATCACAGCGATGTCCAAAGCGAATAAATCAGCGAAGCAAGCGGACATCTCCACGCTGCTGAACATGCCTTCGGGGGGAGAGAAAAGCAAGAAGGGTGAGCGAAGCGAGGGTGGTGTGGGAAGTGCCCCCTCCGAAGACCAAGGATCTAAGGCCTCTCAATCTGTCACTAAAGCTGACTTGCACAACCTCTTACCTGCCCTCACCAAAGAGTTCCAAAAGTGGACAGAAGAAGTAAAATCCCAAATTGCTCGACTGGACAAGAGGGTGGGGGAAATCGAGTCAAGAACCGAGGAAATTGAAACGACACTCTGTGAACAGAACTTTGAGATCGAAGAGGGAGCTGATAGAATCAGAGCACTGGAGTGCAGATATGAGGCCCTAGAAACCAAACAAGAAGATGCGGAAAATCGCTCTAGACGAAACAACATCAGGATTCGGGTCATTCCCCTGGCGATCCCGGATAAAGACCTCCCATTTTACGTAGCCAATCTCCTCTGCCATATCATCACCCTTCCGGATGACGCTCCCCTGGAGCTGGACCGGGTGCATAGAACCAGAACTAGGCAAAATTCTAATGGCTCAGTGGATGTGTTGGTCAGAGTCCACTTCCACAAGCTCAAGGAGGAGATAATGCAAGAAGCCAGGGCGATGGGTCAAGTCCACTTCCGGGACTCTGAGATATCCCTCTTTCAAGATCTGGCAGCAGCGACATTGGCAAAACGTAGAGCGCTCAAACCCATGACTGATTGGCTTCGGAGCGCAAGATAACCTACCGCTGGAGCTTCCCCTCAGGCCTCGCCTTCCACTGGGAGGGGAAGATCCGTCAAATCCCGTCCCCCCGAGAAGCGGAACTATTCATGAACCCAGAGGCGGAGGGGGAGCCCCCCGGGAGTGCGAGCCATTCACCCGAGGGAGCTAATAGAGAGTCGCTCTGCTCGTGGTCCTGAGTGGAAGGGCGTCGCAGGATGCGGGGTCCGCCCTCCAAGGGGAAGAACATGAACAATCACTGAAGCCACCACCTAACTGTCTACTGAAAACCCCACCAAGGAGCAAGGAACGCAACTAAGGACGGGGTCCAGGGTCTCCTGGGCCCCGGGCCGACACAAAAATCCACACACAGAATTACACGGTTTCACTCTCACAGTCAATGCACGAGGCCCTATTGCTTCTCAACTAGCTGGTAGCCACAGCCCAGCCGACAGCCCCGTTGGTAGAAGGCTGGTCTGGATACCTACACCGATTCCCTGTTTTAAGTTTGGTTCTAGTTTCTTTTGTTTGTTAACCATGGTCAGAGGGAAGAAGGGAGCGGAATCTGAGAAGAAAGCTGAAGGAAGGGGCGAACCAGAGGGCAGGACACAAGCTACATGGAAGCGCGAGACCACAACCTGGCAGTCGGACGGAGTCAAGGAAAAGCCACAACCCATCCCATTGACGAATGGCCCAGCCAGATAGAGAGCTAACCATGTTATCCTGGAACGACCAGGGCCTTAACACCCCGCGGAAAAGGAAAGCCGTAGAGCACAGGCTTGCCCAGCTGGCTACCGATATTATATGCCTCCAGGAGACTCACCTCCTCAGGACAGATGAGAGCTGCATCGCTTTCCGGTCCTACACAAAACGCTTTTTTGCGTCTGCAGGCCTCAAGAAAAGAGGAGTGGGCATCCTGATAAGCCGAGATCTCCCTTTCACGAAGGTCACAGTCAAGAGAGATCCAGAGGGGCGATACATTCTTCTGAAGGGCCGATTGGTAGAGCTACCCATCAGCATAGCAGCCATATACTGCCCGAACACAGCACAAAGCCTATTCATCCGCAACCTGCTTCCCATAATTTCAACCTTCACTGAAGGGCAGCTGCTCATAGGGGGCGACTTCAACCTGACCCCTGATCCTAACCTGGATAAAACACTCCCTCCATCCAAGGATCACTTCGGCAAAGCTCTCGCGATGGCAGAGTTCCTGAGGGAAACCGACTCCATAGATGTTTGGAGGTGGGCCAACAGGAGAACTAGGGATTGCACATTCTTCTACCATGCCCATCTGGGACACTCCAGGATCGATCTCCTGCTTCTTTCAAGTTCTCTCATTCCCTGCGTGGGAACTATCCAAATTGGACACAGAGCCCTTTCGGACCACGTTCCAGTCATAATGAAATTAAGGGTTCAGAGCTTTCCTGAAGCGACCCAGCGCCAATGGAAACTGCAAGATCAGATCTTAACAGACATGGCGATCAGAACGGAGATAGCGGAAGCACTCAAGAATTACTTCAAGGAAAACACCACCAAAGACACAGCGATCTCCACGATCTGGGACGCCATGAAACCGGTGATCAGGGGTACAGCCAGGCTACGACGGCTATGCAAATTACAGCAGGACAAACTCGAAGCGGAGGTAGCTGAGGCGGAACGCATCCTGAAACAAGGTCAGAACAGGAAAGCGAGTCGCATCCTCCAGAAACCAAAACGCTCCCTAGAAATGCATCTAGCAGACAAGGCCGCCAGGGCACTTACATACACCAAGCAATTCTACTATGTGCACAGCAACAAAGCAAACCGCCTCCTAGTCCATAAATTGAAAAAGCTGCACTCGAGGAACTCCATCCAATGCCTCCAAGACACACAAGGAACACCTCACTACGCCAATTTAGAGAAGATGAACATCATGACGGCACACCACAGAGCAATCATGTTGGGTTCCCCCACGGCAGCAGAAGCACATTCTAGATATCTAGATGGGGTTCAGTCGGGCATCCCTCACCCACAAATGGCAACCCTTGAAGCCCTGATCTCTTCAGAGGAAGTGAGTGAGGTCATAGCAAAATTGAAAAACTCAACGCCTGGTCTGGATGGGCTCACAGCCCCATTTTACAAGAAGTTCTCATTCATACTCGCCCCCCAACTGGCTCTCCTTTTCAACTCCTTCCTCGCGTCAGGGACGACCACCCCCTCAATGGAAGAGTCTCTAACGGTGCTGCTTTTAAAACCTGGCAGGGATCAGAGCCTCTGTGCCTCGTACAGACCCATTACACTCCTGAATTATGACGCTAAAATCTTCGCCAAAATTCTAGCTAACAGACTGGCTCCCCTACTCCTGGACATCATACACCTGGACCAAACGGGATTCATCCCCGGCCGCCACACTCACGACAACATAAGAAGAACTATAAACGTCATTGAATCAGCCAGTAGGAAGGGCCAGGAGCTGTTGGTGCTCTCACTAGATGATCATAAAGCTTTAGACATGCTTGATTGGGGCTATATACAAAAATCATTAAAGCACTATGGTTTCGGCCCTAACTTTATAAAATGGACACTAGCTAACTACCAGCATCCATCCACCAGACTGAGAATCAACGGAACAAATCTGACATAATTCATATCGCAAGAGGCACAAGGCAAGGATGTCCCCTCTCCCCATTGATCTTCGCCCTCTCCATGGAGCCGTTTGCAAGCAGGGTTCGGCAAAACGAAGCAATCCAAGGCCTGACAATCAAATCCCAAACATACAAAGCTGCCTTATATGCCGACGATTTCCTCTTATCACTAACCAATCCCAGGGAATCTATGAAAGCTCTGTGGACCGAACTGGAAGAATTCGGGGAAGCATCGGGGTTCAAGGTCAAAAGATCTAAGTCATCTGCACTGGGCATCAACCTCCCCCGGTCTCTGACCACAGACCTGGAAAACGAATATCGCATACCCTGGGCGGGAAAGTACCTATCATACCTAGGGGTCCAGCTACCAAACGACCCGCACAGACTATACAAAGCTAACTTCCCGCCGCTGTTTAAGGAACTCAAGAGCGATTTAATACGCTGGCAGAAACAGGAGATCTCCTGGTTCGGAAGAATCACGGCTCTGAAAATGAACCTCATTCCAAGATTGCTATACCACTGCACAGCCCTACCAACTGCTATCCCGAGGCAAGCGACACAGAAACTACAAAGGAGCATCATGAGATATATATGGGAAGGAAAACAGCCACGCATCCCAAGGAAACTCATGCTGCGGGGCCGGGCGGTGGGGGGACTGGGAGCACCGGACGTTGCCAGATATATCCTAGCTGCCCAGCTCTCACATGCATTTGTCTGGCCTCAAGCCTCGCCTAAGCCTCGTTTGCTGGAGCTGGAGGAGGCCTGGAGCCCAGTTCCGATAAGCGCACTCCCTCACATGAAAGTCTTCATGGCCCGGGCAGACAGGGGGCCGCTCTCGGCAACGGAAAACACAGTGGTGAGTTGGAAGACGGCGGCGCAGCTATGGAAAAGCCACAGCACAACAGGCCCGCTCACCCTGATCTGGGCAAACCCGGAATCCTCACCGGGTGTCATCCCCAAGCACTTCTCGAAATGGAGGGAGGGAGGACTGGAGAGAATGCAGGACTTCATCGATGAAGGAAATCCCCTGGACTTCGAGGCCTGCAAGGCGAAATTCAAGGTGGCTGAAAGCGAGAGGTTCAGATATACCCAACTTTGACACTGGCTCTCCAGCAGGAGCATGAAAACCCTCGGAAGCAAAGTCCTGACAGCCTGGAACAAACCCTCACAGCGCCTCCCCCGAAAGGCAAGATCTCTACCCTCTACAAGATCCTAGATAGAACCGACCCGACCCGCAAGGAGCCGTATATGCTCAAATGGGAGAGAGACATCGGGAGACCCTTCGAGCTGGAAGAATGGGACTAGATCTGGACAAGAGCAAATAGAAGCTCGAAATGTGTGGCCAATAAGGAGGAAGCATTCAAGATATGCTACAGGTGGTACCGAACCCCAGAATCGCTCAATAAATGCAACCCGGCGATCCCGCCGTCGTGCTGGAGAGGGTGCCCAGACAAAGGCACACTATGCCACCTGCTCTGGACATGCCCCAAGGCGACTCAATTTTGGAAAACTGTGCTAACACAAATCAACATGATCACGGGCCTGTCAATCCCGTGGGACCCAGGGATCGTACTGTTGGGGGCAAGTTCCCGCGCTCAGGCCACCGAGCAGAACTTTGCTCCCACTTGCTGACTGCCGCCAAGATCTCAGTGGCAAGGCTCTGGAAAAACGTGGAGGGCCCATCGTTCCAAATGTGGTTGACTAAATGCTGGGACATAATTTCGGCCGAAAAAATCACCGCACTCAGGTTCGGGCACAGAGACAAATTCTTTCTTACATGGTCTCCCTTCCTGGACTACGCACAAACATACCCAGGCCTGGCCCAGCAACCCCCCTATCTTCGCTGGTTGGACAAATATGATTGAAAAGAATAGATGGATGGGCTGTCGGGAAGCCCCTCCTGGGGAGTTAAACTCCCGCAAGCAATAGCAGAGCCAAAACAGTGAAGCCCCGGAACGGGACGGGGCCCTCCCACCTCACCCAACGGGACCTCGGAGCAGTATCAACTGTTAAGAGCCCTTAACCCAAAGGGAGTCCTCGACGAGTGCACGCCCACCGAACCAAGACCTCCCCATGCATTCATCTTATCCTCTGACCTACAGTTATTGTTTATGTTTCATGTTGATTTTTTCGTTTATGTAGCTTCAAGCACCCACATTGCACATGCCATAATGTATACCATGCTTGTTGAAAAACCAATAAAAACATGATTTGAAAAAAAAAAAGGTACTTTCAAATGTTTGCACAAAAAAGGTGTACGGTGAATTAATAATTGTAAAAAAAAATACACTAGTTAAGATGTGTGCAAATGTGCAGTACTACGTTTAAATCTTGGTAATGCACAGAAAAATGTAAGATGTCAAAGTCAAATTTTATACATATACATACATGTATCTAAGCCTCTTTACAGTTACTAAATTGGAAGTGATTTGGTGAAGTGTACGTTTTTAATGCAGGAGAGCTCTTGGAAATGGCTTAATTTAAAATAGTCTGTGGAGTAAATGGGAGAGAGTTGCCCTTTTGTTACATTAGAAGTGGCAGATCTGCAAGACATGGGGAAGAGCTTGGGGTGCTTCTGCCTGGAGAGTGTAAATTGGAGGAAGGTAGGGTACGCTGGGATATAGGGATATCAGGTGAACGGATAGCGCAGGCTGAAAACAAATAGGATGGGGTGCATTAGAAAGAGCTCTAGCAAGCCTAATTCTACAATATTAAAATGAAACTGAGAAGCCTAGATCCTCAGTGCCTGGACTATACCGGGATTTGTCTTGGTCGTCCCGGGCAAGCTGAAGGGACAATAAGCAGGTCTTCAATTCAGCTAGATCATATAGTCTGCCATCTTCCTCCCGATGGATGTTCCATAGTCCAAAGCTGCCAAGGGGTCCTGGATGACATGGGGTTAATCACTAATCCTTTCTCTCTTCCAGTTGCCGCACAGCAGTCGGGGTGTAGCGGAGTGGGAAAAGAGATTTGCCATCTTCAAAAACCTCCACTTCATCAGTATGTCGCTCTCTCTGCTGATTTTTGAATACTCATGGCTGGCCCGCAATAGGCCAGTAAACCAGGATTGTGTTTTCCCCTGTGTGGAAATGGAAGCGGAGCATTTGGATTGGTGCCATCTCTTTACCTAGCTGTGTGTAATTCCTCTGACTCCACCACAGCCGAGGAATGAAGACTGGGAGCCGCCATCTTGAATTTACACTCACTGAGAGTCAGTGTGGAGCTGCTTGCTGGCGCTGTACTGCTCTGGCTCTGCAACATCTCCCTTATCTAAAGCCGTTTGGTTCACAGGACATTTCCAGGCGCTAGGTTCTAGGGTGGTGACCGCCCAAGTAGTTCTTTCTATCATGCAGCTTCTCTTTTAAGGCAAATTATTACTAATCGTTTTATACAATACTGTGCATGTTTAGCAGGGGACACTATAGACGGTTTCAATTGTAGCCTGGGGGGGGGGTCATGGTAGTCGTAGTCCAAAACATCTGGAGAGCCACAGGTTGCAGACCCCCCGCTCAAGGCCCTAGTCATGGAAACTTGCTGTGTCTATGGTGCAGTACCTCCACTTGTGCACTGTGAGCATTTGCCATGTTTTTCTTTGGAGCGTGAAGTCGACTGAATGCGCCATATTTTGGCAGGGGGGGAGAGTTGTCTCCAAGTCTGCACTTGTTGCAGCAAATCAAACTGGGGCACTAATCCCAGCCCGATCGCCTTTCAAAATACTGTTGAAACGCCTGCCCAAGAACTGTGTGGTCTTATTTGGCAAGGCTGTATGAGGGCAAAGACTACTGGAAGCCTACCCCATGCTGTGGAGCCTACTGGGTATAACCCACACATCCTGGGTACCATACTCGTGCCACCATTAATCCCCACCATATGAATGCTCACAGGAAAGCCAGGCCTTAAGGAAAGTGTGGTGGGTATGGGTCCTCATAACAGATCTTTGAATCTCAGGTCTTTTTCCCATCCTCCTGCTGCACCCTTAAGAGCCTGATCCTGAGAGCCACACCAGTTTATGGTGTGTGCACAAAACCTAACACAGTGTATTTATTGGGCGCGGACCAAGCTTCGGGAAGCAACAGAGCACTTTACAATCATAGGGGAAAGAACATGAGGGAAGCAGAGAAAAAAGGGGCAGGAAGCTGACAGGCGAGGGTGGGCAATTTGAAGCATGAGGGGAAGGCAGTGGGGAGTAGATCACTGAGTCCCAGGTAGGGTGGGGGAGTGTAGGGTGTGTGGACCTAGTTATTAAGGAGTAGCCATTCCTTGAATAGGAAGGTCTTGAGCTCTTTCCTGAACTGCAGAAGTGATGGAGCAAGTCTGATGGTAATGGGGAGAAGGTACCAGAGTCTTGGCCCATTCACAAAAGCATCTGAAAAAGACTGATTCGTGCATACCTTTAAAAAAGATGAAAAGATTGATTTATTCCTCAAAAAGGGGGACACATTAACATGGACATCATTTAAGGGTCGCCAGGGGCTGCAGCTGCGATCCCTGTCTCACTTTCTGGTACCCCTGGTGATGGGCTTGTGACCCCCAAGTTAGGGTTACAAGATTAGCATCAGGGAGAGAAAGTAAAGCAAACCAATGCTGAAAGGAAAGGTATATTGTGAGCCAGAGCTTTGTCTAACAGGGCAACAGCAGTGAATGGCCATAAACTAATGGGATTGTCTTCCCATTAAAATGTGGTATACAGTAGCTTTTCTTTTGTTACGTATCTGACTGCTTTATTTGTTCTATTTTTCACAGCTTTAAAATGTGTCCCATCAAGCATGAATTGTTTTCCTTTTCCCCAGTGATTGGCAATACCAAAATATTGTCAATCACCTCCACAAAGTGATGTCACTTGATAGAAATAGATGAATTGGTCAGTGGGGAAATAGCTTCTGGAGAAACAATGTGTTTTGTTTTAATAAGTGAGGCTTTTAGAAGGTGTGAAGTACACATACCCTAACACACCTATGACATGTGGTAACACATACCTTGACATCCTGGCATCAACAGTCGGATAACTGGATTGTTTTGACTCCCCTCACCCTCCTCGTGTATGCATTCCACTTAACAAGATCAGAGTCGTCTGTAAATATTTTAAACATGTAGAGGGCAAAATATTGCCTTGTGGGTTGTGGTACTAGTGTATATGATTGAGTGCATGTACTCTGATGCCATTAATAATCTCCAGCAGTTTTACATACATGACACTTCATAGAGAGGACTAATGTCTCAGCAGTAAAATGCAAGATCAGATAAGCCTTCCAGCTCGGGGGAAACTTGTAAAGAGTTACATGTTCATTAATATTTACTACTGATAAAAAAAAAAGTTCAGTTTCAGATTCAATCTACATAGCTGGAGAGTGTACATTGCATGACGCTGGAATTTTCAATAATGAAAATCAAACTACAAGTCCCAGCAAGCATTGCACAATAAGAGGGCAAGAAAAAGACTACACACATGACATGGGGACCTATTTGATTATAACCTCTTAAAGGAGTGTAGCGCAGCACCCTTTTATTTACATGCAAAGGAATCTTGCAACAGACTTTACTGCAGACGTATAAAGTGCAGGGACCTCTAAGATTGTGTGCTTTAATTGCAGTTTTGATGTGTCATTTTGGGATTGTGCAGTTATTTTCCCATGTTGTGAGGTGCTTTGTATTGCAATGCATGGATGGGGCTCAAGGTGCCCTTTTAAGTAATAGTGGTGGCAGGGTCTTAGAGGGTACAATGGCATCACCTCCAGATAGACACTGTACCCTATGCACCCTGGCTACAGAGGGTACACGATGCATGGCATGAACTGCCATTAGATGGCTGTACTGGGGCATTTAAAGATGCACTTGGCAAATAACAGCAACAACTGAACATCTGAGACTACAACTTACATATGTGGATTATGTCTAAATTGTGAAGGCTATAATATGTATAGGGTGCCATATAGGAGGTTGAACTAGAATGATGTACCCACACATAGTTATGGGATGCTCTACTTACCATACAATGGGCCTCATGATGGGGTTGCCGCCGAACTCGTAACACCGTTCCACTGCCTGATATCCCAGAGCCACCGGGACAAGTCCAGTCATCCCGGGATGTCATGCGGCTGAAAGTGTAAGTCTCCATCCCCGTCGAGTCCAAAACGACTGCACGGGAATGGGGACGCGGAAGCATCGGCACTGTTGCTAACGGAGCCGGTGCTTCTGTGAAAACCAGGACTGCACTGGCCGGTATCAACGGCCCCTCCAGGCATACGTGTAGACTGGTGCTTCGGAAAGGGTGCTGGTACGCTGCTTCCGGCATCCTTATTTCCGGCCGCCAGGCTTGTAATGAGGCCCAATGAATATACTTAGAATCTAGAGCAATAAATGGTATTAGCCATAGCTCTCAACTCACCCGCTTTTGGCGGGTGTCACCCGCCTTGCAAAGGGCTGACTCCCCCGCCAGGCCTCCTGCACGCCCATTCATTCCAATGGGCGTCTCACCCGCCAAAACTAAAATCGGGTGTTTTCACCCGCCTTCGCGACCCAAATGGTTGAGAGCTATGCCTATGGGAGTATTCCTTTCTAACGTTTTATGCATAGCTCTCAACCATTTGTGTCGCAAAGGCGGGTGAAAACTAGCTCTCAACTCACCCGCTTTTGGCGGGTGTCACCCGCCTTGCAAAGGGCTGACTCCCCCGCCAGGCCTCCTGCACGCCCATTCATTCCAATGGGCGTCTCACCCGCCAAAACGAAAATCGGGTGTTTTCACCCGCCTTCGCGACCCAAATGGTTGAGAGCTATGCCTATGGGAGTATTCCTTTCTAACGTTTTATGCATAGCTCTCAACCATTTGTGTCGCAAAGGCGGGTGAAAACTAGCTCTCAACTCACCCGCTTTTGGCAGGTGTCACCCGCCTTGCAAAGGGCTGACTCCCCCGCCAGGCCTCCTGCACGCCCATTCATTCCAATGGGCGTCTCACCCGCCAGAAACAAAATCGGGTGATTTCACCCGCCTTTGCAAGACAAATGGTTGAGAGCTATGTATTAGCTGACATAAACTAGTCTTATAAGGGAGTATTGTTTAATGAATTCCGTACCCGTGGGGCAGGCTGGTTCTAGCGAGTGTACAACCGGCATTTAATAATGGCCCCACCCCCATACATCAAGGAACAACCCTAGTTGAAATGCGTGGTGACTAAAATAGGCTTTTCTCTGCTTTAGTAGCTGAACGTTATTTTTGCAATCTCAAAGTCAGTAGGATCATATGCGTTGACACATGTACGATGTTGCAATCCGCTGATGTCACCAGGGATAAAGGTCATGTGGTGCCACTTCCGGTAATGCTACTGAGCACATGATGTCACTTCCACTTCCCCTGGCATTTCGGTGAATTGACGTCCCTTACCGTATACGTCCTCTCTGATATGAATCGCGAGAAATCTATTTTCCAACATGCTGAAGGAGGCAGTAAACACAAAGTTACCAGTCGTAAAACATGGATTTGTTCAATCGTTTTTTTTTTCTCACTGTGATTTTATGATTCACGCTCATTGATGGGGTGAGTAACTATTCACGATTTGTTCACCTTATTTCTTGTACATTTTTTTTAGGGCGCGGCTTTGTGTTTTCATTCACTCTGGGCTCGGTAGAGTCGTTAGCCAAAGCCTGTTTACTCTGGGAACAGGAATCCGGATCTTGGCTCCATGCACCTGCGTGGGGACTAGAGCCAGGGACGTTTACAAAGCTCTCAACCCGTTGCGGTTATAATGAGGGTCGCCTGGCAGTGGCATTCTTGTTCAACTTGATCTTGCCCTTAAAATGAAGTGGCAGGTGAAGGGGGAGGAGGGCTGCGAGGGAAAGGGGGTTGGCTCTGCCCCAGCAATCGAGAAGAGGCGTAAAGGGGAGCGTTAGGCCATGCTCTACGTGGCTGCAGATATGTTATGTTGATACGCTTTTATACTATGCCAAATCACCACCGTAGTAGTCTCTGAGCACATAGTCTTGTCACTGGCGTGATATATAGTGTTTATCTGCCTGGGGGTATCCGGGAGCCTAGTGTGCTGGATGAATTATGGAAACCAACTTTCCGACAGATTGTCCGGTCCTCTGTTCACTAAGTGTGGCAAGTGGCGGTGCACACCTCTGCGTAGCAGGTAGGGGTGCATACTCCACTGACACATGCGCGGTTGCCATGGTAGTGCAGCAGCAGAGCCTTAGAAGTGTCTCTGATCTTGATGCTGGGATATAGCAGCTGAGCGGCCCCTGCAGCTGGTTGCCTGGCATGTAAAGGCACTGTTCCCACGGGACCTAGCATCTCCTTCTGTTCTGGGACCCGGGACCATGTCCCTCAGCCCTTCTGGATCCTCAGCCCTGCCTACAGAGAGGAGAGGGAAGTAGGACAGTGGTGATGCTGGCTCATCCTCGGCTTGAGACTGACGTCACCCAATACAATGACTTTGTGTACAATGTGTGTACTTCTTTGAATGGCTGAGTGTCTATGCCTGTTCGTATATGCCTGTGCCTCTTTGTGCACCTGTGTGTATGTGATGGCAGAGTCACTATATAGGCACGATGACAACATCTAGCGTGCTGTGGTGGTCTACATCCAAATTCCAGATATCTGCATCATGTTCCCTATTGCCTCAAAGTCCCTCTCTCTCGTCGCAGTACTTACCTACGAGGCGCTGCCTCGCACACAAGAACCTTTGGAGGTATAATATCCCCCTACTTACCCACAATCTTCAGTTTTTTATTTCCTGTCTCGAACAGGGACTGGATTTCTTCCCGTAGTGGGGCTCTAGGGAGCCCCTTGCGGTTCCCTTCATGGCGACGTCTCCAGTGGGGCGGTGACGTCGGTCATGCGGTAGGGTGGTTCCTGGAATCCCTGAGGGTCTGGGGTTCTTCAGTTAAGTCGGATGTCTCTGGCCCCCTCTTGTCTCTCCTGTGGGGCTGACGGGGCCAACGGAGGGCGCAGCATCGGCATACAGCCCAAGGTATGGCGCTGTGGGCCATCTCTCAGTTGTAAAGGCCGGTGTGGGGTGCCGGTGGGCTCTCCTGAAATGCACCTCAGGGTTATGGGGGGTGAGGGGAGATTGGAATTTGGTGAAGTCGCTCCCTGCTTCCCTCTGTTGTTAAGGGGCCTTCCTGGTCCCACCACTCCCACACCTGCAGTGGGTGTTAGCAGGGTGTGTGAAGTGCTTCTTCTCCCTGTCACTCCCTCCCCCCTACAGTGATTGGCCTAAGGTGTGGCATTTCTGTTGGTTTACCATGCCACTGTCACTCCTCCTGCTGCAAAGGGGATTGGTGCAACCGCCTTTCTTAGGACACAGTAGCGTTGCATGGATACCGGTTTCACTCTGTGGAGATCCCTCGAGTTGGCTGGTCTCCTGGTCATGCCTCGGGTTAAGGGCCAAGTTGCACCTATTGGATGGCACCGACTCCTTTCTTCGTGAGGTGGTTGAGGTTGGTTTTCCTGGACAGTTTGGTTGGTCGATCTTCCATGGTGACGGATGAGGCAGCATTTCTGTACCCGGTTGACTGGAAAGGGAACTCTGCTTTGAAGAAAACCCACCTACGGTCACATGCAAATATCTATGGCTCATATACAGTTGAAACGGTGCTTCGTGGGTTCAAGACACTTCACGAGGCTATGGAGGAGGGCTCTGATTGCACACCCATATTGGCTGATTTACAAAAGGAAGTGGAACTCCTCTCTGACTTGTCACTTGATGGGGTGGAAATGGGGGACGGTATTTGGGTTAGGCGACATATCCATTTGTGGGATTGGAAATCTGAATGGTCCCAAAAATCGACAGCGTTGAACTCCCGTTTGAAGGTAACAAACTCTTCGGCGACACCCTGGAAGACTAGGTTTACAGTCTTCAGGTCGGACAAGCATGCCGACAAATTGCGACAGAAGTCTTCCTCTTCAACCGGCCGCAAGTCTTCTTGCGCTGAACTCTGGGGCAGGGCGGCGAGTTACAAGGCTAGCTTCCTTTGAAGTCACGTGGATTCCAGTCACGGCCTGGAGCGGCAAAACCTTCTCTCCAGCATCAGAAGTCCTGACCAGATGTCCAGCGTGCCAGTGGGTGGAAGACACCAGTACTTTTTTCTGGTCTGGAAACAGTGGGCCTCGGATTAATGGGCTCTCCAAATGGTGAAGAGAGGTTACCAGATAGAGTTCCTTTCTCCCCCGGTTCAGTCCTGCAGGACCAATACTGCTATTCCCAGAAACTGGACAAAGGGGACGGCCATGTCTGCAGCCCTTATAGACCTGCTGGACAAGAGGGCAATTTTGAGAGTTCCCCGGAAGCAATGGGGTCAGAAATTATACTCTCTAGTGTTTCTGGTGCCAAAACCTTCGGGAAAGTTCAGGCTGATATTGGACCTGAACGCCCTCAATGGATTTGCAAAAGGGGATCACTTCAGAATTGAGACCTTGCAGAAACATATTCCTTTGGTGCAGAGGGGGGATTTGTTAGTGGCATTAGATCTCCAGGATGCCAACTACCATGTAGCCATCCTCCTGTCTCAAAAGAGGTATTGCCGGTTTGCGGTGGGGGGTGGCCATTTTCAGTTCTGGTTTCTTCCCTTTTTAGGTTGAAGACAGCTGTCATGGTAGCAGGCCATGGAAGCTATGGGGTAGTTGGAAGAAATGGAGAAAGGACTAATGCTCCCTTCAGCAATGCTACACGCGTTCTAGCCTTCTCCACCTTTATTAACCCGGAAGTAGCTAACGCGCTTGCGTTGCAACTTCCAGTGTTTCAGGAAGTTACTTTCAACGCTCCGGTTTGTATGTTTTCCTCCCCGCTCTCAGGCGGTTTGTCCTCTTTTCCCGGTTTCAGCGTTGCCTGCTCCTATACTCCCGCTGCCTGCCCGCTTGCCTCCTGTCCCTCTCAGTGCTCCTCCGGCTCTACGCTCTCTCTCCTCTGCAACGCCCCTTTCTCAACTCCGTGCGCGCAGTCCTGCAGCCTCAGTAAAACCACCCGTTCCGGAACGAGGTATCCTTCTATACAGCTATTGTACCTTCCATCGTACATACCTGATTTGCTTCGCTGCTGCTTGTACCAGTACTTGGACACCCTCTTTGGAAAGTACCGCATCTCCAACTTCACAACATTGCATGCTGGGATCAGATATCAGAAGTCCACGTCAGGAACATCTCTATAACAACCTGCCAGGGTTTTTCGGCAAGGCTTTTCCCTGATCTGGGGTGGGCTCCCTGGGGTCCCCGCTGCCAGGCAAATAGCCTTATTGGCAAAGTGGCCTCCGATGTAGCTCATCCTCATCTCTCCAAACAGAGGGGAGAGACAGAAAAGAAGAAGCCTAGCGATTCCTGGAGACAGAGAAGAAAGGAGATTTCGTCAGACGACTCATCGGACTTCCACACAGACGATCCATCCGACCTCCATACAGATTCAGGTGGGGAGTGGGTTGGTGGACTAGACACTACTGAGCAAACAGAATCTGGGAACAGCTCTGAGGGTGTTTACAAAGCTGGTGGTCACTTTAGTGGCTCATCTATACTTGTTTGGTATTCAACTCTTCGACTAGTTGACCAAGGTGATTCTCAGGGGTGCTGTCCAGGACCATCACCTCCAGGTCTGTTGGGCTCTCCGGGAATGGGGGTTTCTCGTCAACTGGGGGAAGTCTCACCTAGTTCCCTCCCAGGATCTGGTGTTCACAGGGGCTCAGTTCTGCACAAGGCAGGGATGGTCTTCCTCCCCTGAAAAAGGGCCCTTCCTCCCCAAACTGTTCTAGCCCATGTCGTGAATCAGGATTGGACGTCGGCACGGGAACTGCTGGTGGTGCAGGGGCACAAGACCTCTTGTGTTTTCCTTGTTCCTTGGGCTTGTCTTCACCTTTGCCCCTTGGTGGTGCATTTCCTGTGCCATTGGCTCCCCTCTGACATGGTGGCTACACATGGGATCCCTGCGGAAGGGGATTGGGTTGGATCACCCCACAAAGATCCTTCTTTCCACTGATGCCAGTGGCCTGGGCTCGTGGGCTCCTCTGGTGGCCATGACGGTTCAGGATAAGTGGGATCAGGAGGGCACCATAGGTCCTCCAATTCGAGGGTATTGGCATCCATTAACAGAGCCTTGCTATTCAGAACTGACAATTCTTCTGCCGCATGGCCTATGTCAACCATCGGGGGTGGGGTAAGGGGCCCTGAATGCCCTGGCAGGGCGTCTAGGGTTCTGGCTGAACAACACCTGGCTGGAGGCGGTTCACATTAATGGGTTGGAGAATGTTGTGGGGGGGATCGTCTCAGCAGGGTCTTCCCCCAATTCTCAAGAGTTGGTCTTGTCAGACAGGCCATTCTCAAAGATCTGTCGGTGGTTCAGGGCTCCATTCTTGGACCTCTTTCCCTCCCCTTCCTCTGTCAAGGTCTACAGGTTCTGCTCCCGGGTTCCCTTTGGTAGGTGTTTGAGGGGAGGTTGATGCCTCGAACCTGGAGTGCCCTCAGGGTCTACTATATGCCTACCCTCCTATTCCCCTCATCCCCAGGATGGTCCAGAAAATCAGATGGAGCAGGTCCTTGACCAGATGTAGTGATCCTAGTGGTTCCCTTTTGGCCCAGAGGGGTTGGTTCTCCTCTCTTTTGGATCTCCAGTCTCAGGAGATCTGGAGGATTCCGAGTTGGCCCTGCCCTCTACAAGCAGGACCTGGGTCGGGACGCCATGTGATCCACTGGTCAGCATGGCTCTTGAGTGGGAGAGGTTGCTAGCCTTGGGTCTCTCTTGCCAGGTTGATGAGAACATCTTGATTTCTAAGACACCTAGCATGCTGAAAGACTACAATAGACACCGGGCACATTTCTTTCTGTGGTGTGAGGGGTTGTCGTACCCCCCTTCTCCGTTGTGGTATCCCAGCCATTCTTTGATTCCTTTAGGATGGGTTTGACAATGGTCTGGGGGACAATGTTCTCGGGATGGTCACTCTTCATTCCCAGTGTGTTGCTCTGAAAAGTCTGAAGGGAGGGGCGGAGGGGTGGAGGGCATCCTGAGGATGAGGGGTTCGGGGGGGCAGATTACTTAAGGGCTTTGCGTTCTCTTGGCTCTCCTTATAGGGGAGATCCACCTTGGTATTTTACCCTTGTCTTGTGTTACTTGCAGTCTTCTCTCGATGAACCTGTTGACTGTATTGACATAAAACAACTTCTGACCGCTTTTCTGGTCGCCATTACTTCGGCTAGTAGGTTGGGCGGGATTGGGACTCTTTTGTGTTGACCTTTCTTTCTTAAAGTATTCCTGATGCTCTTGTGTTGAGATGTGACCCTAAGTTTCTGCTCAAGGTAGTTTCCAAATTTCATTTGTCTCAAGTTGTTGTTGTTCTTCCTGCTTTTTTTCAGGATCCCGTATGCCTGAGGTAGAGGCAAGGCATGCTGTGGATGCATGGAGGTCGGTCTTGGAATATCTTTCTCGGAGAGAGGGGTTTTGGAGGTTGGACCGTCGCCTGGTGAATTTTGGTGCCGCTGGAGCAGGCATAGACTCTGCTTGGTTCCTGCAAAATAAATTGGTTGTTGGATGCAGCATTGATGTGGTATATTGGTATGTCTCATTGAGCCCTACCACGTGTATTGTGGCTTGTGTATGCCTCATAGGTAAGTACTGGGAAAAGGAAGAGAGATCTGGAGGTAACAACCCTACAGATAAGGGGTGTATCGGCCACTTTTACTCCCTAAAAATAGGGAAATACTCCCATATAATGTAAATAGGTAGTATAAATCCTCTCAACAAAAAATAGGAAACAGACACATATAATCTTGTACCCCTGCTTTCACCCACAGAGCTCCATGGATATGTATGGACCAGTAGTGCATGTAGTACCACGGGAGGAAACTATTATTACTGCCTGATCAGAAGAAGAAAACATGTATGTTTTAATGTGCAAAGTAATAATTATTAAAAAAACATTTCTGTTTTCAAGTTAAAACCTATTTTTACCTGCAATGCTAGTACATCCCCATTCCTAGGCCAAAACCTGGTATTCAGTGGGAGATGCTATCATCTACATATTGCCATCATAGGTTCAGAACCTGCCATTATCTCTGCATTTCTAGGCCAACACCTGGTATTCAGTGGGAGATGCTATCATCTACATATTGCCATCATAGGTTCAGAAACTGCCATTATCTCTGCATTTCTAGGCCAACACCTGGTATTCAGTGGGAGATGCTATCATCTACATATTGCCATCATAGGTTCAGAAACTGCCATTATCTCTGCATTTCTAGGCCAACACCTGGTATTCAGTGGGAGATGCTATCATCTACATATTGCCATCATAGGTTCAGAAACTGCCATTATCTCTGCATTTCTAGGCCAACACCTGGTATTCAGTGGGAGATGCTATCATTTACATATTGCCATCATAGGTTCAGAAACTGCCATTATCTCTGCATTTCTAGGCCAGCACCTGGTATTCAGTGGGAGATGCTATCATCTACATATTGCCATCATAGGTTCAGAAACTGCCATTATCTCTGCATTTCTAGGCCAACACCTGGTATTCAGTGGGAGATGCTATCATCTACATATTGCCATCATAGGTTCAGAAACTGCCATTATCTCTGCATTTCTAGGCCAACACCTGGTATTCAGTGGGAGATGCTATCATCTACATATTGCCATCATAGGTTCAGAAACTGCCGTTATCTCTGCATTTCTAGGCCAACACCTGGTATTCAGTGGGAGATGCTATCATCTACATATTGCCATCATAGGTTCAGAAGCTGCCGTTATCTCTGCATTTCTAGGCCATCACCTGGTATTCAGTGGGAGATGCTATCATCTACATATTGCCATCATAGGTTCAGAAGCTGCCATTATCTCTGCATTTCTAGGCCATCACCTGGTATTCAGTGGGAGATGCTATCATCTACATATTGCCATCATAGGTTCAGAAGCTGCCATTATCTCTGCATTTCTAGGCCAACACCTGGTATTCAGTGGGAGATGTTATTGTAAGAGGATTCAATTCAACACTACAGCTAAGTCAACGCCTAGTCTATAATACTGAATGAAAACCCTTATTGATATATCTTTATGTCCAGTTCATGCGTTCTGGATGACTACCCCTATATAACACCCCTCTCTTGGAATCCCCCTGACCCCACTGAGCCAAGAAGTAGTTCTGTTTTGCAAGTTAAAAGGTTTATTTGATAATTTAAACAATAGATATAGATATCAGACTTTATAATAAATTAATAATTGAATATCACACTTAATCTGGTATGATAAAGATTAACAACGGAGAATCTGGCACTAGCACACTTCTTGATAATCACTAAGGAGTTGACATGAAATGGATAAGATAGCAACAATACTTTTATGGTTTCCAATGGATGCAATGTGGAATGAAATGCAGTACAGAAAATAACTTGATAGGATTTCAGCAAAACAATGTAATCACTTTCTTGTACAATTCACCCCCCCCTTTTATGCAATGCAAGGAAATGGAAGGAAAAGCACACAGTTCTCAGAAATGCAATCAAATGTGATTCAGTTCACCCCAGCAAGCTTAGACAACAGAAGTTTAAAACACAGCCCAAAATGCTTCTATATGTGCTGGCAATGGAGTGAAAAATATCCCAAAATGCTTTTAATTCCCTGTAGAGGTTCAGGGTGAGTGGTATCTAGTTAATATTAGTCCAGGCTCACACTAGCAACGATTCAAGGATGATTAGCAGGTTAAACGAATTTCTGGCAAATGGAAGGCAAGCAGCATCAGATTTTTACACGTGGAGAAATTTGCAAATCGCGGCAAAATTCGCGAATGCGTGTTCCGCGATTGCGGTACAACTATAAGGGGTAGGAATGTGGTTCTTGGTGCGATTAAAAGCTAAGATTCTAAGCTTTCAGATGAAAGTTACTGCAAGTCTCTAGCACAAACGGTCACGGAGATATGAGCGATTAAATAAAGGTCGTTTTTCAGATTTGAAATTTTAAAGTTCAAAAAGACAAGTGCAGCTTGCAACTAGAAAATGACAAGTGACAGCTTTACAAATGACAGGTGACAGTTAGGAGACAGTTCTACTTAGATTAAAATAGGATTGAATTATATTATTTTAACTAAGAGATTGGTTCTGCACAGTTTTCTAGGTACTCACACTATATTCTTGAATGAAATGGGCCTCATCACGGATCTGGTCAGGTTTTGGACTGGACTCTGCACTTCACAGTGATCTGGGTCTGCTCTCTCTCTGGATTCTGAAGATTGAGGGATTTAAAGTCTGGATCTTTCTGCACAGCTTTCTCTGGAGATTGATGGAGGTAAAGTATGGATTTTCCCGGCAGAGCTTCCAGCTGCAAATGGATTTGAAAGTCCCTATCTGTCCTGTCTCTCTGCTTTTATGTGTTTTTAAAATGGGTGTGTGTGAGCAGCACTAGACCCTACCCCTCTCCACTTGCCATTGGTCAAATTTCCATTTCTCACTTGATTGGGGAAGGAACTGTGAGTCAGAGCGATGTCATTTTATGGCTTGCAGAGAGGACACTCCCCAGTCAAATTGCACACATTCTATATTTGATAACAAAAGACATATTTGCACAGGTAAACATTGGTTTAAAATTACATGCACACATCACATATCACAGGAGATATACCCTGTCCAAACTTTGCTCTTCCTGGGGGCTTGCATTCAGAAATGGCACATATTTCACTTTTTAACTGATTTTGCAATTCCGGACATTGACCCAAATTTACACACATGTGCGCAAGGAGTATGGACACTAGTTGATGAAGTGTCAGATTTTTCACATGCATACATTTAGAGTAATATCCACTTTTCCGCTAAAACCCCCCTGAACATACCACCGGTTCTAAAAACCTCTTAAACTGTGGGCAGAAAAATCACAAGAATTATGGTATCATTTATAAAATTTTCACATGTCCGCTCTATGAATGATCCATCTTTTTAAAGTTATGTTCTGGCTCCAAAGGGGTGTGGTTTACCCTCAGCACAAGGTTGAATTTCTGGTTTTTCCAGTTCTGCCAAGCCAGCTTGCTCTCACAGGCAGTGCTCCTCCCCTTTCCTTCAGGAGGAAGCCACTTTTTACGACCATTTACGACTCCTGCCATAAACCATCTGCCTGGGTGAAGGGGGTTACATTGTTCAGAGCTCCTGTATTCTGTAGGGGGCTCCCCTTAATTCAATTATCAGAGAGATGGTATATCCTTAGTGTGGCCAGCAAAAGGCAGATAGGCCTGGGAACACAGTTGTGACTCAAGTTTCACTCCTGATGGGGGTAGCTGTCAAGCAAAATCACGTTCCGTAAGCCAGACTTTCAGCTAACTGTCATGTTTTTTTGTTGCTTTTTAAATTAACTTGCAATTTTACACATGCAGCTAGAATGCTGATTCTAAGTGCAAAACTATGACATTTCAACAGTTACAAAGGCATGTGACACCAAACATAGGTCACTCATTTAATCTAAACATTTTCGATTTTAGTGTCTTTAAATCCAGTGCAACTTAAACTGCTGACTCCATAGCAGTTTTGTTATAAGCATTGTTTTGGGCTCTTCATTTCCCAGATTTTGTAGGCACACAACACTCCATTCTACCAAATGTCTGCTGGTGTCCAGTGAGTTTTTAGATGTGTGGCAATGTTTAAAATAGACATGTTGAGCCTGCCTTCAGAGAAACACAGGGTGGTTTTAAAGCGCTTTGAAGCTAACCGGCGCTACTGTTTTTCCTTTGGCAACCCATTTCCCTCATGGCAACCCGGCCTATCATTCTCGCACTGGTGGGTGGCAAGTGAGGCAACCATTTTGGTGTGCGCACAAACTGCGCAGCTTTCCTGGATTTCGGCGCACATGTGGGTTTTCCGCCATCTTGAATTTTCTAAGCCCACAGCACCAAATGTTATAGCATGATAGCTTAAACGTGGGTCAGGACACCCAACAAGCCCCCCCACGCGACTGCACTTTGAATTTGAGTCGATGGGGAGTCAGGTGCACAAGGGTTTTGACCCACGCACCGGTTTGTCCGCATAATCTTCTTCCAATTCTGCAAATGGCACAGCTCAGCATCTTCTTCTCCATCCGGTACTGATCGATCGGTTCTCCTCGCCGGTCCTGATGGGAGTATTGGGCGGTACACAGGGCCCATCGCGTCTCTGCTCCCGGTCTCCGGATCGTCCTCCTTGGCCCGTCTCCAGGTTTTCTTTCTCCTAGGACGACAAAGGAAGAGCGGCAATACCTACTCATAGACGTTTTTCCACCACTGTTGAGATAGTGGGGCAGCATATGCATTTCATCATAACGAAACATTACATTCTCATTTTGAAAAAAAAAACAGTATAACTAAGAGACAGTTCCATGCAAATCACAATATTTTAGAGACTAGGTGTGGTATGTTTTATGGTTGGAACTGAATTAGTCTGAGACAGTACCCGCTAGGATTCCAGAGGATTCCTCCAGTTGTTGCAGAGTGTGCCTGGGATGGCAACATTTCAACTGGTTTATGTGGACCCACTTGTCTTCCCCCGCTGCCAAAGGACCTTTGGGGATGTGGATTTTGTAGGCC
The DNA here is from genome assembly GCF_040938575.1 of Ambystoma mexicanum. Classification (NCBI taxonomy): domain Eukaryota; kingdom Metazoa; phylum Chordata; class Amphibia; order Caudata; family Ambystomatidae; genus Ambystoma; species Ambystoma mexicanum. The sequence continues at coordinate 87,435,104 of NC_090923.1, forward strand.
ACAGGGGAGATCTTGTCGATGATCTCAAAGGGTCCTTTCCATGTAGGCAAAAATTTGCGCTGCTTGGCCTGGTTCCTTTGGAAGTTGTATAGATAGACCCGGTCTCCCACCTGATATTCCTTCCTGGAAGTTTTCAGGTCATAGTGGGTCTTCATGCTATCAGCTGATCTTTCTAGATTCCGCTGAGCGTAAGCAAAAGCATGTTGAAGGTGTTTCCTTAAATTCTCCACATACTCATGAGTAGTGGAGGCATTTATCAGTGTCTGCTCTTGGGTCCTGTAGAGCAAATGCTGAGGAAGCACCATCTTGCGCCCAGTCATCAACTCAAATGGCGACATTTTGGTTGCAGATGAAGGGGTAGATCTGATGGCCATTAGGACCAGAGGTAATCGGATATCCCAACTTGGCCCAGAATCTGCCACAAACTTCTTTAATATGCTCACAATGGTTCGGTTATATCTCTCTACTGCCCCAGAAGAAGCTGGTCTATAAGCAATATGCAGCTTTCTCTTGACCCCCAGTATCTCCCACATCTTTGTCATTACTTCACTGGTGAAGTGGCTACCTCTGTCTGACTCAATCCTTTGAGGTAGACCAAAACGGGAAAAGATGTGGTTAATCATCAAGGCAGCTGCAGTTTCTGCCTTGCAATTTGGGGCTGGGAGACATTCCACCCACTTGGTAAACAATCATGTCACAGTCAACATGTACTTATTCCCCCTAGCCGAGCGAATCACAGGGCCTACAAAGTCGATTTGTAAATCTGACCATGGGAGGGTCATCCCCCTCTTTTGTAAAGGCGCCCGGTGTGTGAGGGATGTCGGCTGAAATTGTGCACACACAAGACAACCCTTCAAATATTGGTCGAGGTCCTGCCCCATGTGTGGCCAGTATGCAACCTCTCTTAAGATTTCCAATGTTGTGTGAAACCCCCTGTGACCGGCAGTGGCCGCATCATGGGCGTGACTTAACATCAGGCTGCGGAATGAGGTAGGAACCACCCACTGATCGTGGCCAGCTTTGGATTTCCTTACCAACAAACCGTCTTGGATCCGGAACATTTTTGGACATTTCATCAACACTCTTAGGTCCTCTTTCCCAATGTATTCGGTATCCGTCAGGGGAAAGTTCTCAGGGTCCTCAAGGTGCTGGTAAAATTTACCAATTATTGGATCCCCCTTCTGAGCAGTAATCAAATCAGCATCAGGGGTCTCCTTACTCCATTGTGCAATTGAGAGGTCGTTGTGAGCATTTTTCTGGGACCTAGTGATAGCAGTTACCTGGATTTCCCCCAACAGGGACTCAATCTCAATTAGATCCCCTTCGATGGCCCCGGTTTTGGCCAGCTGATCAGCTAAGTCATTTCCAGTTTTGTCTGGTCCCTCTACTTTGGAATGACCCTTGATCTTTTTCCAATAGATGGTCATCCCATTCGAGGTGACCAGATCATCAATGTTTTGGATCAACTTCCCATGTTTCAAGGGTTTGTTGTTAGCACATAACATGCCCCTGGCTTTCCAATTAACCAGGTGCTCCACGAACCCGTTCCGTACATAATCGGAATCTGTGATTATGACCAGTTCGTGGAGTTGATGCTGGACAGCAGTGAGGATGGCCTGATGCACAGCCATCAATTCTGCCACCTGACTACTTCGGGGACCAATTTTGTATCCAGCGGAGGGTTCTGGGGACTCATTCACCCATGCATTCCCTACGCCGGCCACCAGTTCTTTCTCCCCGTCGTTGTCAACATGGTAAGAGCATCCATCCACATAGACAGTGGGCATTCCCTCACACTTGTCTTCTTCAAAGACTTTGTGTGGGGAATTAAGGTATGCCTCCATGTTGTCCTTTATTTTTAGACTTTCGTCCTCGAGACAGTTTTCTCTGGCACAATCATGCAAGTCAGCCAGACCTTGCGCGAGGGGACTCTTCTTGTTTTGGCCATATCGGACCTCCACAGGAAAGCCTTGCATTGACAGAATCCAGGAAGTAATTCGGGAATTACTCACATTTCCGGCCCGGATTCTGTCACTTTGGAGATATTGCAGAGGCTGGTGTGGAGTCTCCACTATGATGTGTTCCCCCTGGATAAACGGGCGGTAATTCTTCAATGCCCACGCCGTTGCCAGGAGTGCCTTCTCACAATCGTTGAATTTTTCCTCCACAGAGGATAAAGTTTTGCTCGCATAGGAGATTACTTTATTGACCTTGTCATGCTTTTGGTATAATACTGCCGTCAAGCACGTATTAGAGAACCCTGTCTCCAGGAAGAACTCCTTGTTTCTGACAGGGTAAGCTAGGCAAGGCGCTTTTGAGAGGCTTCTTTTGAGTTGTTTTACCGCCTCGGCTTGTTCTGGACCCCATTCCCACTTGACCCCCCCTTCAGGAGATGAATCAGGGGTCTGGTGATCTCTGCGTAGCCCTCAATGAACTTTCTGCTGTAATTAGTCAGTCCAAGGAGGCTCCTTAGTTCTCGCAGAGTTGTGGGGTCTTTCAGTTTCTGAAGTGCTTCCACTTTCTTTTCCTGGGGACAGAGACCCTGAGGAGTAATCTCATGCCCCAAGAAATTAACACGGGTTCTACACCACTGTGCTTTCTGAAAGGAAAGTTTTGCTCCGGCGGCCCTCAACTGTGTTAGAACATAACGGATCTCCGCTATGTGTTCCTCAACAGTTGAGCTTTTGATGAGGACATCATCTACATAAGCCAGGTTACCCCTCGCACCCAGGTCGGGCATGGCCTTATGTAGGAAAATATTGAACTCATTACCGGAGTTGAGGTATCCGAAGGGAGTCCGGGTCCATGTGTACTGCTGGCCCCCAAAGGTAAAAGCCAGCTTGTATTGGTCCTCCCTACTGACAGGCACAGTCCAGTATCCATTGGTCAGGTCTATTGCTGTGAATACCTGTGACCCCTGGATCTGGGCCAGCCCTTGGTCAATGTAGGGCAGAGGCCATCGGGAAGTATGGACCCGTTTGTTGAGCTCCCTGAGGTCAGCACAGAGTCTCCACTGGCCGTTCGGCTTCAATATTCCCAGCACCGGATTATTGAAGGTGCTGTGGACTGGACGGATTATTCCCCGGGACTCAAGGTTCTTAATTATTTCAGTAAGGGACTCCATGGATGCGAGAGGCAAGCGATATTGCTTCACAAACACTGGGGTCATGCCAGGGTCCGTGGGGATTGTTGTTGTGTGGATGTCAGTGCGACCACAGTCATATGAGTCTACCGCAAAGAGATCTTGGAAATCCAAGAAAACTTGTTTCAACTTTTGCTTTTGTTCCAGAGTCACACAGGCATCAGCTAGGTTGACTCTCTCTTCCACCATCTGCCTGAAGCCTGGAAAGACTTCTGGTCTGGCTATCTCCGCGGCCTCCTCCAGCTGGGTGGAGAAGTCCCTGGTCAGAGTGCTGATTTGGACCGGAGGCTTCAGGTGGGAAAGGCAGCCCTCATGGACCTGGAAAATCACCTCATCCCTCCTGAAGTCACAAGTCACATCTTCCTTACCATAGGGGCAAGAAGTGTACACCAGGAAGTTCCCCCCATGCCGGGTAAAAATCCTGTCTGGTGTTGTATGGTCCTCACTGTCACTGTCAAAACAGTCCTTGGGGATTGGTCCTAACAGTTCATTACCTAAATCAATGGAAAAATGTCGGTCATCAACCGCCATTCCAATAATGGTGCCTGCGGCTAGAGTAATACTCTTTAAGTCGCTGTTATCCACCTCTATTAGAATGGTGTCATGTTCTATGTTGACTAATGGAGTTGGGTTTACCCCCAACCCTTGCTGTTGGAGAGAAGCGTTTAGATGTATGTAAGCATCAGGGTTTTGCAAATATTGTCCTCTTTTAACTTTCACTTCCAGGGAGAATTGTTGGGTCCTTTCTGGGATGGTGACTTCCTCTTTGATCTGAATTTCAACTGCATAAGGTAGCAATTGAGCTGACCTAAATGCTTTTTCTGGATCATCAAAGCCCATGGGATTATCCGCTAATCGGGACCAAGCTTTGAAGTTTATTAGGTCCAAACTAATAGCAAAGCGATTGAGAATGTCACTGCCTAAGTAAAAGGCGGCAGGGACGTCTCGCACGACCCAACAATTATGGACAATGCTCTTGTTGCCAATGGAGATTTTGAGCATACACCTGCTTGGCAGGAGATGTTTGGAATTAGGTGCTTCCAGGTCCATTTCCCATTTGTCTATCAGTTTGAAGGTGGGAATGGCTGGATCTTTTGGGAGTTGGCGAAACATGGCTTCGCTGATGAAGCTCTTACCGTTGTTCACACACACTCGAGCGAGAACATAGTCCTTCCCATCATTTAACTGAATAGGGATGAACAACTGCTCTCCAATTTGCTGAATATCAGCCAGGCTTTGAGCTGATTTCACATCTTCCTGGACTATAGGAGTGGGAGTTTCTGATTGTGGATTAGTATAGAATTTCAGGGTGTTTCCTTCCAGCGTGGAGTACCACTTTAAACTGGCAGGAAGGTTGATTTTCAGAAACAGAGAGGACCCCCCCATCACCAGTCCGTTGTCCTACTGCTATTACTGTCACGTCTGGAATTTGGCTATTCTGGAAGTGAAATTCTACTTGGTCAGGTTTTTGTTCAACCATGTGGCAGGTGCCGTTTAAACTAACATGGTTGACACTCTGTTTTAATTTTATTGGTCGGCTAGTCTGGGTCCAGAGGACCTTGTTTACGCAATCTATTAGGGGTGACAACCTTCTCAGGAGGTCATTCCCTAGTAAACAAGGGGTGCCCTCTGGGGTCACAACTATGACCGGGTGTTTCAACTTGTGTCGCCCAATTTTAATGTCCAAGTCTGCCGTCCCCTCGACGGGAATTTCCTTCCCGTCAAAGTTCTGGAGTTGTCCAGGAAGAGAAGTGAGAGGAATTTGGTAATTCTCTCCCCTTCCTGCATTCAGTTCGTCAAAGGCCCTTCTGGACAGAAGGGTAGCTTGAGATCCAGTGTCCACCAGTGCCGAAATTGTACCCTGCCCCTGTACTCGGACCGGGGCATAGTATCTTCCCTCCTTCTCCTCAAGGGGGCACAGATAATGCACATTTTTGGACAACTGGTGGGCTAACTTTCTGGTTTTGGACATCGCTAGCGAAGAGATTTGGGCAGAATTCTGTGGAGAGCCTTGGGAATCTGAAAGAAAAAGTTGGCAACTGGAGATCAGAGCCATTTTGGGTTCCCCTGGCTCCGGTTCTGGGCCGCCCCCCCCTTTTTGGAGGCAGTCACCAGGATGGGTTTGAACCAGGGGATTTTCTTGCTGTTGGTTCTGGGATGAGATAGTGGGCGGCGGTAGCTCAGTCTCCACATCTCCCCAGTCTGGATTTGCATCCCTAGGGACCCATTTTTCTTTGGGAGGAGTTCCCCCCTCTCTGAAGGAGAAGATCCTTTTCCCAGGATCCTCTGAGGATCCCTCTCCCTCAAATTGGAAGACCTGTACCTCCTCCTCAAACTGAGTCTGTTTGGGTCTTTTGTTTCTCCTACCCCCCCCTCTGCTCCTTAGGAGGCAGACTTTCAGGGGCAAGAGATTTTGTTTCCGGTTCCTGGGTTTCCAGGGGCTGTTTACAAGTGAGGAAGGAAGCTTCCTCCAAGGCTTTACACCCCCCTTCCCTTTGTGCCTCCTCCCTGGGAACCGGTGAGTTATCGGGGTGCTGCCCCCGTCATTGTTCTGGGGCACCAGGTCCAGAGTTGGGTGCGTTCTGCGCCGGCATGCCGATCTGAGGGTTCTGCTGAGCCCTCAGTATGTGACCCAGATCCCGCGCCATGTTTTGAACCTGGCGCTCTAACTGGGAAACCCGCTCAGGCTGATACGGGGCCCTGTTTTCTCCCCTGGGCTGATCCCGGGAAGGGTAGCTGTCCCTCCTCTGGTAATACCCCGGGTTGGGAAGATTTGGGTACCCCTCCACCCTTGGCCTCCCCTCTCCCGGATTCAGTGGTCTGGGCTCAGGGAATTGGGGAAAGAAGGATGGATGGTTTTGGGGCTGAAAGTCGGGTGGATATCTGGGGAAAAAGTTCTGCCCAGGGTTTGGTAAATTTCTGCCCTCCTGTGGGAAGTTTGGAGGGAAGTTCCCTGGGTTAGGTGCTTGGCTGGATCCCCCCCCTTGGGCTGGAGGAGTCCACACATAACCCAGGATGGGTCGATTTCCCTTGTAACAGGGACCTACATAATCAGGAGAGCGAGGGACCCCATTTGTGGGGCTGCCTCCTTGGCTCCCTGTCTGTGACTGACCCGAGGACCTCCTGGGCCTAGCATTATTAGGTGCAGGTAGGTTTTTAGGCCCCCCATCTCCAAATCCAAAACGGGGGTGACCTTTACCTCTGCCACCTTGGCAGCAGCAGGGGTGCTGTTGGCTTTGGGGTTTTTCTGGGCATTACTTTTGCTATCTATCGGTTTCTGCACCTCATAGATCCGGGTAGCCTGTTCAATGACCCAGTCTAAAGATCTTTTTTCGTGAAAATCCCTCACGAGCTGGGTCATGATATATTTGGGCAAGGCATGGAAAAACGTATTAATAAATTCTCTGCTATCCGTGCGCACCCTTCTTGTGGTCTGTGCAAAAGCACGCTTTAACTCCTGCACAAATTCTTGTGGGGCCTGATCCTCCCCACATTGCAAATTGTAGGCTGCCTTGCGAGCCTCTTGAGGATTTCTGTGAACAGAAAAATGTTTCAAGATGGCCGCCTTATAGGTGGACCATCTTAAATGATTTTGGTCCTCCAGCCCCGCAAAGAAACTGGAGTATTCCGGGGAGAAGGTCCACTTTACATATTGAATACAGCTTTGGCTGTCCTTCAAATGGAAAGTCTCCATCATTTGTTCAAACAACTCTAAGTGCTCCCAAACAGAATACTTAGCGTTCTTATGGTAAGGTGTGATGACGCTCCTGATCGCCTTAATCTGCTTTAAGGGGTCCTTAAGCAAGGCCTTTTTGCCTTATTGGCCTTTTTGGTTCGGGTAACCCTTGTCCATTCGTCCTCGGACTCAGAGGCACTGCTCCCAGAGGTTCCCGTCTGTTCTTCCAGGTTTTCCCGGATTCTGCGAGCCTGGGAATGGCTGGCAGACTGTGGGGACCTGGTCTCCTGTGTCCTGCGCAGTTCAGAGGAGTCTTCAGATTCCTCCTTGCTGCCAGGATTTGATGGGTACCCCCTCCACTGACCTAACTGGGCAGAGGTTTTCAGGATGCCCTTAATGGGCCTACTCTCCTGGGGTTCCCCATTGAACTGTACTGTACTTGGGTGCCCATACCCGGATGCCCACCCCTCCATTCCTGAGTGGTACTGGCCTATGAGCCCCATACTCTTAGCTGGATAGTAATCTGCCATCCCTGTGGCTCTGTGCTCATGTGCGCCAGGGGACATGGGGGTGGTAGAGTCCAGGGACTGGGGGAGATGAAGGCCCCTGATGTTAGGGCTCCTGCGGTTATGGTCAGGAGTCTCTCTTTCCCAGCGGACCTCATCTCTATCCGCCCCTGCTCCCTGTTGCAATGCAAGAGCCTGCATTTGTGCTTTCAGTTCCTCTGTTAAGGCCTTACTCGACTCTATCAGTCTCTCCTGCATCGCTACCTGTTGTTGGAGCCTATCATTGTGCTGGCAGAGAGCCTCATTTTCCCTCCGTGCTTCCTGGTTGGTCCTGGAGAACTGGGCCAGTCTTTGCTGCAGGAGGGTTACCTCCTGAGCTGTGTCCCTATTGGCCTGCTCCTTTCTTGCTAGAGCATCCTCCACCCTCCTGGTGTGCTCTAGCAAGTTCTGGTGTTCTTTTTGGAGGTCACCCAGTCCCTGGTGGGCCAGGTGATTTTCTTCCATTTTTCTTTTTAAGTGGCAGACTTCCTGGCCTAAGGTGTCCCTTTCCTGACTAAGAGTCTGCATCTGTACCGTCAGGTCGTCCCTTTGCCTTTGGAAGGCACCAGCTTTCTGGCGCTCCTGATCAAACTCTGCCTGGGTATCCAGGTCTTTCAGAATCAGTTTATTGCTCTCTGCCTTCTCCCTATCTAGGTGGCTTTGCAGGGTGACTACCTGCTCAGCACATGCCCTATTGAAGTCTAGCTGTTGCTCCAGCTTTTTCTGGCTTTGCAGTAGGGAGTCCAAACCTTCTTGGTGTTCCTTCTGCAAGGCCAGAAATCTGGTATCCTGTTCTGACTTTTCCTTTTGCAGCACATCCATATCCTCCTTTATTTTAGTGATGTACTGTCTGGTCTCATTTTCTGACTCCTGGCTTCTGTGCAGCCTTTGCTCAGAAGAGTCCAGATCAGATTGGGCCTTCTCTAACGCCATCTGTTGCCTTTTTGCCAGATCATGGCCTTCAGCACATTTATTCTGTATGGCTCCCATATATAAATATAAATATGCCGCTATCCTAACGATCTTGTCGTGTTCATCTTTGGCCTTAGGAGCCATATATAGTTCACTCAGGGCCACATGTAATGGACCCTGATCTCTCCATAAGTCTGACCCTGTTTCAGTGACCTGTCGCGTGATGGCCTGCAACCAGGCATCCTGGCCCTGCTCAGCCCATTCACCTCTCACAAATAGTTTATGTAAGAAGTGCTCTCTGGCTATTTTCATATCTACCAAGGTCGTCATTCTAGAGATTGGTCTCTGTCCTGACTTACAGAAGTTTGTATTTTATTTTTGCAGAACAGAACTTTTCTTGGAGTGTCCCTTTTGAGGAATGCTTCACAGCGTAATGCAGCGTGGTGATCCGACTGGATGTATGTATCCCGTCAGTTAGCACACTGTATTAAGCCGCACAAGTGGTATTCTAACCCAGAATCTCGGATACGAGCCCCCAATTTGTAAGAGGATTCAATTCAACACTACAGCTAAGTCAACGCCTAGTCTATAATACTGAATGAAAACCCTTATTGATATATCTTTATGTCCAGTTCATGCGTTCTGGATGACTACCCCTATATAACACCCCTCTCTTGGAATCCCCCTGACCCCACTGAGCCAAGAAGTAGTTCTGTTTTGCAAGTTAAAAGGTTTATTTGATAATTTAAACAATAGATATAGATATCAGACTTTATAATAAATTAATAATTGAATATCACACTTAATCTGGTATGATAAAGATTAACAACGGAGAATCTGGCACTAGCACACTTCTTGATAATCACTAAGGAGTTGACATGAAATGGATAAGATAGCAACAATACTTTTATGGTTTCCAATGGATGCAATGCGGAATGAAATGCAGTACAGAAAATAACTTGATAGGATTTCAGCAAAACAATGTAATCACTTTCTTGTACAATTCACCCCCCGTTTTATGCAATGCAAGGAAATGGAAGGAAAAGCACACAGTTCTCAGAAATGCAATCAAATGTGATTCAGTTCACCCCAGCAAGCTTAGACAACAGAAGTTTAAAACACAGCCCAAAATGCTTCTATATGTGCTGGCAATGGAGTGAAAAATATGCTAAAATGCTTTTAATTCCCTGTAGAGGTTCAGGGTGAGTGGTATCTAGTTAATATTAGTCCAGGCTCACACTAGCAATGATTCAGGGATGATTAGCAGGTTAAACGAATTTCTGGCAAATGGAAGGCAAGCAGCATCAGATTTTTACACGTGGAGAAATTTGCAAATCGCGGCAAAATTCGCGAATGCGTGTTCCGCGATTGCGGTACAACTATAAGGGATGAAAGTTACTGCAAGTCTCTAGCACAAACGGTCACGGAGATATGAGCGATTAAATAAAGGTCGTTTTTCAGATTTGAAATTTTAAAGTTCAAAAAGACAAGTGCAGCTTGCAACTACAAAATGACAAGTGACAGCTTTACAAATGACAGGTGACAGTTAGGAGACAGTTCTACTTAGATTAAAATAGGATTGAATTATATTATTTTAACTAAGAGATTGGTTCTGCACAGTTTCCTAGGTACTCACACTATATTCTTGAATGAAATGGGCCTCATCACGGATCTGGTCAGGTTTTGGACTGGACTCTGCACTTCACAGTGATCTGGGTCTGCTCTCTCTCTGGATTCTGAAGATTGAGGGATTTAAAGTCTGGATCTTTCTGCACAGCTTTCTCTGGAGATTGATGGAGGTAAAGTATGGATTTTCCCGGCAGAGCTTCCAGCTGCAAATGGATTTGAAAGTCCCTATCTGTCCTGTCTCTCTGCTTTTATGTGTTTTTAAAATGGGTGTGTGTGAGCAGCACTAGACCCTACCCCTCTCCACTTGCCATTGGTCAAATTTCCATTTCTCACTTGATTTCGGAAGGAACTGTGAGTCAGAGCGATGTCATTTTATGGCTTGCAGAGAGGACACTCCCCAGTCAAATTGCACACATTCTATATTTGATAACAAAAGACATATTTGCACAGGTAAACATTGGTTTAAAATTACATGCACACATCACATATCACAGGAGATATACCCTGTCCAAACTTTGCTCTTCCTGGGGGCTTGCATTCAGAAATGGCACATATTTCACTTTTTAACTGATTTTGCAATTCCGGACATTGACCCAAATTTACACACATGTGCGCAAGGAGTATGGACATTAGTTGATGAAGTGTCAGATTTTTCACATGCATACATTTAGAGTAATATCCACTTTTCCGCTAAAACCCCCCTGAACATACCACCGGTTCTAAAAACCTCTTAAACTGTGGGCAGAAAAATCACAAGAATTATGGTATCATTTATAAAATTTTCACATGTCCGCTCTATGAATGATCCATCTTTTTAAAGTTATGTTCTGGCTCCAAAGGGGTGTGGTTTACCCTCAGCACAAGGTTGAATTTCTGGTTTTTCCAGTTCTGCCAAGCCAGCTTGCTCTCACAGGCAGTGCTCCTCCCCTTTCCTTCAGGAGGAAGCCACTTTTTACGACCATTTACGACTCCTGCCATAAACCATCTGCCTGGGTGAAGGGGGTTACATTGTTCAGAGCTCCTGTATTCTGTAGGGGGCTCCCCTTAATTCAATTATCAGAGAGATGGTATATCCTTAGTGTGGCCAGCAAAAGGCAGATAGGCCTGGGAACACAGTTGTGACTCAAGTTTCACTCCTGATGGGGGTAGCTGTCAAGCAAAATCAAGTTCCGTAAGCCAGACTTTCAGCTAACTGTCATGTTTTTTTGTTGCTTTTTAAATTAACTTGCAATTTTACACATGCAGCTAGAATGCTGATTCTAAGTGCAAAACTATGACATTTCAACAGTTACAAAGGCATGTGACACCAAACATAGGTCACTCATTTAATCTAAACATTTTCGATTTTAGTGTCTTTAAATCCAGTGCAACTTAAACTGCTGACTCCATAGCCGTTTTGTTATAAGCATTGTTTTGGGCTCTTCATTTCCCAGATTTTGTAGGCACACAACACTCCATTCTACCAAATGTCTGCTGGTGTCCAGTGAGTTTTTAGATGTGTGGCAATGTTTAAAATAGACATTTTGAGCCTGCCTTCAGAGAAACACAGGGTGGTTTTAAAGCGCTTTGAAGCTAACCGGCGCTACTGTTTTTCCTTTGGCAACCCATTTCCCTCATGGCAACCCGGCCTATCATTCTCGCACTGGTGGGTGGCAAGTGAGGCAACCATTTTGGTGTGCGCACAAACTGCGCAGCTTTCCTGGATTTCGGCGCACATGTGGGTTTTCCGCCATCTTGAATTTTCTAAGCCCACAGCACCAAATGTTGTAGCATGATAGCTTAAACGTGGGTCAGGACACCCAACACTATCATCTACATATTGCCATCATAGGTTCAGAAACTGCCATTATCTCTGCATTTCTAGTCCAACACCTGGTATTCAGTGGGAGATGCTATCATCTACATATTGCCATCATAGGTTCAGAAGCTGCCATTATCTCTGCATTTCTAGGCCATCACCTGGTATTCAGTGGGAGATGCTACCGTCTACATACTGCCATTATATGTTCCTCCTCTCCTGCTATCCTATCTTCTCCAATCCCCCCCTTTCTCCACCCCCCCCGGTGGTGGCAGTGCACCCCTGTGACCCACCTCAGAAAACATATAAAGGGGGCAACCAGCTTCACTTAGCTACCCTCAATTCTCCCTCTACTGTCAAACACTCTTCTGACATCTGACATCTGTCGCCTCCTCGAAGACCTTGACCTTGATGTTCTTGCACTCATTGAGACGTGGTTCAAGGGCAGCTCCGTCACTGCTTTTAACATGATTCTCCCCGAGGGCTGCAAGATCCTGTCCAATCCCAGTCTGGTGGCGGAGTGGCTCAGATCTTTCCTGAGTGGGTTCCTGCCACCATCATGCCCACTCAATCCTATTCTTCCTTCAAATGCCTCGTCTGTAGGCTGTCTGTCTCTCCTACCCTCTCCCTCACTCGCGCCCGAGGACCTACCCCCAGAACTCGAACCTTGACTCCTCTCTCCTTGCCTCCTCCCCCAAACTTCTCTTCCTTGAGGACTTTAACCTCCACCTGGACTCTCAGGATCTGGCTACTGTACTCTTTTGCAACCTCTGCGGCTCTTTCCCCTCACTATTCTTCCCTTTCTGCCCAACCCACTCTGCCGGGCACACCTTGGATGCTCTCATCTCAACAAACACCCCTCTCTCCAACCCTCTTACTACTCCCCCTCCTGGTCTGACCACTATCTACTCTCCTCCTGCCTTGAACTCATGAGTTCCCTGGTGATGCCTCTGTCTGCACTACCAGTCTCCTTCTCCGACATTGGACCGAAGAAGCATGTGTTAGTCGCTGCATTTGCCTCTACCTTCATCCTTCCTCCCCCCCTACCTTTGACTCTCCTTCTGACTTCCTGACATCCTTGCCCAATCATGAGGATCCGCATAAAGACTGTCTCCAAATGCAACTCTTGGCATGACTCTGACTTGGCAGCTTTGAAATTAAAGTAGGAAGCTTAGCTGAAGTGGCAGGCATCTAGCTCATCCTCTAATAGACTTGCCTGCTGCCTACTCAAAAGGCAATATCGTCTAGCCATCTCCAAGAAGAGGGCTCATATCCAGGCCTGCATCACTGAGGCCACCAACAACATGGCTGAATGTTTTAAAATCTGCAAAGGAACTTGCCAATCCTATTGCAGTGTCCTCCTCTCCTCCTCCCTCCCAGGCCCACTGCACTGGCCGCCCACTTCTCCTTCAAAACTCTGGACATCCTGTCCTCCCTGTCATCTGCCCCCCCTATGCCCCAACCTTTATCTTGCCTCCCTTGGGCCCTCTTGCCCCCATACTCTCCTCCTTCTCTCCCATTGCACCAGACGGGGTCTCTAGAGTTGTCCGCTCTATGAAAGTCTCTTCTAAACCAGTGCTCCCCTGCTCTCCCAGAACCATCAAGCACAACATCGCCTCTCTCGCCCCAGCCTTGGCTGACCACTGCAACCATTCCTTTGCCACCGGCTCCTTCCCACAACCCCTCAAGCACTCTTGTGTGCCTCCTCTCTTAAAACAGCCGTCTGCTGACCCTTTCTGCCCATCTAACTATCGCCCTATCTCTATCACCCCTTTCCTGGGCAAACACATGGAGAAGCTGGTCATCCCCCAACTAACCCGGCATAGCGAAATGGCTGGCTGCCTCCATGACTACCAATCCAGTTTTAGGGCATCTAGGGGCATGGAAACTGCTCTCTTGAACACCTATGAAGACCTGCTCTCAAACCTGGACTCAAACACTCCATCTGCTCTGATCCTCCTTGATCTTTCTTCTGCTGTTGACACAGTCAACCACTCCATGCTCTTAGATCGTCTCCATGATACCGAAGGCATCACTGACCGGGCACTGGCATTGCTGACCTCCTTCCTTTCAAACAGACCCTTCCAAGTTCAAACGGGTCCTTTCCTCTCCTCCACCTCTCTTTCTACATATGGCGTCCCTCAGGGCTCTATCCTATCACCATGGCTCTTCAACATCTACCTAGCCCCTCTGGCCCAATTGATCTCCACATTCTCCCCTCATTTCCAGTGTTATGAAGACGACCAACAGCTCTCTTTTAAGCTGCCATCTTGTACCTCCTTTCCTTCCTCTCTCATGCGTGACTGCTATTCAGGCATGGTGCTCTGCCAATGATCTCTGCCTTAATGCCAGTAAGACAAAGATCCTTCTCATTGGGACACCTGCTCCTTGTTCCCCCCACTCCACCAAATACCTCCCTGCTAGAGTTCTTCAGTCCTCTGGCTCAAATTCTCTGCAGGGCAAACTCTTTTCCAAGCAGAGAGTGGGAGGTAGATCCCTTTCCTCTGCAGGTTCCTCCATCTGGAACAGCCTCCCTGTCCCCCTCAGATTTTCTTAAGACTTTCCTCTTCTCCTCTTCCTCCCCTCTCCCCTTCCGAGTCATGAAGGAGCTAGACCACCCCCTACCAGTCCTCCCAGCAGCATTTACCCTCAGGCCCCTTCCCTGGAATAGTCCAACCTTGTCGATCCGGTCCAATCGCACTCATCCTCCCTTCCACCCTCTCTCCCCTTGCACTTGCTGCCTTCCTAGGCGAAAACCTGGTATTCAATGGGCGATACTACCATCTAAATATTGCTGTCATATGCCTAGGAACAGAACCGGATATATAGATAGGGGCTTTTAGGTCTTAAGCCAAGATCTTGTCCCATTTCACTGCTTTACGGGCGTGCCCAGTAACTGCGAGAGGAGCCACCCTGTCTTTCGTCAGGGTGCTGTAAGTGCACTATGGGTCGGGCCGAGATGAATTAGTAGAGGTTTATGATCACTAACCACTTCACCTAAGACTTCAACATTGTTTGCCCTACTCCAATCCTTCGCTGACACGAGGATATAATCTATTATGGGGCTAACCATTGGGCCCAAAAAAGGTGGATTGGTTGGTTGATCTTTCTTAAAATGAACATTAAAGGCCTGTATGCCCAGATAATATAGCCCCCAGGAGTCCGTGCAACCAGGTGTTGTAAATCAGGAGTATCTGTGGCTATAACCTATATATCCCAATTTAGAGAGATTTTTACCCAAGCGGCTAGCCCACCACTTGGTCTACCTTTGGGCCCTTTCCTTGCCAGAATCTCAAAGGAACAATATCCTTGGAGAACTATTGGCTCAGTTGCCCAATTTTCTTGGAAACACATTAAGTTAAGTGCCCTGATAATCAACCCATTCTGGGACACCTAGATTCTTAGCAATGTCCGCAATGTTCCAAAAAATAATTTTACAGGGAAACTCAGTTGGGGGGCTAGCACTTCCTGTCCTCTGTCAGTCCACAGCTTCCAAGTCTTTATCTTCCCTAGGGAATACCTCGCTTGTTGTTCTCATTACCCATATGTTGACAACGGAAGAGGTTATATTCTGGTCTTGACGGGCTTCCCCTGGCATTTGGCTATGCCTGTTGGCAGTTTGCTAGGGCTATAATCTGGGGCATTGTTGGGGGCCGTCCCGGATCACCGGGCAGCCCCATACTCGTGTCGGGTAGCACCCGACACAACACGCTGGAGTGCGGCGATCACGCCGCACGATGAAGGGTGGGGGTTCATCCCACCCGCTCCGGGACACCGGAGCGGCACACATGGCCGGCTGGCAACCGGCTTACCGCGGCCCCGGCTCTGGGGGCACCCAGGCCGGGGTCGCCACCCTGGCCCGACTCACAGGGCCAGGGAGACACACAGGGACGGCGTTGCCCGGCAGGGGCACCGTCCGGACGGCGTTGCCCGGCAGGGGCACTGTCCTGGAGCTGGGCCCCTTCCTTGGGCCCAGCGCACGTGGTGGGGCGCCTCCATGGCGCTGACACAAACACACACACCACGGAGTCTCGCTGGTCTCGACTGCCGAGCCGGAAGCGGCTCGGACCTTTTATTAAGATGGTCACATGGGTAACCATGTGACCATGACACCATACACTAGACGATACCATGGCCCCTTGCAGGGGTGCCATGCAACAGGCATGAGTTATTACGAGGATTAAGCCTGATCGTGGAATCTGCTGGTGGGTATGTACGATAATCGATCGCCAGTATGCCATCCACTGGGTCCCATTATCAAGAAAGCCTTGTTCTATATAAAACCCAATACATGCATTATGCCTTCTGCAGTGGGATGGACAAGGCATACTATTAGTTAATTTCTTTTGCTGCAAGACTTCATCACATGTGGAGAGCTTAAACGTACTTCCAAGTTGATTCTCCAATGGTTGCCATTAGTGATGGGCCTGCTATACTGAGTGCTTTTAAAAACATTAATTGTTGAAAATAGTGTTGAAATGTGATCCTCTGCACATTAGTTATGTTGCAAAGCTTTAGCACTTCACCAAATCACCACCACAGTAGTGCCAAAGCACCTCTGCACCCTGCTGCATGAATGCATGATGCCATTTTTAAGAATGTGTTTAAAATTCATAAGGTGTTGAACTCGTCCCTGAAATACTAGCTATGCTTCTCTATCCCTTTTTTAGTTTTGACTCATAGGTGGTGCTTTATCAAATAATGATGCAGATGACATTCATATATGGATGAACGTCCCCTTTGCTTTGGCCCCTCTCTCCACATTCATGCTGTTGGCTTGTCACTTGATATAAGCAATATTGCTGAGGTTCTTTCCTCTAATGACATAATTATGACTGACTCCTAGATTCCCTATACCAAGCCTGCAGAACTGAGTTTCCTTAACAGAGAGAGTGGTTATATGGATGGGCTATGGTCCCTCCACACACTTGCCGTTGGCTTCTCACTTGATATAAGCAGTATTGCTGAGGTCCTTTCCTCAAATAACCTCATTATGACTGACTCCTAAATTCCCTATACCAAGCCTGCAAACCTGAGTTTGCAGACCTGAGTTTCCTTAACAAAGAGAGTGGCTGGAAGTAGGCGCCAGAAGGTTGCAGGCAGAAAGAGTATCGGCCAAGAGGAGGAACGAGGCCAATCCCAAGTCTGACATTTGGAAAGTAAGCCATCCCGAGGAACTGGGCCCGTCGGCCATTCTACATCCCAGCCAACAGCTCAGTCTGAGTTTGGAAACAGTTGGAGTAGGACTTGGAGATAGTGGACAGAGGGCAGAAGCCAGAGACAGAAGACTGGAGCAACGAGGAGGACCTGGAGGTAGTGCTGAAGCCGAAGGCTGGACTACACTGAAGACTGGGGGCTGGAGGAGAGGCACAAAAGGGCAGATTGAGGAGGCAAGAGAACTGTGGCTGCTGGTGAGGAGTAAGGAAGTGATGGCCAAAGATAGTAAAAGAGACATGACTGTGTCTGGTGCCCAGAAGCCTGAAGGAAGTGCAATACATGGTTTTGAATTGGAGAAAACCGTTGCGGAGAGGGGTGGTACTCAGAGGGTTGAAGGTGTGACAGACCTTAGTAAACCATTGAAGACTAATCAAGGGAGGGGCGGAGGAGGTACAGGAGACAGCTGTGTGCTGTAGAGGGACACTGAGAGGTTGGGTGGTGTCCAGAGGAACGACTGAGTGGGAAAAAGCAAAGACCTGGAGAACACTGATTTCCAAGCATGTCCCCGAAGCAGTGAGGAAGCTTGGAGCCATTGTGGGTATTCAGAGATTTAGGACTGCAAAAAGGAAGGTGCAGAAAGGGGGAAGAAGGCAAGGAAGAGAGTGAAGTGTGGAAAGAAAACAGTGACGAGAGGGAGTAGGAACGAGAGGAAGTTATAAGGAGTTAGTACAGGAGTTCATACAGGAAGTGGAGGAGGTGCGAGTAGAGTGATGGTCAGGAGAATTCAGTGCAGGGGGTAAGATGAGAAATAGCAGAGTGGAAAGATGGGCTACCATTACAGCAGGAGCTACGCCACTTCTGGTTGAGAGGACCTGAAGCTAACAAGAGTGTGGAACAAGCTAGTGAGGAGGGGTGAGTTAGAGTAGTGGGCCGCTCCTCTGTCCTACCATGCTGTCGTTGTCCACATCCTGGACGTGGGACCAACCACAACCGCTCCCCAAGGTCCTGGTTCTTTTCAACTGAGATTCAGTGGTGGAACGCCTCGAGGTGCAAAAGCCGGACATCCCAGAGCAGCAGGACGCAAGACCAGCAACATCTAAGAAGAGAGAAAGAAAGGTGAGGAGAAAGAAAGGAGAGATGTCTCCATGAAAACGTGTATCTCTGAGGACTATCCAGAAACTCGAGGGAAGGCAAGACTTTGGTTAAAGATTAATATGTTTATAGTGACCCGTTGACCCGTGCAGGTAACCCCAACACATTCTTAGGCTGTAAGAATACTTTTAGTTACCATGCAATTTTAGTGGGCCTATCCTAACATATTTCACTTGCACTGTATGTCATTCCCTTTCATTATGCATATTGTATTGTGATTAAAATCACACAAGCCTAACCCCCAAGCAATAGACAGGTGTGCAGATGGAGCTGCCAGCCTGCCTGCCACACCAGATGGCGCAGCTAGCCTGCCTGCCACACCAGATGGAGCTGCTAGCCTGCCTGCCACACCAGATGGAGCTGCTAGCCTGCTTGCCACACCGGATGGAGCTGCTTGCCTGCTTGCCACACTAGATGGAGCTGCTGGCCTACTTGCCACACCGGATGGAGCTGCTAGCCTGCTTGCCACACCAGATGGAGCTGCTGGCCTACTTGCCACATCGGATGGAGCTGCTAGCCTGCTTGCCACACCAGATGGAGCTGCAGCCTGCCTGCCACATCAGCAGGAGCTGCTAGCCCGCTTGCCACACCAGATGGAGCTGCTAGCCTGCCTGCCACACCAGATGGATCTGCTAAGGGAACTGTCTCCAGAGTTTAGAGCTTGCTGAGTCTTTGAAGCAGGTTTACTTTATCATCAGATTGTCTTCAGGATCAAGGCATAAGGAGAAAGACCGGTTCTGCAACAATCACAGGGCGATGAGAGGGAGCAGCTGAGAATATAAAAGAGCCTTTGAGAGGAAGATCCATTTCGTTTAAAAAATAAGCATTGATGAAGCCACTTGACTTGCCTTTTGAATTGAATCATTTTTGTGTGCTGTCACAAAGGGGTTTGTATTAAAGATGCAGCCTACACGTGCAGATGCTACTATCATATGCACTCACATCCTCCCAATACCCGAGTAATGCCACCAAGTGCTAAGTAGGCAATGTCTCCTGTGCATGGAATAGTCACCAAGTGAAATGTTCAGCCTCACATGTCCAGTTTCCATCATATGCTTCGTGCAGTCTCAAATGCCCCAGTAATGCCAGTTAATGCCGTATGCATGCATAGTCACCATATGTAAGGCGCAGCCCTCGCATCTCCAGTTGCTGCTCTATCGGTTATCATGTTATTCTCTGTTAATCTCTCCCTCCTAATGTCGGCTGCACCCAGATGCAGGATCTCCTGCCTGGTACCCATGGAATTAAGCGCATTATAAGTTCTCCAAACCAAATATCCCAAGGGCAGGCCCAAATGTTATGTGCAGAGTTTTGTAAAGTTATGTTATGCTATTGTGATTTATACCGCGCACTGCTGACATTTTCATGGCCTCCAGGCGCTCTGGCGGATCTGAAAAGGAAGGAGGGATGGGAGGGCTTCGTTAGTGGGATAGAGACGTAAAGCGCTGGAGAGCTTTTATGTGCTGTTGGTAGCCTCAGTTTGGAAAAAACGGTCACTGTGTGCTGGTTTACTTTTTTGTTTGGCACGGGTTAGGTGGTGTTTGTTGTATGAGTGTTTGTGGGATGATTTGTGTGCAATTGGTTTAGTTTTCTGTAGTGTGTTGTGTTTATTTAGGTGTTGCTGAGTGTGTGCATTTTGTGGTGGTTGTAGGTTTCTGCTGTGATAGAGGTGTGTGTTTTGTGTTTGACAGTGAGTATGCAGGACACTGGAAAGTTTTTAGCAGGGTTAATTAGTGATGTTAGTAGTCTGTGCCCTTCCCTGAGGTGGTTATGCTGGTCTGGCAGGGTTCATATTCTTCTATGTCCTCTATACCCACACATCCCCAGTTGGTGCTATTGCTGGTGACCCTCATGTGTTCAGTGAATGAGACAAAAGGGCCTAAGTATTGTAATAGGATCAAAAGATCAGGAAATGCAAAGTTTCTCTTAAATGCCCCTTCAATGGCCTTTAATGTCTCATAATCATGGTACCCGCTCAATTTCTATTAAAACGCATGTTATAGCTTGCAAAGATGCAATGGGCATCACGGTGAAGGTGGCTATCGATTTAATATTTCATGTATTGAATGTGTATAATAGGCCGTGACAAGAAGCACTTCATTTCTTGGAAGATCTGTTCATAAACCTTCATGACCTGTGCAATTTATGTGCAGGGAACCATAACGTATTCCTGTGGGTTTAACAGGCAATACAAAAAATGGCCAATTTCATTGCAGCACAACTGGAATACAATATATATAAATAATAGGTTATTTATAACGCGCTTAATACCCAGAGGTTTCTAAGCGCGGACTTGGGGATCAATCTGCGTCATCTTGCTTCCAAAGCGAGCGCGTTGCCCCTGAGCTATCCTCCCGAGACGACGAAGAAGAGGAAGAACAGGAGGCCAAGAAGTTTCCCTGAGTTCCCCTTTGTGCATCACCCGCTAGTATCCTAATACCATGCGTTAAGGGCAATTGCCAATCACAACTGTCTAAGAGCATGCAAAGGGAGGACAAAGAGGGTCGTACGGGCCAGAACATTTAGATCAGAGCTGAAGTGGAGTTCTATCGACTATGTTCTCATCGTTTTAGCTAGCTGATATGTTACAGCCATTTAAAGTGGTGACCCATGTCGAGAGTGACTATAACCCCTTGGTGCGATCAATTCCTAGTCCCCAAAGAGTGATAACTACACCATTGAATGGGGCGTAACGCAGCAGTACAGTTGACCTATTAGGTGAATATAATGGATGAACCTAAAAGAAGTGAAGGTCATGTTGATATTGTACTATCTTGCCACTAATTGTGGGTTGTCTGCGTCTTCAGTCAATCGATCGATGGTCACCGGCAGTTTATGATAAATTAGGTAGACCTTATGTCACTACTGATTGTAGGATGTTAAGTAAAAGAACCTGTAGAGTCGACATTCGATTGATGAAGACTGTAAGCAAGTGTGACAGGTGATCTAAAAATCCACAGACAAAGAAGGTATTCTCAAGGTGCTTTATCATAATTTTAAATGGTCTGTGAAGAAAGGGACGGTGGAAACAAACAGGGTTCCCATTGCACTCTCAACTTCCCCAAGGGTCCCCTCCAATCTAGCCCAGGCATCACTAGCCGCCAAATTGTCCCCAATGTATTTTAAGCACAGTAGCCCTAGTGTCTAGTGTTTGTTGTAATCTGGGAGGGACACCTAAAGGCTGTGGCCTTCTGTGTCTAGCTTCCTCAGGGAATTTCTAAATGATCCTCTCCCTTTTGGTCAGCAGACTGATTTAACCTGTGTTTCTTTACCAGACTCTCCCCCTCGCACGCTCTCTCTCTTTCTCTCCTTCCGCCACTATTTCTCTCTCTGTATCTATCTCCACTCTCCTCCATTTGTGATCTTCCTATTCTCTTCTGCTGTCTCTTGCTTCACTCCTCCCCTCTTTTTACCTGCCTTTAATCCTCTACCAATCTCTTCTCCCTTTTTTCTCTACGCTCTCCACTCTCGCTCACGTCTCCTCTATACTCTCAATCCCCAATGCACACCTTTGTCTGGGTCATGATCCTATCACACTCTGGCTATCTCTCCAAGCTAAATTCCTTCTGTTTGCTTTAATCCACCCTCACCACTATTCCCACACCCTCAGACCGTCCACTCTCTCTTTGACTTACATTCACTCTCCAAGCCCCACTCATACTTTCTCTCCCCCTTTATCTTTCACTCTCCTTTCACACCCCCTTACTGCACTTAGCTGGTACCCCTCTCCCTCACAAGCAATACTTTACCTGCGCTCTCACAAAACCCTGCCATAGTCTCTTCAGCACTCCACTCCACTGTCCATCCTCTGCCTGGTCTATTGGTCAACTGCCACTCGCCCTGATCTCGCCCTGATAGCTTTCTGCTTGTTGGGCTTTCTGGTCAGTGTTACTGGCCCGCGCTGCTTTGAAATTCATAATTAGGCACCGTTTTTCACAGTTATTCCATGTAAGTGCAATCCCTACCTCCTTTGAAATTGCTCATTTCATTCTTTCTGGTGTTATTAATTTTACTTGCTAAATGTTCTTTAAAATGCACCATTTGGCACTAGTTAGCACTAAAGTTCTATGTGGGAAAACCATCAAATTCCTCCTCAAAGAGTCCCATTAAAGGTGCAATGGTAACACAAATTCCACCTATTTTGGCACCTATCATATAACAGGCCAGGAAGAGCACTGTGACTATTCTAGCAACTGTGTCACTAATCCTCTGGAGGGAAGCTCCTCTTGCATGGTCAGGGAAAGGCAAAAACTACCTGACTCAGACCCTGGGGGTGGCTATCTGTGGGAGGACCACGCGGGAGAAGACAAACTCCAGAGGGAGAAGACAATACTCGATAGAAATAACCTAGTAACCATAATTTCTGATGATATTCATAGACCTATACAACATACCTATATGGCCTATTGTGATATAGATGAAGAATATATAGGTATTCCCAGTCAATCACAGTATCAACCTCCCCCGCCCCCCTATTTGTACTGGGACAAAGAAGAGCGACGGAGCAATGAAGATGACTCGAACCGGTAAACTAACACAGCGGTCCAGTCTATGGAAACTGTTCGGCAAGGCTGGGAAGTTTAAATCTGCCACAGCTGACAGATCAGCGAGAGAGAGTCAAAAGCCAAGTGAGCTGGTGACTAGTGCTGCTGCTGAGGAGAACGCTGAAAGCGAGCAAAACAAAAGTATGACGATTGTGGCTGAAACAAGAGGCTTGTGGGAAAAGCAGAGTGAAGGAAGCCCACTGCTCGATTGCCAACAGCAGCAGGAGCCATACGCTGCAGGAAGAAGCAACGCTAGGACTGCTCGGCTGACAGGATGCACAGTGAGTCTGCGAACCAGAGAAAACAGAAACAGATATGCCAGAGACACGAAAGACGTCTAGTAAACCCAGGGATGCTGAATGGGTTACCAGAGCACCTGCAAGTAAATGCTGTGTCATAGAAGTAGCACGAGGAAGGCAAAGCGAGGCCTTTGAGGAAATTGGTATCTTTGAGATAATACTGAGAAAGGGTCAGCGACCCACTGCATGAAAAGAGACGTTAATGTGAATGCGAATAATGGTGAAAAGGGAGCAATAGCCCAAAACTTGAAAACAAGTGTTACGAACTTTGGTAAAAAGGGGTCAACGACCTGATATTGGACAAATATAATATAGTGGATAAAAGAAAGAATCATTAGAGAGGACAAAAGCCCTTACAGGTCAGTAAACACGCAAACAGTGAGACTGGACTCCCAGACACGGGAGTAAGAAAGAAGCAAACTTGCATTCATGAAACAGTGATATCCTGGAAGCAGAGTGAACCAGGAGTGAGAATGAAAGCAGACTTGAACCGTGTGAAATAGCAACATACTGGCAGGGGAGTACACCAGGAGTGGAAAGCAACATAAACTTGGAAACAAGTATTGAAGGGAGGGAGCATACTGTGAGAAACCTGAAGGTCTCTCGCCCGCTAGTGCCCAGGGATCTGTCATCCAGGTGGCCAGGACATGGCCATTGCTTTGGGATCCAGTTCCTGGGGGTGGACCAGTGTGGGAGGAAGGTGGGTGAAGGGTCTTTGGGGAGTGGAAGTGGGCCATTGGATGACGAGATGCGGTACCCCCTTCCCCGTTACACTTTTACCCCATCCTACCAAGTAAGATACTTGGGCCCTCAACTCCCCCCCAAACCCTTTTTCCCAGCACAAACACTTTCTCACGGACAGCTCACTGTGAGGGAAAACAGATTAACACCTGAGCCATATACCTGACATGTCCTAATTAAATGGTCAGGCAGGGTCAGGCAATTACTGATCATTACACACACCTGACTTCCATCACACTTCCCCACACGGATAAAAGGCAGAGCACAAAAGCACACTCCGAGCAAGGCAACACACACGAGGAAGCAGCAGTTCGAAGATGGCAGTTAAATACAAGGAGAAAGGCAGCAAAACCGAAGAGGAGGGAAGTGCCCTTGACCTTTTCAATGAAAGACCGTTACTTTCATGAACCTTCGAGAATAGGAAACGTAAGACCAGGAATCAAGGCCGAACAATCCTGCATTGTCTGTCGGATGTACATGGGGTTTTCCCGCATCGATAGTCAAGGCGGGGAGAATTGTTTGCCGCTGTGGTACCATCCTTGGCTCCTACAACAAAGCACCACCAGTGAAGTCAGCTCAGCCGGTGAGTTGGAGAGACTGATACCAGATCTGTCTGTGTTGAAGCCAAGGTTGCATGCGGCAACATTATATAGTGAAACCTGAAGAGAACAGTGTTTGAAAAGTATGTGGCAAGTGACGCAAAAACAATTAAACAGCACTGAGCGATTGAACTTTGAAGCCATGATACAATACCATAGACAGAGTGGTCCGGCAACACGTGGGTGCTCACTCGAACGTCTGTTAGGTATCCAGCTGAAAGGTGGCAAATGTGAAGAGTGATAAAGAATTGCGAACAAGTGGTCCTGCAACAGGTAAAGCAAATACCCTGTGCACATTCAAAAGTCTTTGATAGTTGATGAAAAAGGATATGAAGTTGGTCCAAATGGCAGAGGAAGATCAGCTAAAGGCTTTTGATTAAAGCAAGTTTATTAAAATTTATATTGGAAATTGGGATTAGTCTGAGCACGAACATTGTGTTAAAATGGATTTGAGCCCGGCTGAGGGGGATCCGAGATCTGGGCCCGGCTGAGGGGGGTCCGAGATCTGAGCAGGACTGAGGGGGAGCCAGGGTGAACCGTGAGTCACCCGAAAAAGAATATCCTACGAGCAATTGGATGCATAAGTAATTTATGAACATTGTGTTGAGAGGATCTGAGCCCGGTTGAGGGGGATCCGAGGTGAATAATGTATCACCTGAGAGATTGAGAACTTGTGAAGATCTGAAAGAGTAGAAGAACTTGTTGTTTGTTGCATCAGGGCCTCTGATTAAATAGACTTTTAAAGGCAAAGAGACTTGGGCACGGAAGGCCCTGATGCTGGTGATTGAACTGTATCCTCGTGCTAGAGAAGGCAGAGGCTGTGCTACGCTCGAGTGTAGCGCCTTGTCCTGTGCTGAAAACGTGGGGAAGGGAGGCCAATGGTCTGGGCATCCTGATATATCATTATGTGAACACTTCTTTCTTTTTCGTAACACTGTTTCCCACATTATAGCTAAGGCTTGGCAAGAGGTTTATTAGTATAGGCCCTTTTGTTTTGACAAGATACCACTAGGACTGTTATTATTATTAGATGGTCGTAGCTTTCTCCCATCTGTAGAATTATGATTAGACAGGCATTTATCACACCCTTTTTTTGGTGTTCAATAAACACCCTTGAACTGTGGTCGCTTGTGTTTGTCTTACTGTTGATACCACGCCTTCCTTACAATACCCCTTTTTGGAGGATAAATAAGAAAGTCATATATATCCTTGTAAGGGAGTATACCAGGAGTTTCAAGAGGAACCCTTTTAACCCAATGGAAATACAGAATTTGAGAAAGTGAATGTGAACCACAATTGAGTGAGTTTTGGATTACCAGAAGAAATCTAGGGGAAGGCAAAACTCCTTTCCGGGTGGAACTTTGCTATTCCTTTACTTTTTACACGTTAAACAGCTGTGTGTTTTGTAACGTGAAAGAAAAGCTATGAGTGATAGCTTATGTGAACCCCATGGTGCACATTATATTGAGTTTAGTTTGTAAGGGTCAGTTTAGGGCTGGGACACAGGACAGAGGTCTATCTTTTTGTTTACATCCTGACACAGACCTTCCTTAGTTTTGTTGAGGCAGGGAAGTCTATAACCAACACCTAACATGCCATTGTATGCACGTTTTGCTCTTGATTCCTTACTGTACATACCACCAGGATTATTCCCCTCGAAGGCATCTGCCAGTCAGCATTGCTGTATTACGAATTGGAATAGAACCTTGGGAAACATCCAATTTTCCATTAACCTAGGGGGTGGAAGGAAATCTCCTAAACATTCCCAGATGTATTTCAAATGTATTAACCTATCCAGAAGGAAAGCCCATCTTCAGTACAAGGAACCCTCATTTGATCCTTTTGTGTATTTAAAATATTGTATACAACAGTCTGATTCACTATTGCACATAAATCATTTCCATCCTCGATAGGAGAATGTAAAGGAGTAAATAAAATGTTTTTCTACAGGGTGGGTTTGGATTTTCTGAAATATATAGCCAGTGGTATTTCAGAAAACCCCCATCGTTAACCTGGATGCCCTCGGGCTTTGGCGCGGTACAGATGCAATAACATAATATACCATAACATAATAAAATGACGATATACCTGTAAGAAGGTGTAGTCCAAAGAAAAATGTTCTTTGCCTATAATGAGTCCTATGCATTGAAATAATTACATGTTCGATTGATATTCTGCTTTTTTAAGAATAACATTATTTTTTGAAAATTGGAAATGCCACTGTGAGTATTCATTTTCCTGAGCGGCTTCGAATGTTGGGTATTGTCCAGCAATCAGTGCAGACTCCTGACAAAGACCAAACTAAGCTTTTTGGCCCCCGAGAAAATGCCTGTGAGTACCCCTGCACTAGGGGGCACAGTAATAGGGTCTAAGTATATGAACACGATTAGAGGTATACATTATTTAATTTATAAAGCGCTTCCGCCAAAGAGCCGTTCGGAATTAAAAGAACTGTTGCAAAGAAGTCAAAATATTTACAGACGAATCAAACATGAAGAACACATTTAATTCAGGAGGTGGTGAGAAGGTAGGCTTTAAGAGAAGACAGAAAAGTAGAGAGAATAGGAGAAGAACAAACAGAGAGGAAGACTATTCCAGAGTTTATGAACTAAGAGGGAAATAAATATGAAAATCAGTGGTCGAAGTGAGCGGGAACGATGGGGAGAGGCATTCCACTACTTTTATTTTGTACCTTTAATAGTTCCAATGTCTTTTCAAACAGTTCTGGTGCACATCCCTGTCTCAGGTTTACCTTTGTCAACACACTGTTTTCCGGAACTTTACGCTTTGTCCTCTTTTCGTTAGCAACCCTCTTCTGAGTTCAGTCTCTCAGACTTCACATTCACATTGACTCTCAATGTTCACAGGATTCACTTCTCTTTTACTTTCACCATGCGGGATTCACTTCCCTTACTTTCTCAAGTTCGCAGATCAAAGTCTTTCAATTGTACAAGGATTTTACTAGACCTCCAGTATGACCACTTTGAAATCTTCTGGCGGCCCTCCTACAGCCTTCTGGTTTCTGTAGTTTCATTCAAACGGGGATTTACCAGAGTCTCTCGGACCAACACCCACGTGGTGCTGGTTCCCTCTGCAGCTGGTCTCCCCTCAATATTTTTACAGTTCTTTCACAGTTCATTAAACTAAGTTCAAACTTGCCTCATTCAATACAGCCCAGCTCTTATCGGTTCTTCCCTCGACTCACATGCTATGATGAACCTCTTGGCTTTCTGCTTTACTGGAGACAAGGCCGGTACCACGGTAGCAGGAGTTTCCCTTGCTCCCGCTTATCAGCGTCGACACGCTGCGGGTCCCATTGACATATGTTGCAAGACACTTGTGCTAATGACCATGGTCTTAGGCTCTCCTCCTTGAAGGTATCGCCGGTCTGGGACGAAAAGGGCAAGATCACTTCTCTCCTCGCCACTCTCTCGCTTCCCGCCGCTGTTCTCCTTCTCATGAAATGCCAAGCTGGATTAGCCGCCTCGTCGTGCTGTCTGCCGTGCTCGTAGTGTGCTCTCTCGCTCCACCTTTTATTCCTGTGGGGAAAGGAAAGGGCCGTAAGGTGTGTGCGATTTTGGTTAATTGCCTGACTCTGCCTGACCCTTCAGATGGGACATGTCAGATAAACCTTTTCATAATAAGTCCGTTTGGTATCACAGTAACAAAAAGTATTTGTATTGGAAAAAGGAGGTGTTAGAGGTTTCGAGTGTTCTACGGGATAGGATGGGGAAAAGGTGTCACACAAGAAAGAAAATGGTTGGTAGACTGAGAAAGATGAGATGGGTAGGGTTTGTGCAGCAAACGTCCTACGTGGTAGGATGGGGAAAAGGTATTAAAAGAAGGGGGACACCGTGTCTCACCCGTCAGTGTCCCACTCCCCGAGGACCCCCCATCCAGGTGATCCTCCCCCACTGGTCCATCCCCAGGAACTGGATCCAATAGCGATGGCCGTGTCCTGGCCATCTGGATGACAGATCCCCGGGGCCTAGTCAGGGAGACACCTTCAGGTTTCTCACAATACACATTCCCCATTACAATTTTTGTATAAGAGATAGGGCAGGCATTCTTTTTTTTTTAGTATTGGCCATTTTGATTTGACATAGATGGACTAGCACTGTGTTTTCTTTATTATGTGATGGTAGTGACTACTCCCATCATATCTATAGGGCAAAGTATGAGTTTTTCCAAACCCCCAGATTTTAATAAAGGTTTTGAAACTTGTTGCTCGTGTCAGTGTCATACTTGTGATGCCATGCCTCCCTTACATTATCTTTTAACCCTTTGGCCCTGATTCACAGTGCGTGTTCAAATGGGGTTTTGTCATTATAAAATGCTTGAATTAGGTCCTTTGTATCAGAAAGTCGTTCCAGTTCTGGTTACCAGGAGACTGACTCCCTTCTTCTGATATCTGGATTTTTACAGTTCAACACAACCAGGAGGAATTACTACCTTTCCTTAGTCTTGGGTACAAGGAAAATGACTCCATTCTCTTAGTATCTTGGCTTCAGAGTTCGCTACAACCAGGGGGAATGACTCCCTTCCCCTGGTCTCTTTTCATTTGGTTGCATAATTCAACATCACCAAGGGGATTGACTCCCTTCTCTTCTGAGTGCGGGCCCAGACCCATATTTCTTCTCTTCTTTGTATTTGGGTACTTGGAGGCCTTTTATCCCAGGTACTGTCACGAGGAAGATTACTTGTGTTGTTCTCTTGTTCATGGGTCCTCGACTCTTCCCTGGTGGTTAGTGGCTTTCCTCAACCAACAGCCAGAGGGAGATTCCCTCCAATCTTCACAGTTCTTTTTGCAGGATCCAAGGCTCTGTTTTCCCCCTCTCCAGGTTTCTTTTGTGTAACTTTCACAACTTCACGTTGGGTTACAGACCCTTCATAGCCTCTTCCTAGGTCTCAAAACCCTTGCAGCATATGGGTTAGGCCCTGCTATCCTCCCCATGTCTTTGCCGGTCGACTGTTGCCCCCGTTACCTTTAGGGAATCTTGCGCACAGCGGTGGCTTTTTACGGAACTGGAGTTGGCCATCTGTTCCTCATCCGCATTAGTCAGCTTCTCATGTCTGCTTCTGTGAACTGTGACTGCCGGCAATGTAAGTATGGCACCGGGACCCTACGGTCCACCTTCTTACGGAGCCTTTACTTTACCTTTCCCTGGCCTCAGTTACTAAGTTTCCGACTTACATAGATACATGGAAGTACGGGATATGGAGTTGGGTTCTATGGGATAGGAAGCAGTATAGGGTGTGTGTGAAGGTATGTCATACTGCGTTCTCCCGAGATGTTCTCCTTTGTCTCCAGAGGGGAGGTCTCTTAACATGGGAGCCGCCCACTGAGTACCACCCCAGGCGAAGGGTCGCGTCAGTGGTTTGACTGCTTGACAGTGATTTGAAATGCAGCAATTATCAATGGGAGTTTTGGGTGTTTACAGCAGCTCAGAAAACATCTCAAAGGAGTCAGATGGTCAACTGCCCCACCCAGGGTCACCAGGCAACATGTTCCCTTTGTTCTTCACTTCCCAACCAGGACGGTATATAAAGAGCACTTGTAGGGTTTTGTCACCTGCATTAAGCAGCTTCCTGGCCAGACAGATGGTCGTACCTAATATTCCCTTGGGATGGCTAGGGTGAAGAGCTTGGATCTTTCTTGAAGAACTTGGTCTCCTCGTCCTTATATAGACCAAGAACCATAGCGGATTGGTTCCCTCTCAGCCTTCTGTAAGGGGTCCAATACTAACTGCTGTTTCAGAATCAGCTTTCCCAGGGATGTCAAACACAGAGTGCTTTGCATGCATGAAATGAGGGGAGGGACAGGTAGTTTGGGAGCCACAAGAAAATCCAAGATGGTGGAATTCCTCTCGAACTCGAAAGTCTACTTCTGAGCTAATTGGTCCTGGTCCTCTCTGTGCCCCTGGGGGCAGTTCCATTCATTTTAGATGGTGAAAACCCTTTCACAGGGAACACAAAGGCTTTTGATGGGGTGGAATTCAGACCCAGGCAGCGAATACACAGGTGGGCCGGACACTGGAACCAAGCTGATGATAAAATACCATCAAAAGGTTTTGGTCCCCATCATTGTGAAGTCCCAGAGATCACTATGTCATAATCAGACATGGCCTGTATTTAGATAGGTCATCTGGCACAAGATCATGGGGTCCACAATTATATTATTAAATTTTGGCTCATGATTGCCCTCAGTTAAAGGCATATCCTGACATGCTTACATTTTGGTTCCAAACGTTACTGGTAGTAATGCACATTTCACTTTGTGAGTTCCATGTTGCCAAACCACAAGGCAGCTGCTGAGAGGTGTCAGTAGACACGATTGTTAAGGCCATCTGTGTGCACTATATGTTTCTTGCAAGGAGCATTATGAAAGGGGATGTCTGATTACCATAGCTCACTTTCAGAGACAGTTACCCACCTACTTGTATTAATAAACAAAACCACAAAGCACACACCATCCCACCCTACCAGATGGCATTCTGTCACAGGATTATTTCAGCAAAATAAACTTCAAATCCAAGAACAACTGGATTGTAAATGTCCAGGTCCTTCCAACCCTACCAAGGACACATTGTCCCCGGCACCAACCACCATTTCTCCAACCACATTCTGCCACATGTCCATTCAGGACCTACTGGCTACCATCGACACCTGTAAGCTAGCAGGATCACCGGAAGGTCTGTGCCCCTGTGATTTATAAGAAACCTGTCAATCTGACCCAGTCGACCAGCTCACCAACCCGACACTGAATCACCATCTCGGCAAGCCCCTAGAAGTCTGGCTCAATGATCACAAGCCAAAAGGTATTTGAAGAGACTTGGTTCCCCTGGTCCACCCGAAAGGTTTTTAGTGTCTTTTAAGCCCCCTTCTTTCCCTCCTGAAAGACATATCCTTAAACATTGACATGTGCTGCTCAAATCAATTTCCCGCAACCCTATCTTCACCCAGAGTGCCCCCTTTACTCTCACAGTCTGCATTCTCTGTGTTTCCTAGACATGGGTGGGTTTTTAACTAGTTTGTTTGCATTGATTGTTCTAATAAAGTCCCTATATTGTTTACAGCCGTAATTGGATTTCCTTTTATTTTGGTATCATTGTACTAACGTTGTTTGGATTATTACAGTTATTAGCTCACACCACTCCTGAATATGCATCTTGCTCTCGGTTTGTGAAGGAGGTATACTATTGGGCTGTGCCTGTGTCATCCTGTATGATTGGTATTGTTGCTGGTTTAGTAGTGGTGTGGGGCTGAGTAAGCCTTTTAGCTGCTACTCCTCCCTATACTCCTGCAGAGCAGTAGTTATTAAGTCACAGCCCGCCACACATTCGGGACCGCCGAGCAGAGGCCATTTCTGTACAATGTGAAGGAAGCATGGTATCACAAGTAGACACTGACAAAAGAGCTGCACGTTTCAAAACCGTTATTGATGGTTTAAAAAGGGTTGGGAAACTCCTACCTTGCCCTATAACTAAAATGGAAGTATTCCCGACCATCAAACAAAAAGAAAATACTGTCCTAGTCAAAATAAATGGCCTATATTAATAAACCGAATGCCTGCCCTCATTTTCAGTGTTCATAAAAAATGTCAGTTTGGCTGAGTAAACTCCCTACCCCACGTTTTGTAACACGGGGTAAGATGGCACACTTGGAACTTGCGAAACACTCCGAAGGAAGGATGCAGTTAGTTTCATGGACCAGAGCCCACTAGTTTTCCACGAAAAGTCACTAATTTATCAGCTGGACCGCTCGGCTTTCTCTCACTCCAACCCAGGTCACATTTGTCGTGATAAGCTTCTAGGCGCTTGCAGTAACCTGCATTTGCACTAACCTATCGAGCTATTTTGTGTGTATTAGAGCTTATTCGAAGCGTGGAGGAAAATGTTGAAATCAGCCAGGCCCCTCAAACTGAGTGAGCCCGCATGCTTGTAAGGGGTTAACTGTGAAGGCCCTTCTTGAAGAAATAAACATCTAGCCTTTGCAAGAGGCTCTACGCAGCCCTTGGGAGCACGGCCTTGCTCGTCTTCGCTCTGCGAGTCAGGTGCACTGATAACACAGAAATGCCAGGCCTTCCCCAAAACAACATGCACGAAGCCTGGGAGCCAAGACTGGCTGTTTCCAGTCTTGTAACTTTCCAGGCGAAAGAGCTGGTACATCATTGTGATTGATGTGCAGCCCCTAATAAGAGAACTATACCTGGGCCAGTGAGGGAGGGACTCATCCTGGGCTGTTGGTTGAAACGCGCACACGAAGAGGAACTGCGCCTGGACGACCAGCCGTGCACTATCTGGGCCGGGACTCCTAGCATCACATCCCCGCTCTGGTGTAGGACTGTGGGGGGCTTGGCCAGTCCTCCCCTCCCCTCTCGAGGAGTGCAGGGCACCCGTAGCGGCGAGGGTCCCGGGTGTGACCTGATCATCTACATTTTCTAGGAGCGTAAGATAAATAATTGCATATTCATCTATTACTGACAATTGATATTATTCAGCTTGCACTTTTATTCCCATATTGTTGTAAATTGCTGCTTAGTTCTCACTAGACATTATAGAAATAAATGCAAGCATCATATATTCTGTGTGATTGGCTTTCTTCCAGACTGAGTTCATCGTGCTTCGTATAAACTTACTTGTGTGGGAAGGTGATTAGGAGTGATTTTATTGCACTAAGGGCTGGTCCCAGGGGGGTGCGGGTTCTCCTTTTTCACTACAACATTTTAGCTTCTAATACAGTTCAACAAAAGTTTGTTTCCTTCTGGTTACCAGAATTCAGTGCAGGTTTCCCTCTGACGGCTCAAACCTTTCAATCACAATTTGTGGGGGTTCCCTTCCCCAAGCTTCAATCACACCTTCATAGGCTTCCCTCCATCGGGCTCAAGCCTCCTGTCACTTTCCTTCTGCCGTTGAAGACTTTCAAAACGGCGAGGCTTTTGCTCTTATCTCGGCTTGACCACTTCCACCTTCTTTCCTCAAAAGTCCCTTTTCCTCTCCTACACCAAGGCCTCTTGGTAAATGTAGTTTCGGGCACAGTTCTTATTTCAAAGTTCAAAGATCTCTCTAACATAAAGGTTTCCCTCTGCTGGGATCAAACCTAACAGTTCAAACTTTGCATCTCAGTTTCTTTCTCTTCCCGCTGCATCTAAGGCATCAGGCACAGAGACTTTCGATTGGGTAATCTTCTTTCACCGGACCACTCTGTTAATTTGCATCTTTAATGTACAGTTCTTTACAATGCTTTGCTTTCTCTGGAGTCTTATCGGCACACACGCAACCTTCATTTGTCAGATACTGTTGCCTTCAAGTTTCATTTAACACAGACCGGACTATCATTGCTTTCATCAACTCACTGGCTGTGCCAATTCATTTTTGTCTTTCGTGGCTTCGATCCTTAAGTCAAGGCTGATACCACAACTGCCGCTGCACCCGGGAAGATGGCTGATATCCTTGAAACACAAAAGAGTTTTGTCTCTTCTCTCTGGTTGGGCTTCCTTGCGCAACTTTCAAGGCCCTTCGGAGAACATGAACTCTTGCTGGAGTGTCCAAGTTTTCTCTGTACCTCGGTTCCATCCCTGTCCTGTCGCTCTGCTCCACCTTGGTCGCCATCGCCCTGGAAGACTACTACTTTTCATGCAATGCCTTGCTTCCTCGGCTCAGTGTTTGTGTAGGAAATGGGGTTGGGGACCTGGGAAGTTGGAATATCATATAAAATAGGACGGGACTGAGGTATTTGAAAAAGGGGAATACCATGTCTCGCCATCGGCATTCCTCCCCCACTCCCCAAGGGCCCATCACCCAGGTGATCCTCCTGCACTTGTCCAACCCCAGGGTCAAGATCCAAAGGCGATGGCTATGCCATGGCCACCTGAAGAAGGGATCCCAGAGGTCTAGGCAGTGAAACACCCTTTGGTTTTTCACAACAATGTAGTAATAATCAGCAGAAGCATGAGCTAAAACGGCATCCAAAGTGTCTTAAACAGCAATGCAAGAGGTGTAGTGTGCCACAAAAATGAGAAGAGCGAATATGGTGACCACACAGCACTGACAAAATAGGATTATTTTTTACGCAAGATGAAGCTCCATTTTATCGGCGCCATGGTACGTCATTTCTTCTCTGTAACACAACCAGGCAGCAAATTATTTATTGCCTCCCCAAATGACTCTTCCTTTTTCATATATGTAAATTATTTAAAAATATCCTATGTTATTAACTTTGAGAATGTAGTCTTGTTTGGGGACACAGTCACCATGTCACAAATCCTCGAATGGGCAGGGCCCGCTTGTAACGCAGACACTGCCCCTTTAGTCAACTAAAATGTTCATATTTTAAAAGGTGGGCGTTATGACGCGACAAGGAAGGGGACAGGAGAAAAAATAAAAAGGCCTGAATATGTATCACTTCAAAGAAAATGCCATGGACCGACCATCTACTGAACCTCCCCGACCTGCCCTGTGCTCTCCATCAGTATCTCCTGCGTGCAACCTCTCTCCATACCCTTCTAATTGGCTCTACTCTGACCCTTCATCGCTCTTTAGTTCTGTGGTCTTTTCCGCACCCGCCTTGTGCGCAATCTTGTTTTCATCAGTGGTAGATGTGTACCAAAAAAAGTTGTGGAATTGTGACCCCGAAGGGGATAGAGTAGAAAGGAAGAAAGCAACGTGCAACATATTTTTCAAGGGCTGCAGTCATGCTGGTTGACAGTCAATTGAGTTGAAACAGATTTTAGTTTAGTTGTAACTGCTACTGGGTAGTAAAGTGGAGAAGTGTGCTATAACTTCACAGAGAACTGTTCCGGAATGGTGGAAATGGTTGCAAAAAGTAGTGGAACTGTTAAGGGTCGGCACCCAGAAGAGGGGGACCCAGGAGTGTAGTCATCACCCCATGTGAACTGTGAAAGAGAACTTTTTGCTGTTTTTGTTATTGGATACATCCGGCCCTAGAAGGCAAGATACTTTCAGGAGAAACGAGACTTGGCCATCAACGGTTCTGATTGCTGCCATTGGAACTGTTAACTCATGCTGGGAAAGCTAAAGTGTGTGCTGCGCTCCAGGCTGCCATCTAACCCCATACAGAAAACGTGGAGAAGGGAGCTCCAATCTATCGCATCCTGACATATTATTTACAAACACTTCTTTCTTTTCCTGAAAACTATCCCACACTCTTTTTTTGTATTAGTTGTGAGGTTTGGCAATAGGTTTCTTTGTATAGAGTGTTTTGTTTTGACACAACGCCACTAGGACTGCCTTATTTTTTATTTGATGGTTGATGCTTGCTCTCATCTTAGATTTGGGTTTAGATTAGGAGTTTTTCTCACCTGCATACACAATTCATTGTTCAATTTACACCCTTGAACTGTGATCACTTGTGTCTATCTTTACTGTTGTCACCATGAGTTCCTCACATAATGCAAAAGAAAATCTGTGTTATAACATAAAGGATCAAGAAGGCTGAGTTGGCTCTCCTCCTCACATTGGACAGCACAGAGTAAGGCACAGAGTAAGGCAGCCCCCGTAGGCAGGATGACACACTTTGTCTCAGGTTATTAAAAAGGTAGTTCATAACTTGGGTCGAGGCTCGCTTGGCCTTCCACGTTAAAGTCACTTAAGTTCACAAAAGTTCTTTCACGGTTCAACAAAAATTCACATAGGTCTCCCTCTGTCTGGCTCAGACTTCTCAAGGCATCAACAGTTCATGTAGGTCTCCCTTAGTTGGGCTCGGAGCTCTATGGTGAATCAGGTACTTTCACTGAGATCTCCCTCAGCCGGGCTCGGACCTTGCAATCACAATACTTGCAGGGGCTCCCTTGCCAAGCTTTATTCACATTCGTTGGGGCTTCCCTTAACTTATTTCATGTTCCAAGTCTCCCTCAGTCGGGCTCGGACCTTTCATCAATGTCGAAGACTTTTAAATGTGCAAGGCTTTTTCCATAGACCTTCGCAGGACCACTTTGACTTTAGGCTTCAGCTCTCCCTTATGGTATTTGCCCCAGTGTCTCTTGGTCTTGGTAGTTCCACAACTCAATGAGAAAAGTTCAAAGAAATCTTTCTCTTAAAGCAATCACCTTTTAACTTCCCCCTTCGTCGGGGTTAATCTTGACCATCGCTCATTTCAGAGTTCGCTCACTTTGTCGCTTTCTAACAAAACATCAAACATTTCGCAGAGACTTTCGAGTGAGCGGTTTTCTTTCACTGGACCACTCTGCTTCACAGTTACCATTGACTTTAAAGTTCACTACAGGTTTGCTTTCTTTCTCGTCTCATCAGCACGCGAACGCCCTTCAATTCGGAGTTACACTTTTGTGGCTTCAATCTTTCCTTGCATTCCTTTCTGTTCTCTGCGGCTTTGATTCCCAAGCCAAGGTCGATACCACAGGCTTGACCTCACCTCCCCAACTCTGCCGTTCACCCAGGAGGGTCGCTGGGGGTCCTTGAAACACAATGCAGGCTTCTTCTCGTCTGGGATTTGGCTTTTTCCACGTATCCCTCGTGGTTTCCCAGAGGCAACAACCTCCTGCAAAGATCTCTAGGGTTTCCCTACCCCTCGCTTTGGTCCCTCGATTGGTCTTCCTGCTCCAGTGGGTTATCCTTCGCCCAGGAAGATCTGCTCCTTCTCGTGTTCCACCAAGCTCAGAGTGTATCTCCATGTTCCAACCTTTTAACCGTGTGGGGGGGAGCTAATGGGTATCAGATATATTTGATTAAGGTCAAGTCCCTGACTTTGCCTGACCTTAGTAATGGGACATTTCCAATGGGATAGCCTCTTACTCTCAATCCTCCTCTTTCTCGGCCCAGTGTTTGTGAAGAGGGGGGATAGTTGGAATGTTGGAGAATCCTATAAAATAGGATGGGTTATGGGTACGGGAAAGGTGGGGATACCGCATCTCGCCATCGGTTGTCTCACCCCCAGTCCCTGAAGATCACTTACCCAGGTTATCCTCCCACACTGGCCCACCCCCAGGGTCTGCATCTAAAGGGGATGGCTGTGCCCTTGCCACCTGAGAAGAGATCCCTGGGGACTAGCAAGTGAGACACCCTTTGGTCTCTCACAATAAGCAGTGTGCCAGACAGAGAGAAGTGACAGAACTTTGTCTTTTGTGTTTGAGGACAGTTTTGACCCTGGGAAGGGAGTCATTCTCCTAAGAAGAAACCAACTTTTATCCTCAGTCCAGAAGAAGGGAGTCATTCTTCTGGACCTAGAAGATCCACTTTATTGGTATCTGCAAAAATATTTGAGAAAAGAAAACTGAATGGTATATTTGTTTGGATTTCAGCTGTACAAAACTTTTATACAGCCGAAAATTCTGAATAAATATACCATTCAGCGCAGAGTTGCGGGGTTGTCCCCTGCACCCTAGTTCATTATAATAGCATCAGGGATTGCAGGGGTGTCCTCCGCTCCCGATTAAATAAAGTAAAAAGAAGAAAAGAGGACCCTGTGGCACCGGTTCTCATCAACCTAAGTGATGGGAACCAGCGATGTAGAGGGATGGAGGAGACAGTGGCAAACAATGAGGTTTGATACCAATGGGTAAGTAAGAGGGTGTGGAGAGAGCGGGTTGCCAGAAATGTCCACGTGACAAAAAACAAAAGTAATTTGCGTTCAAATCACTTTTTTTTTCTCCCTCAGACATTTTGCATTCAAATATTTCATGAACATCCTACTTTATCTCTAGTTTAGTTTTAGGTGTAAGGGACAGAAGTAGGATTTTTGACACAGGAAGGTGGACTATTGATTTACACTGACATTCACACAGAACCCTTAGTGTTTTAGTTGAGGCAGGGAAACCCCTCTTAGAGATAGGGAAAGTTAGGCTTCATTTTTATTTTCCTGACTAATATGTCTATAGCAATAACCATGCCACCTGTGTGTCGGTCTCCTCCTACTGTGCCATTACAAGACCTTTGGTTTTCGAATAGCTCTCAACCCTCCTGAAGAATGTAGCCTGCCATACCCAAAGAGGTAAAGGAGGCACATGTATCGGGCATTGCATGTTTCACCTTTATGATTGGGATCACTGCTGGCTTAGTAGCAGTCTATGGCTGAGTAGGAGCTTTTTCTTCGCTATTCATCCCTGTACTCCTGTAGAACAGTGGACCTTTCTTTTAGGATATGTTTCAGGATATGTTGTGCCTCTTCAATGCATAGTGAGTATCGCGCTTTCTGAGTTTTGATGATATCTTCCCTTTAGTAATGTATCAGTTAATGGTAGGGAAATCTGACTGTTTTCAAACTGTTTTGCCTCCAGATGTTCTCCAGTTTCCGATTTTTTTTATCTTCTTGCGGTTTAGTTTAGGAGTGAACCAATTCGTACATTTATTTTTCTCATGAGTTTGTATAATGCTTTTTCAGTGTGATGTTGTCCAAAGCAGAGTAGATCCAGTTGCAGAGGTTCGGCTGTTGCTCACTCTGTGTATTTGTTGGTGGATTCAGTGTACTTATCTGTGTGTTTGTTTCTAGTAATGTCGTGAACTCATCAGGATTAAGAAACCAGCCAAGGGGAAATCGTTACACCTGGT
Organism: Ambystoma mexicanum; assembly: GCF_040938575.1. Lineage (NCBI taxonomy): Eukaryota > Metazoa > Chordata > Amphibia > Caudata > Ambystomatidae > Ambystoma > Ambystoma mexicanum. The sequence continues at coordinate 87,473,820 of NC_090923.1, forward strand.
TTTCTGCTGAGTGCAAGAGGAAAAGAAACCCCTTGAGGGCCCTTACTCTAACCGGTCCGAATATGGTTCTGATTTAGGCAAAGAATCTGAATACAACCAGGAACTAGCTTCGCAGAAGATTGCAAGGACCCCACTGGAAAACATTGTGAGGCTGCCACACGCAATGATAACAAGAGCTTTTGGCGAATTGTTGCAAGGAACTCGAACAACTTAGACCTACGCTTTGTGATACACCAGAAGCACATGTAAATGAACAGGACTGGGTCAATAATTTTGCTGCACCATATAGTGCAGGATGCGATAATATCAGTGCTGGACATTCAAACTATGGTGATGATATTCTGGAATATTCTACAGCTAAGGAAGTCGAATTTGTTATTGGCCGGCAGAAATGCCCCAAGGCACCTGAAGCAGATGGCTTGCCGAATTATCTTCTTAGTTCTTGGATACAACTATGGAGCCATTTTCTCACACAGATTTTGAAAGCACTGCTGTCCTGCGACTCTATTCCTGAGAGTTGGGAAGTGGGACCTGGTGCTCCTATCTTCAAAGGGCAATAAATCGTTGCCAACCGCCTATCACCCTATTACCCCCTTGGACAGAGCCTCTAAGTTATTCTCTGGTGTCATTATGAGGAGTCTAGAGGAAGGGGCCTTTAACCATATCATGGGCATGATATGATATGACAGGTGAATTATAACGAGCTTAATACCCAGAGGTTTGTAAGTGCGGGCCGAGGATCGAACCTGTGGTGTTCCGTGTCGTTTTGCTTCCAAGGCAAGCATGTTGCCCCTGAGCTATCCTCCCGAGACCAAATGATCAATGACTGTGTCAATCTTGATCTAACCATCTCCCAATGTATCACCATCTTTAGGGCTCCTGTGTATGTGGCCTTTATGTATCTGAGGTTTTTACCACATGGACAGGAGTCTTTTCTGGAGATCCCTGGATGACCTGGGGTTCCCTTGACCACTGCTGAGAGTCCTAGAGACTCTACATGCAGATACAAGGATTTGTATTCATTACGGTAATGGAGGCAAGACTAGTGACAGCATAAATGTGAATAAGGGTGCTTGCCAGGGCTGTATCCTGCGCCATTGCTTTTTAACTTGTATGTTAACGGCCTCCCCTAGCGCCTGGAAGGATTGGGTGCAGATGTCCCACTGCGGGGGGGAGAAAATTGCTGGGTTTGAGTGTGCAGAATATCTGCTCTTTTAGGCAGAACACCTAAGTCCCTGCAGACCTTAGAGGAAGGATATGTGAATTTTATGACTCCACTAAGACTTAGTCAAGACTTTGTTATGTGGTTTTCGTCCAGCAGGCCGCATGGCTCGAGGATTTTCCTACGGGAATATAAGCTAACGTTCTGTCTGCAATTTGAATATCTGTGAATTCTTTTTAGTAACCGGCTTACATAGATGTACAACACAGATGCTAGGAGACTGAAGATGAAACAGGGTTTGGGTTGTTTATTTAGATTGACCAATTTCCTATATGATTCCTCGGTCCCACATATGCTAACCGCATACAAAGGGAAGGTGGTGGGAGTAGGTGCTTACGGTGGTGAACTATGGGGCACAGCAAAATTAGAGTGGTTACAATCTGAAGAGAATTTATTTTTCTCTCGCCTACTGAGGGTGCTTGCTTCGACAGCAGCTTTTATTACTCATCTTGATTGAGACGGCGCAGGCTTTTATATCCGATACTGTGCACCTCACACTTATTCTCTTCTTGCATTCTCTGTGGTGATCAGATGATGATTGTCTTACCAAACATCTGTTAAAGCATATATTTTCTCTAGGTAACTACCTGAAGATTGAATGGCTGTCATACATTAAAAGATCCTTAGACCCATGGGCTTTAGCTCCTGATTTAATAATAAATCAAGTATTGCAACTGGGTCTATCCCAGTGCTTAAAACAAAGCTGTTGGCACTTTGGACTAGTAGTAGAGAGGATCTTTATCTTCGCGGATGCTTGGTACAACAGTACCTCCCACTCGCTCCTTCAGGCGGGATGGCACCATACATTGCCATTAATATGAACTCCTATCACAGGTCAATATTGACCCATGCTAGAATTAATGCAACATGTGTTAAGCAGTAACAAGTAGATGGACAACTGGGTCCTACACACTTAATTTGTTTCTGTGGTGATGTCGAAACCCTGGCCCATCTGGTGATCTTTAGTCGTTTACATAAATATTTCCGGAAACTGTATCTGTATGATTTTACTGAAGAGTTCTGCTGGAGACCTGCCCTTTTATTATTATCAAGCGATGTAACTAGTGTGTTTTAAATGTGCTTGTTTTTCACACTACACCTGGAAAAGAAGAGCCTTTCATGATGGATGAGATCTGTGATTGTGTTATGTGATAATTACAAAGTGCTCCTTGACTTTTTAATCTGCTGTTTGTGTATACATTGTTTTTAAGGCATGCTGTTATGATGATCTTTGTGTATTTCCCGTTCATGTTCCTTTTATGTGTGTTTTATGGATTATTTTTATTATATTTATATATATATATATATATATATATATATATATATATATATATATATACAAAATAAACAATATATCTATCTGTTTGTTTGCTTCTATTCTTTCCAGTGGAATTAATCAAAATCTATGAAACCGTATCTGCACCACATGACTGTTGTTAACACGAATTGTGTAGCAGAGTGAAACCTCCTCACCACGAAGCCATTCAAACAAATAGGACTGTCAATTTCAGCAATAAAGGGCTACTCTGTGGCAAAGACCAAATGACATTAAATCAAATGCAGGGAACCACAAGTACTTACATCTCCCTATGCTTTCTCCATTCATGCAATAACGTCAGCCTTTCCTATCCCTATCATAAAGCTCACATCTCGAAACTCCCACTGCTCCATTTCTCTTGTAGCGCATATATCCAACAAACCAAGCCGAGGAGCTAACCATACCTCCCCTAACACCTATCCACTGTGCCTGTCTTCCTCTGAGACTTACCTTTTCTACTCTTCCTTACCACATCAACTGAACATTGCAATCTGGAATGCTCAGTCTGTATGCAACAACACATCCTTACTTACACTCCAGCTTTCCTCCCCTAGACCTTCTTGCTATCACTGAAACCTGGATTTCTCCATCTGATACTGCCATCCTGGGGGCCCTACATGACTGCAAACTATCCTTCATTCACTCTCCTCGTCTGACTGGCAGAGGTGGAGGGGTTAGACACAGACTCTCTTCACAAATCAATGCCACACAAATCTCTAAGGCCACATCCTCTCCTACCTCTTTTGAATTAACCACCTGTACTATTGCTCAGCCTCACTCTGTTCACATCATCTCCATCTATCGCCCTCCTGGCCCCATTGGTCCATTTTTTGATGAACTTGGGCAACTCCTTAATTCTATTTCCACTAAACATCACCTCATTCTCTTAGGTGACTTTAACCTTCCCTCCCCAAACACTTCTCAGAGATCTAAACTTGTCTTCATGATCACACTCTCCAATCTATCCATAACCTACCAACCCACACCAGGGGCAGCTCTTTGGATCGCTTATTCATCTCCACATCCCTCTCAGCCACTAATACTACTGTCACCCCATCTCTATCAGATCACTCTCTTGTTTCTTCCACCATCTCCTTTTCACCGTCTACCCTCTCCTCATCACTTGCCTCACCTTTTACTAAAAGGAAATGTAAACCTTCTGTAATTCTTCCCTTTCTCTCAGACCTACGGTTCTTGCTTCACACCTGATGCCTCTTCCACCAGCATGGCCTTCGCCAGCTTCCAGTCACTACTGTATGACTAATCCACATCTCACTTGCTACTGCTGACTGATGCGCAAATGGAGGAGTACTCATTTGCCTGACGGTCTAAACTTTACTTGTCTGCCTGAACTCTCTTAAGTACTCTCTTGATATGGGAAAAACTGATTTGTACTGCACCCTCATTGACACTTACTCCAACCATCCTTACTGGCTACAAGGCACCCTAACCTCACCTTGCCTACACGTATGACTATCAACTCCACCCTGAAAGCTAAGGGCAAAGCTGAATACTTTGCTGCAAACATTTCCAAAATTAGACACTCTCGTCTGACCTTCCTCGCACTCCCTCCAACTACATTCAACACTCCATCTACTCTACCATCATCCCCTGCCTCTATCTCCAGCTTTAGTCACACTAATACTGAAGAAGTATCATCTCTGCTAATGAAGGCTAACCCCTCCTGTACCCCATCAGATCCTTTTGCTCCTTAGCTTGTCAAGCCTATTGCTCCTATGGCCTCTCACCTCGCTAAACTCTTCAACTTGTTCTTAGACTCTGCTTGCTTTCGCTCTATTTTCTCCTAAAATAAAAAGCAAGAGGCGGGTCTGTATCTAACGGCTAACCGTTGCCATGTGTCTCTCCTTCCGCAATACCCTAAAGTGCTTGAAAGTGTTGTGTTCAATCGTCTTACCAATATCTAGCCCTCCATAACATTCGATACCCCCTACAAGCAGGTTTCCACTCATGTCACTCCACGGAAACTGCTCTCCTTAACGTCTCCAACTTTATCTCCTCTGCTAAGCATGATAACCTATCCTCTATCCTAATTCTTCTTGACCTGTCTTCTGCCTTTGACACTGTCGATCACTCTGATCTCCTTAATACGCTCTTTCTTGTTGGGATTCACGATCAAACCTTTGCCTGGATTGAATCCTACCTGGCACCTTGCTAATTCTGTCTCCTGGAGCAACAACACTTCTCAACTCACTCTTCTAACTGTTGATGTTCCACAGGACTCTGTCTTGGGTCCTCTCCTCTTTACACTCTATACACCTCTGCTCTTGGGTCACTAATCTCCTCCTTTGGATTCTCGTACCACCTCTTCACAGACGACAACCAAATCTTCCTCTTTTTCCTGAATTCTTCCCTGACCTCTCTATCAAAATTTCAAACTGTGTCTCTGCCATTAAATATTGTATGGCTTTGCACTCTCTGCTGTTAAACTCTACCAAAACATAGGTGCTCTTCCTCACTGCCAAATACTCTCATCCCTTCCCCTGCCTGTCCAGTCTGCACCCAACACTCTCCCAAACTCTTCTTCAGCTAGAAACCTCAGTGTCATCTATGACCCTTTTCACAGCTTCTCTACCTTCATCGTCAAAATTGCAATGGCGACTCGCCTCTACCTCTTAAATATTGGGACAATCAGCACCTCCTTCCTTTCAACACCGCCAAGCATCTCTTAACCCCTCTGTATTCTCTAAACTGGACTACTGTGCCAGTATGCTCTTTGGTCTCCCAAACTATGCTTTCTGTCCTATTGTTACACTCACCTGGTATCCACGGGGACGCCACCCAGCCGGGTTACTCGCTGGTATGCTTCTCAGCTTTGCCCTGATGTGGTCTGCGGGGAAGGTTCTGCCTGAAAATACAGGAGGACTGTTTTCAAGACTGACCGACTGGGGTAAGTATCCTCCCTCAACCCCTGTATGATTTCAGTCCCTCTGGCGCACTCTCCTCACCTTGTGGTAGAATTAGGCGTGCTCTCCGCCCTGCCTTCTTTGCCGGGGCGCATTCATGGTCGAGTGTGGTCCAGTTACTTCACTGACGGCGGCCAGTTTGATATTGTTCAGGTCAGTCTTTTTGCTGTTCTTTAGTTTTGTTGCTATCCTACATGCCTTTCTTTGTTTAAAATGTCTCTTTTTTCTCCCTTAGGTATGCAGTGCTTCAGTGCGGCGAACTGGCTTTGTTGAGCCCCGCTGGTAAATGATGGCGCATTAAGAGCGCTATGATCCGGTAAGTAAGCGCTATGCGCAGCGCTGCAAAGTCTTGCCTTTGCTAACCTGTGTTTTCCTTCCTTGTAGGTCGCAGTGTTCTTCAGCGCAAGTGGTATGTCCGGAGTGGTGCCAGCCAAGAGGCGACCAGCCAGGTAAGCCTTTTGAGCAGTTCGTAATTTGTAAATGTCTCTACCGCTTTCTTTAATGTTGCCTCTATCTTCCTCTTTCAGGTCATTCTGTCCGGGAGGCGTGCAGATTCGAGGAAGCTGTTTTCAGTAGCTACGAGTGTTTAAAGATGAAGACTGCAGGTATGTTACGTCTCCCACTACCCCACACACTTACCTGGGTCCACGTAACCCATTGACCCTCAACCATCCTGTTAGAACACTGCATGGCAGACCCGGCGTTTATCGCCCCTCCCGTTCTTGGCAACTGAACTGGAGATTGACATCTCGCTACAACGCAAAGCGTTGCCCACGGAGACCCGCGCGGCACGGATCACGTGATTGCCCTTCACGCAGCAACGCTCCCGTGTCACGTATCACGTGACCCCTGAAATGATATAAAAGACTTCCGGAAACAAGGAGCGTTGCTTCACAGCTGTTTTCCTCCTGGATCACGTGACGCTTTTGAACTTACGGATTGTTTTCTTTCCTCGACCACGCTTTGTTTCACGGACTGCCTCGCATTGCCCTTCTACTAACAGAACTTTTGGATCTTCAGTTGCCGAACCACGCTTGCTCCACGGACTGCTTCTGCCTCACCCTCCTGTTCGAACTTTGGTCCTCTTGTTTACTTGACCTCGGCTTCGTCTCTGGATACTCTACGGATCACGTCTGTCTGCTTGGTAACCTGGCCTCCGGCCTCGACTCTAGGTGTTTACCTATCCGTCTTCCTAGCCTCCAGCAACTCCTGCTCCGGGGTTCAGCCCTTTCTTACATCTCTGGGCCACCTCTTGTACAGATAGGTAAGCAGCACCAACTTACCTGTGTCTTTAGTTGTCCTTCCAGTTCTGTGCATAACTGCCTAACCTTTTGCTTTACAGCGTTCAAGGGGTTCTTCCGGCTGTTCCCAAATCGGCTCGACGGACTTCCACCTGTGGCCTCAAAGACCGCACAGGCAGTATTTCTGGTGTTGTCTGTGGGGTACTTGGGGACGGAGGTATTTATACTCTGCACGACCATCAAGTCCATAACAGACTGTGAAGCCTTTGGCCGTTCAGAGTATGAATCCCTCCGCCGGGGACCCAGTGACCGCTCTAATGCAGGCCGTAGCGGCCCTTAGGACCGACATGGCGGCAGCTACGACCGCCATTCACCATCGCTTAGACGCCTTGCAAAGCACACGTTATCCTTTGCCGGCAGACGCCGAGTTCGGAGACCCTGCCCCTCCAGTACTGCCTGTCCCGGCCCCGGCCTCCGCACCCACACCTGTTTTGCTTCCAACCTCTTTCCCGCTTGCCGCTCCAGAACGCTATCAGGGTGACCCGCGGAAATACCGCACCTTCATAAACCAATGCAAACTCCACTTCTTGTGCAGACCCCAAGCCTTCCCCGATTCTATCACAAAAGCTGCATTCCTTTTGTCCCATCTTTCTGGTGTAGCGGCTACCTGGGCAAACCCAATGTTAGAAAATGACCATCCTGCTTTATATGACTTTGAGCTCCTCATAACGGAAATGGCTAAAGTGTTTGACACCCGCTACAAGGCCCAGTCAAGGGACCTGGAATTACTAGATCTCTCACAGGGAAAGCAAACACTTATCGAGTACATCACCCGTTATAATCAACTCGCCGCTGAGACCTCCTGGCCAGAGGAGAAAAAGGCGATCGTGTTCTACCGTGGGTTATGCAACTCCTTGAAGGACGCTCTATCAGTGGTTCCTGCTCTTCCCTCTGTGTTTACGGATCTTGTAGACCTTGCACTACAGGTGGACGCCCGGAGGTCCGAACGGAAGGCAGAAACCACGTTTGCTGGCCAGTCAACCCCTGTTCCTTCCCCCGCCAGTTCTGAACCCATGCAAATAGGTGGGATCCGAAGCCCAATAACGCAGTCTGAACGGGAACGTCGGAGAACCGACAACGCCTGTTTTTACTGCGGGTTAAATGGACACTACGTAAGGGAATGCCCCCGACGACCAAAGAACAAGGCGCCGGGTTTTCAGAAGGCTCGCCCATGATACAGGGGGCACCGGCGAGCCTATCCACGACCCCCGCTGAACCCACCTTCGGTCCTATCAGACCGGTTGTGCTCCAGGCCCTGTTGAAACCTACCCAGGAGATCGTCCATGCCGTTCAGATCGTGATCGACTCCGGGGCCACGGGTTGTTTTATAGACATCACATTAGCCCATCGTCTCAATCTGCCTTTGATCAAAAAAGAACACCCGGAACCAGTGCAAGCGGTCGATGGCACATCCTTGGCCTCTGGTCCGATTAAGCACCAAACTGCACCTTTGGAAGTGGTGATACAGAGCACTCATAAGGAGAGCCTGTCATTTGACCTCATCACCACGCCACAATTCGGGGTTATTTTGGGTATCCCCTGGTTAAGGCACCACAATCCTTTGATTAATTGGGGAACGGGACAGGTAACGTTCGAGTCAGAAGAATGCCAGCACTTCTGCCTAACAGAACCAGAATCACTCTCCTCTCCCGCCAGAATCCTCGGCGCCTTGGCTTCCTCCAGTATCAGGGAAATAGCCACTGACACCACGTCAACACACACTGTGGGAGCCGTTATGGCAGGTATTCCCGTGGACTACCATGATTATCATATGGTCTTTGACAAAGTCACAGCGGAAGGTCTACCTCCACACAGACCTTATGACTGTCCTATTGATCTTCTCCCGGATGCTCCTATACCAAGGGGTAGGATCTACTCGTTATCACAGTCTGAAGAACGGGCTTTGAAAGAATACATTCAGCAAGCCTTGCGTTTGGGTCATATCCGTCCTTCCTGTTCTCCAGCTGCCAGCCCTATTTTTTTTGTCCCGAAAAAGGAAGGTGATCTGCGCCCATGCGTAGACTATAGACGGTTAAACGCTATCACCGTGAAGAACAGGTACCCCATTCCGCTCATCTCCACGCTACTGGACAGGTTGACAAAGGCGTCCCTGTTTACCAAATTAGACCTGAGAGGGGCATACAACCTAATCCGCATGCGGCGTGGAGACGAATGGAAAACGGCATTTTGCTCCAGACAGGGTTTATTTGAATATACAGTGATGCCTTTCGGGCTCTGTAATGCACCTGCAACGTTCCAGCGTTTCGTCAACGATGTATTCTCGGACATCTTGGATACGTACGTGGTGGTCTATCTGGACGACATTTTGATCTATTCATCCTCCTTGAAAGAACATATTGCTCATGTTAGAGAGGTACTCTCCCGTCTCAAGAAGAACGCCCTGTTTGCCAAACCCGAGAAATGTCTGTTTCATACAAGGGAGGTGGAGTTTCTGGGGTTTCACATCACCCCTGGAGGGTTGTCTATGAATGAGTCAAAAGTCCGTGCTGTCACGGAATGGCCAGTCCCTGTCAACCTCAAACAGCTCCAGTCTTTTCTCGGCTTTGCTAATTTTTATCGGCGTTTCATTGCCGGTTTTTCTTCCATTGTATCTCCCCTGACTGCGCTGACCAGCCCTCTCGTCCCTTTCGTCTGGTCCTCTGTACACCAGGAGGCTTTTGAGGCACTTAAATCCAGATTTGTTTCTGCCCCCGTATTGCAGCACCCTGACCCGGACCTTGCGTTTGTAATAGAGGCTGACGCTTCCTCGTTTGCTCTGGGTGCCATACTGTCACAACCATGTCCAACCACGGGTAGTTTGCATCCGGTAGCTTATCACTCACGGAAGTTCACTGTAGCCGAGTCACACTATACAGTGACCGAGAAAGAGCTGTTGGCCATCAAGGACGCCCTCCAATCATGGCGTCACCACCTCATGGGGGCGAAACACCAAACCATAGTATACACAGATCACAAGAATCTACAGGATCTGGCCTCTCTTAAATGCGTGAACAGCAGACAAGTGCGTTGGCATTTGTTCTTCGCTGCTTTTGATTTTGTGGTTAAGCACAGGCCAGGTCTTGTTCATAGTAAGGCTGATGCCCTATCCCGTTCACCTGGGGGGGAACCACTGTCTTCATTTCCAGACACATTGTTGGGGAAGGGTCATGTTGTTTGTTTGTGTACACCATCCCAGCCACTGCTCACCTCTATTAGACAATGGGTCTCCCAACATCCGCATACACTCACAGAATGGGACATTGTACTACGAGAGGGGTTGCCGTTTGTTCAGGGCAAGTTGTTCCTTCCCACATGCGATGTGCGCAACCAAGCGCTGGCCTGGTCTCACGATGCTGCCATAAACGGTCACCCAGGGCAGCAACGCACCCTGGATCTGTTACACCGGTGGTGCTGGTGGCCGTCCATGAGAAGGGATGTAGAGAACTACGTGAACACCTGTTCGATATGTGCCCAATGCAAGTCACGTAGAGGACGCCCCCTAGGCCTACTCCATCCATTGCCCATACCCCTCCGACCGTGGCATACTATCTCCATGGACCTTGTCACGGATCTGCCACGCCGACGAGGTTATGATGCCATCTGGGTTATCGTGGACTCCTACACTAAGATGGCACGCTTCATTCCCTGCACCGGCATACCTTCGGCCCCAACGCTAGCCCGCCTGTTCTTCAGGACAGTCTTTTGTCTCTTTGGTCTTCCACAGGTCATCATATCGGACCGCGGGTCGCAGTTTACTTCCTGTTTCTGGCGTGCCCTTACCAAACTACTGGGAATTGATGCTTGTTTCTCCTCTGCCTATCACCCAGAAAGCGATGGGCAGACTGAGAGGGTAAATCAAGCCATGGAACAATATTTGCGGTGCCTGACCCTTCAATACCAAGACTCCTGGTACGATCTGCTCCACCTCGCTGAATTCGCCTATAACAACTCACGACACTCAGCTACTGGTTTCTCTCCTTTCTATTCTATGTATGGTCAACATCCGCGTACCCTTCCGCTTCCGGATCTCTCCTCCGACACCCCTGCTGCCAACGCCTGTGTTCGCGACCTTGCGGACGTCCATGCTCAGACACTTGTCCATCTCCGTGAGGCCAAAACCTTGATGAAATCAAAGGCTGACCGGAGACGGTCGGTGGCCCCTGCTTATCGCGTAGGGGACCGGGTGTGGTTGTCAACCCGACACTTGCGTATACCTGGGTGTCGCAAACTGTTGCCCCGTTTTGTGGGTCCCTATAAAATCACTGGGATCTTGAACCCTGTGGCCTTCCGCCTTGCTGTCCCTCCTTCTTGGCGAGTCCACCCAGTTTTTCATACCTCTCTCCTCAAGCCTTGTCTGGCCCCTACCCGTGTCACTGCTCCGCCACCCTCTGTCTCGGTGTCCTCTCCGGATGTTTTCGAGGTCAGTGCTATCTTGGGTTCCCGTTTTCACAGGGGTCGCCTTCAATATCTCGTCGACTGGGTGGGTTACGGTCCCGAGGACCGCTCTTGGGTTTCCTCCAATGATGTCCATGCCCCGCTTCTTGTTGCCCGTTTTCATAGGGACTGCCCTGCCTGCCCACGGGGTCGTGGGCCTTTGAGGGGGGACTCTGTTACGTCTCCCACTACCCCACACACTTACCTGGGTCCACGTAACCCATTGACCCTCAACCATCCTGTTAGAACACTGCATGGCAGACCCGGCGTTTATCGCCCCTCCCGTTCTTGGCAACTGAACTGGAGATTGACATCTCGCTACAACGCAAAGCGTTGCCCACGGAGACCCGCGCGGCACGGATCACGTGATTGCCCTTCACGCAGTAACGCTCCCGTGTCACGTATCACGTGACCCCTGAAATGATATAAAAGACTTCCGGAAACAAGGAGCGTTGCTTCACAGCTGTTTTCCTCCTGGATCACGTGACGCTTTTGAACTTACGGATTGTTTTCTTTCCTCGACCACGCTTTGTTTCACGGACTGCCTCGCATTGCCCTTCTACTAACAGAACTTTTGGATCTTCAGTTGCCGAACCACGCTTGCTCCACGGACTGCTTCTGCCTCACCCTCCTGTTCGAACTTTGGTCCTCTTGTTTACTTGACCTCGGCTTCGTCTCTGGATACTCTACGGATCACGTCTGTCTGCTTGGTAACCTGGCCTCCGGCCTCCACTCTAGGTGTTTACCTATCCGTCTTCCTAGCCTCCAGCAACTCCTGCTCCGGGGTTCAACCCTTTGTTACATCTCTGGGCCACCTCTTGTACAGATAGGTAAGCAGCACCAACTTACCTGTGTCTTTAGTTGTCCTTCCAGTTCTGTGCATAACTGCCTAACCTTTTGCTTTACAGCGTTCAAGGGGTTCTTCCGGCTGTTCCCAAATCGGCTCGACGGACTTCCACCTGTGGCCTCAAAGACCGCACAGGCAGTATTTCTGGTGTTGTCTGTGGGGTACTTGGGGACGGAGGTATTTATACTCTGCACGACCATCAAATCCATAACAAGGTAAGATGTTGCTGCTAATGATGTTCCTTTTGTCTCCTTGCAGGTTCTGCTTCTCCGAGGGTTCGAGGGAATAGCTGGACACGATGAGCGTCACGTTGCAACTGCAAAGTAACACGAAGCATGTTGTCTTGCTCGGGTGTGGTTTAAATAGCCCCAACAAAATAGTCCAGGTAAAGTAGTCCCTAGGCTACCACACCCAAAACACTAGACCGCATAGCTTGGTTCTTAGGCACCAAGCTATGTGGATGCCTCCATGTTGGCTGACAATACAATAAAGTAGTTCCCAAGCATATTGTTTTTTATGGTATATGAGCCTGGCGCCATAGGCACCAGGACTGTCCCCATGAGGGCTTTTGAAGAGGAAGCCAAGCACTAGAGTCCCGAGTCCTGATTCCACCTGGCCAATGGGTTTGCCAGAGGGGGTTTTGGGCGAGGGTCATGACACCTATCGACAAGATCATTAACTTTGCTACCAGGACTCTTTTGAGCTCCCTCACTTCACACCTATTTCCTTGTACCGTATCCAGACTGGATGGCTGACTATGCAAAACAAGGCCAGATTTACGTTTCTGCTTTAAATCTATCCATGGAAAGGCATCACTGTATCCATCCTCATCTGTCCAACTCTACAAATATTCTCGTAATCTACGCTCTGCCTCCTTGACTATCCTAGTGGCACCTCGTCCTCCCTGTGCATCCTCTTGCTTCCGGTCTTTCTCTCTTCTTGCTCCACTTGCATGGAATTGTCTTCCCACAGGCATCCGAGAAACAGCCTATAACAGTTTATTTGAAACCAAACGAAAAGCCTACCTACTACCCTCAGAGTTGGTATTGCACAAAAATATTGTTTAAAAAAATGTTTGGTTGAAATGATCGGATAACGCCTGTACCAAAATTACATACAGCTGAAAATGCTGAACATTTCAACCATTTGGTTTTCATTAAAGCGAACAAGGGAAGTGAGGGTTGCTGGGGTGTCCCCCGCACCCTTGTTCGCTATAATGTAATCAGGGGTGGCAGGGGTGTCCTCTGCATTGAAAACAACAATGTTTTCACACAAAAAAAGAAAAGGACCCTGCAGCGCTGATTCCCATCCATGTAAGTGAAGGGAACTGGCGCTGCAGGGACTTGGCGGCACACAGCGAAGTGTGCAGCCAAAAGGTAAATAAGGGCGTGGGGGAGCGGGGTCTGTAAAGCTATTTGGGTCTGGGGTGCTTATTTCGAATACTAACATTTACAATTCAACATTTTCATCTTCGAAAATGTTCGTATTTGAAATAATCACGTACATCTTCTGAGTTACCTCTTAACCTACTTAATCTCTGTCTCCTGGAACAACACCACCTCTCAATGCACTCCTCTAATTGTATTGTGTTCCACATCTGCCTTCTGGCTAACACCTCTACCATGTTGCTCACTTTTTACTGACTTCACTTGAGCACTTCATCTATCATGGCCACATACCTAACACAGCTGGCCATACCGCCTACCTGCACTTAAAAATGTCTTATGTTGATTGTCCTTAATCTATATATGTACACCCATGTATTGTCCCTGGTGACTGTTCCATTTACTTCTCCCCACAACCTGGTCAGAATGTCTCTCAAACTCAACCCATTGTAAGAAGTTCACTGATTCCTGTCAAATCTGATTTCTTATCTGTTTGCTCTTTTGCTAAAAAAGAGTATTGTTAATACCTGCATACATAAAAAAAAAAAAAATCTTGGTTAACTATGGAAACTCTGAGTGCAACACGTGTTGGCAGAATTCACAACAGAACTGGCGTAGTCCAGAATTGATTTATAACAGTATTATTTGTACATACAAGATAAATAGGATAATTATCATTGTGCTTCATATTTTTACTTTTTGTGGCATTTATGCTATGTGACAAGGCCATTAGTCTGGCCTAGTTAAGAGGTGTCTGGAGCCCCTGGCAGCAAGAGGTGGGAGGTATAGCGAGACATCTAGAGCCAGTCCTAATGTTGAGGACCAGAGTAGTGAAGAGGTCCTCAATTCTTTCCTCCTCCCCATGTGCCAATAGGTATCTATGCAGTGCACCATGCATCCTGCCATGCTGCTTCAATAAAATGCCCACCAGTCTATTTCTCTATATTTTAGAGCTGACGAGCAGGAAAGGAGCCAGATGTTCCAACACGGAACAAACAAGAATCCTCCATGGACTGCAACAGATCAAGAGAGGTTGGCACTCGACATTCCAGAGAAAACGCTCCTACAGTCAGATCACCCCAGCCTGGAAATCGGCAAAAAGAAAGAGAACCGGCAAACCAACACCAGTGTGGCAGAGGAGGAAGCTGCCCAAACACTTGTCCTCACAGACAATCCGCCACAGCCGGCGGTGCGCACCATAGACCACCAGGGACTAAACAATAGGGTCTTAACACAAGGGGAACTTTACTTACAATAGGGATGTTCGGTCATCAGCCCCATAACATGAACAAGGACATGAGTCTTCTAGGGAGGCCATTGATTCACCATGGCAAGCTTGCATGGAGAAAGTGGGCAGGGCTTAGCCCCTATTTAAAACTTGTGCACTTACATACAGGCCATGGATGGGAAAGACAGAGCCAGATTGGCCAGAATCATCCAGTCCCAGCAGAGGAAGGGGGATTTAAGCAGGAGACAGGAAGCAGGCAGTGTAGGTTATTCAGGTGAGGTCAGCAGTGGAGGTGAAGGACAACCAAGAGATCAGAAGAAGGAAGGAAAGAGCAGTGAGTGTGAAGGTGTTTATAGAGAAGTTGAGGTATTGGCTTTGTGAGTACAATGATACTGCGGTGTGAGTGTGCGTGTTTGTGTGGCAAGAGTGGCTAGGAAAATTAGGGTACAGAGTATATGTGAAGGATATGGTTATAGCATGAAAGGAGGGTGTTGGAGTAGGAGTAGTGGTTGGGGATGGAGTAATGGTTTGAAGGGAGAGCAGAAGTGGGAAGAGGGAGTTGAAGTTGGAGATGGGAGTAGTAGTAGTGTGAGTAGTAGAGACATGGAGGAGGGAGTAGGATTCGGAGGAGGAGGAGTAGTACATGAAGAAGGAGGGGTAACATCAAAGGATGAGGTGAGTTGTAGGATGAGTGATGCATCTGAGGGAAAGGAGCATGGTGAAAGGAGGAAGGAGAAAGGGGACAGTGGGTGTTCCTGAACTAGCTTTTCATGATCACCAGCAGTAGTCCAAGTCCGAATAAGACAATAGGGGTCAACATTCAATAGACCTAAGCAGGGTTGCGGGGGCAGAGGAGAGATAGAGCAAACTCAAACTTTAAAAAATAAAAACCATTCAACTACCCTTGAGATTCAGTGATTCTTTTGCCATTTGTGACAGCTATTTCACACATTTTTATTAATTAAAGAGTAGAAAAGTGATGCAAAGAAACCGACCTCTTCGGTGAAACGTGTAGCCTGGATTCTAACACCCTTTTTTCAGGTAGGGTGCATACTTTATGAGGTATTTGGATATGAGGGTCGTTGGCAGTCTTTTGATGTGCAGAAGTGGGATTCCTCTAACATCTTTTGTTGAGTGGGCTAAAGGTGTTGTTATTATGGCATCACGTTCCCTCTCCTTTATTTCAATCTGATTCTCCTGTCTTTGCGGTTTCTTGGTATGTGCTGCTTTTCAGTGGCGTTTGGGACTTGACTGTGCGATTGTAGATGGGTCATTTTTTACTATTATTATTAGAGTATTTATTGAACACAGACTTAGCTTCAGGAAGCAACGGAACGCTTTATAATCATATGGGAAGAACAGGGCATGAGGTGGAACGGTGAGGGAGTTCAAGGGGTGATGCATCCCTTCTTGTTTGGTTTTAGAGGCACCTGGACCATGAACAATTGAACTGGTACACTAAGCTCGCATCTAGCTTTGCGATGTATTCCGCAGACAATGGAGTGGACAATGAGATTAGATATGCAATGAACTCACTGGTAGCATGGTCAGTGGACAATGCAATCATCTAGTTCATGCAATCCCATGAAGCACAATGAATGTGTTAATCTAGCAGTAAAATAGATTCCCTAACACCATGACATAGCTCTCAACTTTTTGTGTCACCAAGGTGAGTGAAAACTCCCAATTTCTTTTTTGTGTGTTGATGGTGAGGTTCCATTGAAGCGAATGGGCATGTAGGTGGCTTGGCGGGGGGGTGTTGTGTCCTCCTTCCATGTCCCTTATTGTTTTAATTGGGAACTAAGTCCCATCTCTATTGTTGTTTATGTTGAAGTGGACAGCGCCCCGGGCAGAGGGGAAGAGGCGGGGTTACCGCCTCAGGCGCCAGTTTCGCGCCGATCATTAAAGAAGTAAGACGTCTCATAATTCGGCTCCCGTGTTTCATTGTCTCTGACTAATTGTCTGCCATGCTAATGTGATTGCTGTTTCCGACACGAGTCAGATTATAACAATGGCAATGAGGATCTGCTAACCGGGTCGTCGCACCCGGCTGATCCCATTTGTTTGTGCCCCTGCGAGGTGCGAGAGCCGCACTCGCTGTTCCTCAATGCTTCATTACTTCAAAGACAAGCGTTCGCTCGCGCTCCAGTAGCAGTGGTAATACGGAGCACAACGGCTCATTCGCACGCATACGCACATTGCTCAGTGCATTTCCATATTGCCACCGCTACGGAGGAATGTACAGCCAAAGACACTACCCCAGGAAGCAAAACCGCGTGGGCCCTACGACGCTCCTGAACTGCAGAGAGAGGCCTGCCCAAGAGTGAGTTGAATTACAGTGCATCACGTGCCTGCAACCATGTCGGAAGACAACTCGGATAGCGGCCTCCAGAGCCCTCAGACCAGCTCCACTCCCAGGCCTGCCAGTATCAGCGAGGAAGGCAACTCCGAATCTCTACAGCTACAAGCAGTGCCACATTTTGACATGTCAGACACGAATAGTCTGGCGCCCAGGTGGGCCAGATGGCTAAAAGAGCTTCATATTTACATTGACGCCTCCAGAGTGTGAGAAGAACGCCGTTTGAGAGGAATCCTGTTACACTCACTGGGTCCCACGGTACGTGACATCGTTTTCGAAATGCCTGATTCCAGCACTGACTCATTCCAAGGTATAATTGACTCATTGAACGCATACTTTGCACCCTTAAGGAACGTCGATTATGAGAGAAATGTATTTCACACAACTACCCAAGACAAAAATGAAAGTATGGACAATTTTATTATGAGACTAAGAAAAAGAGCCAAGTATTGTGATTTTGTCAAATATTCCACTGACGAGGCACTTAAGTCACAAGCCATTGCAGGGTGTGGGTCCCCTGAATTTCGCAAAAAAATGCTGCAGAAAAGCAGAACGCTAGAAGAAATACTTCAAATAGCAAGGGCTGATGCGGCATTAAAACTACAAACTAAGTCGCTGGGAAACATCACCATCACGCGGACTGCCAATGCAGCAACAGTTTGCCCAATTCGCACTCCAGCCAACTCGTCAGACCAAAGAAAGTGTTACAGATGCGGCTTTCGTTTTCCCCATGTGGGACCGTGTCCTGCAATAGAGCACCACTGTGATAAATGCGGGGGGAGAACCATTTCCAGTCCATTTGCAAAAACATCAAGTTCTTCCAAAGCACTGAGGCTAACAGAGAATCCTGGAAACAAAATGGCCGAAGCTCAAGGCGGGAAAGCCGGCGCAAACACACGAAACACTCCACCGCGCCCAGCAGGCGGCGCTCACCCAGTTCGTCAAGGGAGCAGACCCCATCCACCCGGCGGCGGGAAGAAAGGAGACACACATCCAGTCATCGTAATAGCAGACATCATTCTCCACACCGAAAACCAAGACAAAGGATCAGGTACCTGGATGAATCACCACAAGACAGAAGAAACGCCAGATCATCTTCATCCAGTGGAGAGAGAAAACGAGCATACGTGCATGCTATTGGTAATGGCGCTGCGGCCGATTACAGCCCCACATTGTTGCTTCAACTAAATGGACAAAATTTGTACAGGAGCCACTGTCAATGTTATAAGCGACATAGTATATAAAGCCCTCGAAGTGAAAAAAGAATTATGGAAAGCTGACACATTAATATACCCATACGGGTCCAACAAGCCGCTGGACTGCAAAGGAATGTTCACTGCAAAATGTCAGTACAAAGAGCAAACTCAAAAGGTACTAATATACGTCATCAAAGGGGAAGTCCCTTGGGGCAGCATATTAAGCTTCCGAACAGCCATTCAAATGGGATTAATCAGCATTATGTACCAAAGCATGTCCACCTACACCACCAGCGCAAAGGACATGATTCAAAAGATGTTCCCGTCTCTATTTAAAGGTCTAGGCCGTCTAAAGGACAGACAAATCAAGCTACACATAAACCCGCACATACCACCGATAGCTCAACATTATCGAGGTATTCCACTCAATATACAGAGACAGGTTGAGGATGAGATACAGTCGCTACTACAACAGGACATTATTGAGCCAGCGTCCGGCCCAACACCTTGGGTCTCACCAATTGTACCAGTACCCAAGAAAGATAGCACATCAAGCATACACATCTGTGTCGACATGCGCACGCCAAATACGCATGACAGATATGATGCACCTACTACATGGGGCCACCATATTTTCAAAACTAGACCTGAACAAAGGCTACCATCAGCTTGAACTTCATTCTTCATCAAGCTACATCACCACATTCTCAACTCATGTAGGACTGTTCAGATACAAGAGATTAAGCTTGGAGTATCGTCTGCTGCAGAAATCTTCCAAAACGAAATCCATCAAATCATAAACACATCCCCCATTGTCTGAACTATAGCGATGACATTCTCATTTTCGGCACCTCACAAGAAAGTCATGACGACACCCTAAGGAGAGTCTGCATGGCCCTAGAAAACGCACACCTCACTTTAAATCCGAAAAGTGCGAGATCAGTAAAACCACGCTAAAATTCTTTGGACACATATTTTCGAATAAAGCCATGCGCCCAGACCCTGAGAAGGTGCAAGCACTGGTGGACGTGCCCACCCCCACCTCTCCATCAGCCATACGCTCATTCCTAGGGATGGCTAGTTATTGCACCAGATACATCCAAGATTTCGCATCAGTGAGCACACCATTAAGACTCCTCACAGGAAAAGACCGCGATTACCACTAGACGGCAGAGTGTGAGGATGCATTTCAAGAGATTAAACGTTGCATCGCATCAGCCTCATGCATGGCCTATTATGATCCCATATGCGACACTGAATTCCCCGTGGACGCCAGCCCAGTCGGTCTGGGAGCCATCCTAGCACAATCCAGACTCGGGGCATCGCCAGACTCACCTAAGCGCATAGTGGCTTATGCCAGCCGAAGTTTGTCACCCGCAGAGTGTGCATACTCCCAACCTGAAAAGGAGAGCCTTGCAGTCGTGTGGGCATGCGAACATTATCATCCGTTACTGTACGGTCGCCCATTCACTGTTGTCACAGACCACCAGGCCCTCACCACGATCTATGGAAAGCCCACTGCCAAAATGCCACCCCGCATTGCTAGGTGGGGCCTGCGGCTACAAGAATACTCATTTACCATTATATATCATCCAGGAAAAGACAGCAACCCAGCAGACTTCCTATCGAGATATCCTTTACCAGCCCAAGAAGAACGTCAGTCAGCAAAAGCAAATCAATATGTCAACTATCTGGTCGCCAACGTCCTCCCAAAGCACATTTCCACTGCTCAGCTGGTAGAAGCCACGGACAGTGACAAACTGCTTCGAATTGTACAAGAGTGCGTAGAATCAGGATGGTGGCACGTGGAAGATCAAGTCAAATCGACCCTATCTGCCCAGGAGGAAGCACAATTACGCACCTTCAAACTAGTGCAACACACGTTGTCCAGGACCCCGGAGGGACTGCTCCTCAAGGAAAACAGGATCATAATCCCAGCTAGCTTGCAAAAACAGGTATTGGACATAGTTCATGCAGGGCATCGCGGAATAGTATCCACAAAAAGACAACTCAGGACAAAAGTCTGGTTTCCTAAAATGGATGAGAAGGTGGAAAGTCTCCTGAGCAAATGCCTTACATGTCAAACGGTAGCCCCGAGGACATTCCCAGCACCACTAACGCCATCCAAAATGCCCCTGCAAGTGTGGGACGAAGTGGCAGTTGACATGTTTGGACCTTTAGCTAATGGAAAGTATGCCCTAGTAATCGTGGATGAAATGTCACGCTCTCCGGAAGTACACCTCATACACTCAACAAGTGCCCAGGCCGTAATACCCGCCCTGGATAAGACATTTGCTGATTATGGAATTCTGTCGACAGTAAAGTCGGACAACGGTCCACCCTTTAGTGGTCATGACTTTGCAATGTTTGCAGAACATTTGGGATTCCAACACAGAACAATAACCCCACTATGGCCTCAAGCCAATGGGATGGCTGAAAAGTTCATGACCAGCCTCAAAAGAACACTGCAATCATGTTCTATCACCAATGGGTCTTTTATGCAAGCCATCTGCACGCTACCGAGAGAGTATCAGAACACCCCACACAGCACCACAGGGGAATGTCCATCCACCTTAATGTTTGGTCGAATCATACGGACAAGACTTCCTCGTAACCCTTGTGTCCATCCGCCTGCGACCATCATTGAATATCCCCGAGCAAAAGACAAGGCCAACAAGGAAAGCATGAAGACGTATTCCGATCAAAGGAGACACACCAAACCATGTCAAATTCAAGTGGGTAACATAGTGTTAGTACGACAGGACCAAAACACCAAGGACACCCCTGCGTTCAGACCCGAATCCATGAGAGTAACTCACACCAACGGGTCAATGATAACAGCGGCTAGTCCATGTGGAACCATCACGAGAAATTCGTCATTCTTCAAAATCTTCGAAGGTGATGCAGAACATGATGGAGACACCGCCTCAGCCACATATGAATCTTCAGACATAGAGTCTGAATACTGAGGAGAAGAGCGGGACGCTGACGAGGGTGACAGTGATACCTCAGCAAACAGGACCGTGACTCCAAGACGTAGCCCATCGAAACGGACCATACGCAGACCTACCAGATGGATAGAAGAAATGAACTAAAGTCCACTTCTTCGTTAAGTCGCGGGGAGATGATGTGTCTTCTTTCCATGTCCCTCATTGTTTTAGTTGGGAACTAAGTCCCATTTCTATTGTTGTTTATGTTGAAGTGGGCTGCGCCCCAGGCAGGGGGGAAGAGGCGGGGTTACCGCCTCTGGCGCCAGTTTCGCGCCGATCATTAAAGA
The DNA here is from genome assembly GCF_040938575.1 of Ambystoma mexicanum. Classification (NCBI taxonomy): domain Eukaryota; kingdom Metazoa; phylum Chordata; class Amphibia; order Caudata; family Ambystomatidae; genus Ambystoma; species Ambystoma mexicanum. The sequence continues at coordinate 87,495,311 of NC_090923.1, forward strand.
AGTAAGACGTCTCATAATTCGGCTCCTGTGTTTCATTGCCTCTGACTAATTGCCTGCCATGATAATGTAATTGCCGTTTCCGACACGAGTCAGATTATAACGGGGGGGGGGTGCAGCATCTGATTGTAAGCGGGTGACATCTGCCTAAGCGTGTGGGTATCCATTGAAGTGAATGGGCATGTAGATGGCTTGGGGGGTGAGTCAGCTGATTGCAAGGTGGGTGACACCTGCCAAAGTGTGTGAGTTGATATCTATGCCATGACTAAATCTAAACTATTCATTGAGCCAGCTGTCCACACAGTAAAAGGCCAGTGAAACAATCTACCTTATGCAATGTGTTTTCTGGTAACACGATGAAAGGAAAATTCATATATTAATTTAGTAATGCAATGGATTCACCAGCAACCCAATGACACTCTAACCATGCTATGCAATCGCTAATAGTACAATGATACAAATAATGAATAAATGTAGCTGTGCAATTGTTTAATTCCTAGCAAAGGTGGCCCTCTAGTGGGTTCACTAGTAGCACAATCAATAGTAACATAGCGTATTCGATTAATTTCATGGCAGCATAATGAATGCTTAAATAACGTATTAACTTGCTATTTCCGCTAACTGTCTATGGAAGTTAGCTCCTAGTTCTCAAAACGTTTTCACTACCATTATGGCGGCCATCGCCAGCACATACTGTGAACGAAGTTCGCCCTCTAGCCCTCTGTTAGAACTCTGTGGGTGTGCGCTAGCCACCTGTAAGGCTCTATGGCTGTCGCCGCTCTAGCTGGCTCCTCTATGGTCCGTTTGGGCAGCTAGCTACTGCGGCTTTCCGCATCAGTAGCAATGGAGCCGCTGGGCGGCGTAGAGTATCCCGGGGGGTTGCGGCTTTCGGACACCGTGCAGGCGCTCAGCGCTGCCTTGCGTCCCGGCGAGCCCGTGCTGCCCGGCCTATGGTTTAAGGAGAGCAGCAGTAGGAACCTGCGGCACCGCGACTTCCTGGCGCCCAAGGCGGCCCTGAGCGCGCTCTACCGGCGGGGTCAGGTACGGTGGCAGGAGTCGAGGAGTCCCGGGAGAACGCACACCCCTCACTCGAGCACACAGTACCCCCCCGCAATAAAACACGCCCACCCTTCACCTTCTAGTAGGGCATGTTACTGTATATATTATTGTACTCATTCACTGTGGTTTCATTGGCTCGTCAGGTCTGTGCCTTCGTATTAACTGTTCTGCTAAACTAGTAACTCGGTCACTGTTCACTCGCTCATTCCTCAGCAGTTCGCCCATTCATCATTCATGCGGCTGGCTATTGAAGTGCGCATGCGCGCGTTCATTCATTCATTGCCCCCCCCCCCCCGCTATTCCCTCCCCGAGGCATTCACTCCTTCACCCGAGCTGTCAACACAACTGTTACTTCTACCCGCGCATCCATCCGGCCTTTCTGCTTATTCATTCAACTGTTCATTCACTTGTTCAGACAGCCACTTGACCTCCTCGACCAGTCGTCTAGGTAGCCAGCATGCATTAATTCCACCGTCCCGCACTATCAGTTTACCCGTGGTAGTCACTCCGTTACCGCATTTTATAATACGGGGGCCAAGTCCTAAAAATTAAAGTGGGGACTTGTAGTATTTAATATTATAGTAGAATCTGCCTGATGACTGAGGGACATGCCTGACCACATCATGGTATGTAATAATAGAACACTGGGAACTCAGAGGCATACAGGATTCTAGAAGGATGGACTGTAGTTGAATGATAACCGTCCAGCTCCCTCTGCTACTAGTTGTCTCCCTCCTCCTTTTAACTACATTGTAATGTAGTTACATTAACTTAATAAATATATATTATAATTCCACATTGATCGTCTGTGTAATACTTACCACGGCTAAAACAATGGCGACGAGGATGGCTCCGGTCGTATTGATGCTGCATCGAGGTACACGGAGCTGCTCCGCTCATGCCCGAGCGTAGAAGCGGCCCCGTTTTGATGTTCCGGAAGGTAATGCTAGGCGATTCCAGTGCGGCATACAAAGGATATGACAGCAGATGCTATACATCAATTAGCTGCCTTACGTTACTTTAACATCGGAGTTTGCGCATGCGCTCAATGCCTTCGAGCAGGAAATGTTTCTTAAAGGCGCAGTACGCCGCTGTTTTCCAATGCAAGCCTGCAATTCTCACGCACGGTGACAAGGTGGTGTAGGCAGTACAGTAGGAGTTGGAAAAGTGCAATCTGTGCACATTGCAATTTCGTGGAACAATGCTATTAATTATATATGAGTGAACTACTATCTGCAGATACATAGTGGTAACTCATCCACTTGAGGATAGTATGTGCATTCCACACAAGTTTCAAGAGGAGATGAATACTTGTATGCTAGCGATGGTTGCATAAAATAAAGCCCACATTTGTCAGATTTCATCTTACATTGCACATTGCGCTTCAGGACATCTGGCACAGACATTAAATATAAACTCTCATGGCATTCAGCAGTGTGCCACCGCCTGCCTTTTTCTTGCCCAGCACTGATGAACCTGCTTTACCTTGGAAGAGGTGGATAAAATCGTTTGAACATTATGCAGGTGTGATCTGTGGTCCCAATTGCAGTGTGGAGAAAAGGAAGTCATTACTATTGCATTGTTTAGGTCCTGTTGGCCAAGAAAAATACGAAACACTTCCAGATTTACCAGAGGAAGACAGTGTGGATCTAAATGAATACCAGCTGGCTGTAAAGAAAATTGATAAACATTTTGAAAAGAAAGTGAGCATAATTCTAGAACGTTATAAGTTTGGCAAACGCACACAGGAGGAGGGAGAGAGTGTGGAAAAGTTTGTCACAGCATTAAGGAAATTAGCAAAGTCATGCAACTTTAATGAGCAACTAGATGAGAGACTCAGAGACCAATTTATGCTAGAGTGTCGCAGTAGCAAAGTAAGGGAAAAATTGTGGTCAGAAAGTGATCCTTCCCTCGACACTGTTCTTCGAGTAGCTAAAGAAGTAGAGCACACGGAGGAGTGTGTTAAAGAATTGGAGAATAAGATGAAGCAAGTAAAAATAGAAAACAGCAACAGTAAAATGCATGACACGCATGAAGAGGAGTCGATTGCAATGATCAATAATGACACCATTAAGAGGAGATCCATCACTAAGCAATATAATTCAAGGAGAGCAGACAAAAGGTCAAGTAAATATGCTCAAAAGGGTTCATCATATGAAGTATCTAAGAAGAACAGTCCAGTGAATCAATTAAGGAAAGTGAAAAAAAAGCGCCAAGGAAAGTGTTACAGGTGTGGCAATGTGAATCATTGGGCTGATGACCCAGATTGTCCAGCATTAAAGATCATTTGTAACAAGTGTAAAGGAAAAGGCCACTTTTCCAAATGTTGCAGATATCGCGACAATGCCATGAACTGGATAGGGGACAATTCTGATAGTGATCGCAGTGAAATGGAAAATCAAGATGATTGCGTATGTACTATAACTGATGATAATGATGAAGAAGTGTTGGAAAGTCCCAGGGCGATGGTGTCAATTGATGGCAATGAAATATGTATGATGATTGATACTGGTGCAAAGTATACGCTTCTGCCGAGACAGTTTTGGAACAAGAATAAACATGAATATTTACATGAAACGGATATCAATCCAAGAGCCTATGGAGGTGTGAGAATTAATGTCATCGGTTGGCATTGGGGAAAATTGAAATTTAAGAACAGAGTGGCAAACGGCAAAATATATATCACAAGTGAAGGGAAAACTGCTTTACTCAGCTGGACTCACCAGAGTAAGTTGCGAGTGAAAGTGGACTCCACCAGTGTGGAATCAGTCTTGTCCATAAGTAATGGAAGCAGTGAATCAATTGCAGGTGGTGATATTATAAGTAAAGCTGGTTTGTTAAAGGTTTTCCGAGATAATATAGGATGTCTTCAAGGTTTTACTCATCAAATATTGCTCAAGTCAGATAAAAAACCTATAGCTCAAAAATTGAGAAACATTCCGTTAGCAGTACGAGAAGAAGTCAACAAGGAATTAAAGAAAATGGAAGAAGATGGAATCATAGAAAGTATTGATGCTAGCGAATGGGTTTCTCCACTGGTTGTGATAAGAAAAAAGTCAGGAAAACTTAGAATTTGTGTTGATTTACGTGAATTGAACAAAGGTGTCATACCTGATCGTCATCCTTTACCTAATATACAAGAAATTGTTTCTACCATTGGACCCTCTAAAGTATTTTCGACGTTAGACTTATCATCTGCCTATCATCAAATTAAATTGCATAGAGAGTCAAGGAAACTGACTGCGTTCATAACTCATGATGGTTTGTATCAATTTAAAAGAATGCCTTTTGGACTAGTGTCGGCAGCATCAGTTTTCCAAAAGGTTATGCATGGTATGTTCAAGGATACTGATGGAGTGATATGTTTTCAAGATGACATATTGATTCATGCTGTTACTCAAGAATTGCACGACAAAAGGTTACTACACGTGTGTAAGAAATTATATGATGCGGGCATGACTTTGAGCAAAGATAAGTGTAAGATAAATTGCACGGAGATTGAATATTTGGGACACAAAATTACAGCAGAAGGAATTTTTCCAAAACCTCAATTAGTCAATACCATTGTGGGCATGCCAAGCCCGAGTAACAAAGATGAGATTCGTACATTTATTGGCATGGCTGAATATTACTCAAAATTTGTCAAGGATTTTGCCATACACACCGTTCCATTACGAGAAGCACTCAAGAAGAAATGGTTTGAGTGGAATGGGGAATGTGAAAATGAATTCAATTTCATAAAGAATGCAATAAACTCTGCTCCTGCATTAAAGAATTTTTGTACCAAAGACAAGATTATCATCACTACGGATGCCAGTAACATAGGATTGGGAGCTGTATTGTCCCAAGAGAAAAATGGTCAAGAAGCAGTAATTGCTTTTGCGTCGAGATTATTGAAGGGTGCAGAGAGTTCTTATGCCACTATAGAAAAGGAGGCTCTGGCTATTAAGTGGGCAGCTGACAAATTTAGAAGCTTTATATGGGGCAACCAAGTTGAGTTTCGAACTGATCATAAGCCTTTGACTCAAGTATTCATGTCAAAAGGTCTTAATAAAGTATCCAACAGAATGAGAAGATGGGTCATGATGCTGCAAGAGTTTAACTATACTGTGTCATATGTTCCAGGAATAAAGAATGTGTCTGCTGATTGCTTATCCCGATTAACCAACATCTCGGAGATTGTTGATGAGGATGAAGACATGGAAGTGGTATTTTGTGTGGAAAATTCTTCCATATCCAAGGATGCTTGGGATCAGGCTGAAACTAATGATGATAACATCAAGAAATTGAAAGAATTGATTCAAAGTCATGATTCCATGAAGAAATCTAAATTTGAGGAAGCTAATTTAAGTGCTTTCTGGACAGTTGCAGATGAACTGCATGTTCACGATAACTTTGTAATGAGAGGTGATAAAGTCATTCCTCCGACGGATCTGCGTAAGAAGATTGTAGAATTAGGTCATGAGGGCCATCAAGGAGTGATAAAGACTAAACAAAGAATTAGGAATGACTATTGGTGGCCCGGTTGTGATCTCCAGATCGAACGATATATTAGGGAATGTATCCTTTGTTGTGGTGATGAGAAAAAATGTGTGGGTTCCAGGCAACCAATGGTTATTACTGATATTCCCAATAGTGTATGGAGGGATATAAGTATGGATATTTTAGGTCCAATACATTGTAAAGGTGTACAAAAGTATTGCTTGGTAGTTATAGATCTTCTCACCAGGTGGGCAGAGATTTTGATTACTTCTAGTATTACGGGTAAAACCGTGGTGGAATTTTTATCAAGTATATGTGAGAGAGAAGGATACCCGGAAAGTATTCTTTCCGATAACGGTACCCAATTTATGTCTAAGGAAGTGGCAGATTTTTGTAAAAAATTTGCCATTAAACACAAGACTAGCTCGATCTATCATCCACAGACCAATGGGGTGGTAGAACGTTTTAATAAAATCCTGAAAGAGACCATCAGAATGGCGTGGATCAATGGGTTGAATTGGGAGGATGCCATTAGGGAAAAAATAATTGCCCATCGTTTCACCCCACATACCAGTACTGGTGTGTCTCCTTTTGAGCATAGCAGAGGAAGAAAAGCAAACACAAAATTAGCTCCCATTTGGATTATTAAAGAGGGTGAAGAAATAAAAAAAAATCTGAGTAATGCAAAAAAAAAAATCAGGGAAACACAAAGGAGAAACAAGGTGAACTATGATAAGAAGGTACATAACAGCAAGTATGATATGTGTAAAGCTGTTGGTCAGTTTGTCAAAGTATTACTCCCTCCTGCTCTAAGGAGTGGACCATGTAAATGGTCCAATCCCATTAGAGTCATAGAGGCGTTTCATAATGCTGTCAGGACGGAGGACAAAAGAATATGGAATGTAGAAAGAATTTGGATGTGTGAAAATAATAAGTGTATCAGGAAAGAAATGGGTAACAAGAAAGGAATGAAAGATGTAGGCAAGAATACAGCTAGAAATGTTAAGATATTTAGAAAGTCAAGCAGTGGTGAGGAAAGTAAAGTTAATAACACTGTGGAAAAGGGATATGATGGCAAATCTGAGCAAGTTAAATTTTCCTTGCCAAGTAATTCCAGAAATGGAGGATGTATGTCCAGAGTTGGCAGATCCTATCGGTTACCAAAGAAGATGGAAGATTATGTGGAGTTCTAGTTAACCAACTGGAACAATTGTTACAGAAATTGTATATAGTTTGTGTGTATAATTATAAGGAATATAGTTTGTTAATATAATATAATATAAAGGGAGGGAGATGTGTAGTATTTAATATTATAGTAGAATCTGCCTGATGACTGAGGGACATGCCTGACCACATCATGGTATGTAATAATAGAACACTGGGAACTCAGAGGCATACAGGATTCTAGAAGGATGGACTGTAGTTGAATGATAACCGTCCAGCTCCCTCTGCTACTAGTTGTCTCCCTCCTCCTTTTAATTACATTGTAATGTAGTTACATTAACTTAATAAATATATATTATAATTCCACATTGATCGTCTGTGTAATACTTACCACCATCCGGCCTTTCTGCTTATTCATTCAACTGTTCATTCACTTGTTCAGACAGCCACTTGACCTCCTCGACCAGTCGTCTAGGTAGCCAGCATGCATTAATTCCACCGTCCCGCACTATCAGTTTACCCGTGGTAGTCACTCCGTTACCGCATTTTATAATACGGGGGCCAAGTCCTAAAAATTAAAGTGGGGACTCGTCAACAAACGTATGGGATGTGACGCCGCCAGAAATTAGCATATTAAGGTGAAATATGCACATTTCATTCAATTGGCTTTGCATAACCACCCAAATTGAACAGGACGAATGGCTTTTGCCTTTCATAAAATCAACACAAACCAAGGCAGGATATTTTCTTCTTTTAGTGTTTTTAAAAACATTAAAAGGTGTGCATGTTTTAAACGCCTAGAACCAATACAATTTTTTTCCCTGGGACTTGCAGTACCGAAATGGGACACTTCACTTTTATTTGTTTGTTATTTTTCATCAGGTTATATAGTGCAGTGGTGAATTGTCCATCCTACGAACCTGACGACTGCTTTGATCCCTGAGGTCGGCTTCAATTCAAAGAGGATATCCAATGTTTATCTTTTAGCTGGGTGGGACTGAGTCCACCCTCTCAATAAAGTGGGTGGACTTCGTCCCCCCGCGTGTACCCTCGACTTGAGCCCTAATGCTTCTTCACTTATCCCGCATCTGTTTGCTCAACCTTTCCTCCACAGGTTTGCCTGCTTGCATCCCCACCCGATTGCTCGTTCCACCATGCAGTCATCTGAGGACTGGCTCATTTAACTATTCCTTCACTTGTCCAACCATTCACTCTCAATTCTGAAACCGATTTGTTTAGCCATACTCTCCTTAGTAGCTGTGCAGTGTACACATTCCCTTGCCTTCCAATGTAAACCATTTTGTTCACTCGGTCAGTCACCCAAGTAGACTTACCCCCACAACCCCTCAAGTTTTATAGGAAGTTCAAACATCACAAAGCCTCTTGCAGAACGGACGCCCACACCTCAACAGATATGCAGATCCTTGTGAATAAAATCAAGTTGTTAAATGTCAAAATGTAGCGCGCAAAAGAGGATGTGTATAAAGTTTGCTTATTTGTACACCACCCCTCGCCCATCTGATGGGCGGGCAAGGGGCACACGGATAACGCTGCCAACATCCCCTCGATGCGGCTAGCAGAACCCAAACACTGAGCCATATAGCTCCCTCATTCGAATACTGCTTTCTGCAAACTGTATACTATTGACCTTCCTCTGGATGGGAGTGCGCATGATTCGCCCATCCTTATTTATTCACCTATCTAGCAGTATCACTTTCCCTGTCTGACTTTAGTGTTCTATTTTAACGCTCTAATACAAAAGGGAAAATAACCCCTCTCACATGGGAACTGGGAGATAACTGCCATTCACACGGTTATCCTAATTGGAAATCATTTTTCAGAAGTTTATAAGCTTTTTGTTGTTCACAGCATAAGTGCAACATCTAGCAATTTATCATGATCCAATACTACGCTAGTGGTAACTAATATCTCATTCTAGTAACTGATATTAGTTACCACTAGCGTACTATTGGATCATGATAAATTGTGATACAATACTAATCATGATTATTTTTCATTATTGTGAAGTGTTTTTAATGCAATGTGCATATGAGCCATATCGCAAACCTACATAAAAAATCAGCAAAATGGACACCCAACAGTTAACAAAACAGAAATAATGTCAATGTGGTTGGAGAAAGCACAGCAATTTGATTAGAATTTCATCAAATGATGGCGGCTTCATTTGGTAAGTTACAAGTTGTCAAAAAATGGACAACCACACATTAGAGGATCTCCTTTTGGAGTGTATGATTGCTAAAATCACTAACGGTTCAGAGTGCCCAGAGCAGCTCTGGGGTACAGAAAATCTTGTGTCGGTACAATATCCACACCCCAAATGGATCTTCTTAGGCCAGTGTAATGTCCATTATTTTTCTACATAATTGATTTTACTTGTAATGTTACTTATGGTGTCCACTAATATGCTACTATGCTTGAAGAGTCCCACATAGAGAAGGAAAGTGCCTTTTCATATAGGGTGAAGTTGACGAAAAACTCAGCAGGAACCCTATCTTGGGTATCAGGGTGTGTCAAAAATTCATGGACAACTTAGCCATATCCAATGGCAGAGAAAAGCTTGCGCCAATCAACGAGCAAATAGTTGAATTTAAATAGCAAAACAAAAACTGGTAAAAGTCTATGATGAATTTAAAGTTGAGAACATATATATATATATATATACTTATCTCACAGAGAACTATTTAGAGATTTGCAAAACAGAACAGCCTTTTCCCTATAGAAAAAGACCAATGTTCAGGAAAAGGTGGGTGACCTTCTCAGACACTTCAACGTCCAAAGACACACTCGGTATAAGTGAATATTTACCAACTAAAGGCAACCATTATTTTTTTACGCAGAGGAGAACAGAGTGGCAGATACTGAGATCCCTACTTCCCAGATGTCCAATATCGCGGAGAGAGAGCGAGGGATGGAATTCCAAAGCTGTGCTGCAGCAACCGAGAAGGAATGGCCACACGGGAACAGAAATGCGCAATGCAGCGGCTGAGCGAATCCGAGGAGAAGGAACATACAGGCAGAACTTAGTCTGTAGATACTAAGGCCAAGTCTTATAAAAAGCCCAGTGTACAATACATGGAGTGTTGACGTTAACCCATTTGTGCACAGGCAGCCAATGGAGGGATGTAAGAATTAAGGAAACAGAAGAATAGCGAGATGCTCCAGTGGCCAACCTAGCCGCAGAGTTTTGTATGATCTGTAAATGTTGCAGGAGAGTGAATTACAATAGTCTAAAGACTCTGAGATCAAGGAAGATACAATCACTGGACGAAGCTGGGAAGGGAGGTAAGGCAAAACTTTGCGCAGAATCCTCAGTTTAAAGTGAACTGTCTGGCACAGAGAGTTCACCTTGTCCTGCATGGAAAGAGAAGCTGAAAACTTCACACCCAGGTCCTTGACTATTGAGACTGGCACTGGTAAAGGGACGATTTCGGAGGGATAGAAAGTAGATGACCAAAGAGAGGAATCGGGGGAGGTACCAACAATAAGTATCTCCTTTTTTTTTTTCCTCCATTGAGGCGATGCCAATTACACATCCAATAGTGTACAGAGCAGACAGTGCTTGGCTGTAGCAGAAACAGACAGATCAAGCCACACCAAGATCTGGGTGTCGCCCGCATTGGAGTAACAACAAGAAACCCAAGGAGTGAAATGAGTTTGACTAGAGGCTTGATATAAACATTAAAAAGAAGAGGAGAGAGTGCAGAGCCCCGAGGTACACCACAGAATATGGGCATATTGGGTGAGATGAAAGGAGAAAGAGAAACTGACTGAGACGATCAGAAAGAGACAGGAAAAAAAAGTCGAGATCTGAGCAGGAGGTACCTGCAGAGAACAATCTCTCGATTAAGATGGAGCGATCGATTGTGTCAAATGCGGCAAAATGTCTAATAGTATCAGGACTCCAACACCACCTTGATCCACAATCTGGGCCAGGTCGTCCACAGCGGATACCAACACAGGTTTAGTAGCCAGGATAGGCCGAAAACCTGACTGAAAAGGTAAAGAAACCCAGAATCCTCTAAAAAAGAACAAAGAAGAGGCGAAAATATTCCAAATGTTTCATAAGAAAAGAGCGACGAGAAAAGGGAAGAGAAGGATCAAGATTGTTTTTTTTTCTTCTTTAACAAGAGGAATAACCTGGGCATGTTTAAGCACAGGTGCAACATAACTGTTAGCAAAAGACACGTTGACCGCAATGGAAGGGATGATCTCTTTAAGAATGCGGAGTGGAATGGAATCCGCAGGAGACATGGATTTCAGGCCCTTCGTAGACACAATGATGTCTGAATCCCCAAAGACAGGAAATTTAGACCAGGAGTGAGAAACGTGCATTGGGGTAAGGGTATCCATCATCAAGGTAGGCTGGGTACTAGAGCTAGAGATCTTCTGCCTAATAGCGATCTTATTGTGAAAAAAGCAGAAGGCGAATCACATAGCATTTGAGATGGCACAACCAGATTAGAAGAGGGGGTAGACGACAGCGACTGAACACGCTTGAAGAGTTCTCTGGGGGAGTTGACCACTGATTCGACATGGGAGGTAAAGTAAGCATGTTTAGCATCCATGATGGCATTTTGTAGAGGCAGTGGCCTCACGCAAAGCAAGGCATGCCCAAAGGCAATAGGAAATGCACCATTTTTGCTCTGCCTGCCCGCGAAAGCGTCTGAGACAGCCAAGCTTGGTGGAAAATCAAGGCTCAGAAGGGTGAACCTGGGGTTTAGATGCTTTCAAAGTTGCCAAAGGGTTAGCTGTAGAGGCAAAAACAGCAGAAAGAGACACATGATCAACCATAGTACTAGATGCAAAGCAATAAGTGATACTTGTAGAGATGTTGGCGTAGTTCAGTCATAAATTAGCGTTTTGTAGGTCACCTAACAAAAAAAATGTTCTTGCCTGTTTTTAGCAGGCCTGCAACAAAATGACATTCCCTCACCAACACCACCCTGACCCCTATGACCCCACACCCTCCCCTCTGGTGCGATTGATTTAGAAATCAGGGGGTTTCACACCCCACCCTCCTGCTCCCTCCCAACCCAAACATTCAACACACACACAGACACACACTTACCCGGTTTCCCTCTACAGCACTTTGGGTTCTGGCGTGACATTTCGATTTAGAAAGACTGCCTTTCTAATTATTTTGTTATCTTTTTAAATTTTTTTTATAAAAGCTCTCTTGAGCTAATACCGCTGGCGCTAGGGACATTGTGCCAGCGCGGAGTAGGGACGAGGCAGGACAGGCACAGTAGACAGAGGACTAACCTTGCCAGTATAAGGAATGACTATGTGGTCAGACCAGATAACTGGTAGGAACGGATATAGGGTGACCGAAGAACATGGGGCAAGTATACGTTCCAAGGTATTACCAAGAGAATGAGTTGGGCCTGTCGCTATGTTGGGGGAGATTCAGATCCGCCATGCTGGGGGAGATTAATTTCCCAAAGAGGAAATCAGGCGGTCAGCCTGCAAGTCAATGGGATCATTAGGGTGTTAAAGTTCCCAAAAACAACTGAATTGTCATAGTACATTCTCAAAGAATATACCAGGGCAACGAACACCGGTCTTGGAACTCAATCCCCCTTCACGCCTCTTGATAATCAAGTGCCTAATGAAATCACCACCTTTTGATAAATGAAATTTTGTGGATCTTGCTGTGCTACAGAATACTAACAAACGCACTAGACACAACCTTTCTAATATTGAAAGGCTAGCTTTTAATTCACTCAGTAACAACCCAGGCTTAATACTCAAGCTGGCTGACGGAGCGGGTATCGTGGTGATGAATACTAATCGATACAAAAAGATGGCAATTGATCTACTTAAATAAAAGGATAACTATGTAACTCTCAAATGACCCCACCACTGATATTTGAAAAAAAAAAATAGAAAATACTATACATGGCCTCCAGAGAAACTGGATCACCAGTAATGAGTTTGACTACCTTAACAACGCTTCGGATCGGGTTCCTTTATTTTATGCTATTCCCAAGATGCACAAAGAGGAGGTATAGTTGCTGGATGTGATTTCCTCCTTAAACCTTTTTAAAGCATATGAGCCAACGCAGCACAGCATTCTTGAGGCATACCACCTCTGTCATTGGGATCTATAAACGCCTAAACTTTGACCCGAACACTGAGCTACTGGTAACAATGGTACAATCTCTCTACATCAGCATTCCGCAGAAAGATGCTATTGAGTGCATCAGAGAACCTTTGACCCACCATGATACTCAAGATAGGGTCAAGTTGACAAACTTAGCGGAAACCCTATTTGAAAAGGCACTTTCTTTCTCAATTTGGAACTCCTCAAGCAAAATACCATATTTGTTGATGCCAAAATTTACATTAAAAACATTTTATGTGACGAGCATATGAACCCCAGAAGTAAAATCACTCTCTATCATGGATGTTACACTGGCCTACCAATTGGGGTGTATACTGTACTGGCACGAGATTTGCCGTACCCCTGAGTTGATGTGGTCACTGGGCACACTTACAGTGATTATAACAATCGTACACGCCAATAGGATAGTCTCTTAAGTTTGGCTATTGTCCATTTTTGGATAACTTTTAACTTGGGTACCAAATTAAGCCACCATCTCTCTATGAATTTCTATATACATTGCTGTGTTTTCTCTAACCACGTTGACATTGTGTAACTTTGTTTTCACGTTAGTACTGTTTTATTTCACGGTTTGGCGTCTTTTTTGACGATTTTGTATTTCTTTGCAATATATTTAAATTGCACATTGCATCAATAACGTCCTTCAAAATTATGAAAAACAAGGTACTTTAAATACAAGATTTGATATTCATGATCAGATACTAGTTACCACTAGCGTAGTATTGGATCATGATAAATTGCTAGATGTTGCACATATGCTGTGAACAACAAAACGCTTATAAACTTCTGAAAACATGATTTCCAATGGGGGCAATCCTGTGTATGTTATGTTATTTTGCATTTATATAGCGCCTTTTGTACCATTGGTATGGTCTCAAGGCGCTGGTAGGTTGAACGCCCTCGGGAACCGAAGTTCAAGTCAGTGGAGAGAATAGAGAGAGTCAAACGGTGCGTGTAAGCACTAGATATGTCTGCAGCTGGTGTGGCATTCGTGTGATAGCTGCTTTCTAGCGGTAGATGTGGTGGTTGAGAGATCAAAAGTATGTGTTCGTTCTGGCAGGTTTTTATCCAGACCGATTCTGGCTGCGTTAGGCCTGAGGAGAACGCCTAGGCTGGAGGGTGTATAACCAGCAGTGTTTAATTAGGGTGATGGGGAGTATGAGGCAGGTGTTGGTATGAGAACAGCAATACCGAATGGTGTCATAGTATCGCTGTGTACTAGTTAAGTGGTGGTGTAAAGAAGAGAGTAAGCGTGGAGATGTGATATGGCCCACTCTAATACTACCATGTACTCCATCCGTTCCATGTACTCCGCTGTTCCATGCATTACGACCGTTTCAAGTTCTCAAAAAAAACGTTCATTGCAATGCTCTTTCTAAATGTTCCATGCACTCTAATAATTCTGCCCCGCACATATATCACCCGTTTGCTCGACACTCGATATACGCTCCCCGCTGTACACCCGCTCCGCCATCTACCCCACTCCGCACTCTACCCCGCTCCGCACTCTACCCCGCTCCGCACTCTACACCCGCTCCGCACCTGCACCATAATCCACATTTGTTCAGAACCTTACAATGGCTGAATACCACCGTACCCTACTTCCACTCAACAACCTACATCTGGTCAGCCCCATCACGCACAATATCGGTTCAACACCCTAAATCAGCACAACATTCTACATCCGCTCCATTCTATTATCCACTCACACAACCTACATCCGCACCACACTCTTATCTGTTCCATGCTCTTATATGCTCCATGCCTCATTCATTTTGCGCTCTCGTCCGCTCTGCGCACTCATCGGCACCACGCGCTCATCTGCTCCACGCACACATCCGCTCCACCCCCTCGCCCGCTCTAGGCACTCATCCGCTCTAGGCACTCATCTGCTCTGCGCGCTTCTTCCACTCGAACGACTTCGTCCGCTCCACTCTCTTCATTCATTCATCCTGCATTATCGGTTCAACTCATCTCCCTTGTTGTGCGCACTCGATCCGTTACGTGTTCTCCATTTGTCCCATGCACTACACTCGTCTCATGTACTTGCATCGTCTATTCTATACTTTCCATTTATACTATGCACTCATACATTCCAGTGTCATCTGTCTGTGTATTCATCCGTCTCCTGTATTCATTTTCCCTCCTCTTCACTTTATTCATTTAGTCTATTTTGTTTCTTTCATTCATTGCAGTCATTATATCCATTTCATTAATTTCAACCGCTTTACTGCTTTCGTACAATGTATTCTTTCTCACTTCACTCCTTTTGATCTACTTTACTCATTTTATTCTTATTGTCCTTTTAGTTTACACTAGAGTTGTCAAATTCTCGCTTGGATCTTGATGTTTTGTTTTTTGTTTTATTGTTATTTAAGATCTAGTATTTTTGTTTAGTTGAATTGTTATCCATTTTATCCTTATGTCCACATTGATCCTCTTGTCTATTACATTTATTTTGCCAATTTCCTTAATTTCAGCCACTTGCTGTTCTTGTACACCATATTCATTTTATCTACTTCGCAGGTTTGATTCTTTTTACTCATTCTATTTTGTTTGTTTATTTTAGCTAACCAATAGATGTAAATTAGTATTCGATTTCTCGTTTGGATCAAGATGCTGCGTTGCTATTTATGATCTAGTATTTGGTAAAGTCATTGAGATGCTGTTATCCAGATTAAGTTAGTTTCAGTTCGGGGTCGGATTTAGGGGAAGAGTCAAGTTTTCAGTAGTTTGCAGAAAGACATGAGGTGAGTCGGATGTGGGGCGGGAGTGCGTTCCACAGCGTGGGGGCCATGGTTGAGAAAGATGATCCGCTTAACCTGACTGAGTTTGTTTTAGGTATGACTAGGAGGCCGGCTGAGCTTGATCTTAGAGTACATGGAAGGTGATAGGGTTTTAATTTGTCTTGCAGATATTGAGGTCCGGATTTATGCAGTGCTCGGTGGGAAATGCATAATGTTTTGAAGGCCACCCTTTGGGCAATGGGAAGCCATTGCAGAGTTTTGAGGGCTGGGGAGATGTGGTCTCTCGGGCTGAGCGCTAGTAACAGTTTGGCTGCTGCGTTTTGTGCTCTTTGTAGTTTAGTCAGTTGGTAAGCGTGGACTCCGAGGTAGAGGGGGTTAGCGTAGTCCAGTCTTGATATAACAGTTGATTGGACCACGGAGAGTCTGTTGGGAAAGGAGAGGTATGGAAAAATGCACCTAAGTGTTTTAAGGTGGTAGTGGCAGGACTTTGAGACGTTGTTGACTTGGCGCGAGAGTGTTAGGTCAGAGTCTAGGGTGCATCTAAGGTTTTTTACAGAATTAGAGGGTGTTGGTGAGTTGCCCATGGCAGATGGCCAGGGTAGTGGGTGTGGCAGAAGTTTTGAGTTGCCACATACCATGACTATTTAAATTCTGTAGCAGTTTGTTGTAGCTAGTCGTTTTACCCCTCCATCACCCATACTGCGATGACACCATCAGGGCTCTGCACCTTTTGCACGCCATACTGACTTTTTTGTTGCAACGTTCCAGCACCAGCAGTTGGTCACTGTTCATCTGTGCGCTGAGGACTGTTTTGGCACTGTAGGGGCTACCCTGTGCTGGAGTGTCTGCCATTGGGCTAAATAAACACTCTGATCCTGAAGTCTCCATGTTCCTCATTACGGTCACAACATGTAAGTCATCCAGTTGGTAACGTGCACCAACAATTCATCAGGGGCATCATATCCCCACAATGTCTGGGTAGTGCATGTGTCATCAGATGACTATGATTACATCACTGGAATTGATGTGCTATCACGATTGGGCCTGATGACTTCACAAGAAGTTACATCACAAACCAAACATCCTTACAGAAAGTGTAAGATTAATTAAATTACTTTAATAAATGTGAGTTTGCACTAAAGCAGACAAAAGGCTGTTTCAGTTGCCAACCATATTTACGAGAGTGCTGTATCGATATTCTGTGTCCAGTCATGATGTGCTACGGTCACATTTAAGGTGAAAGCAAGCTCCATGCCACCCACCTTGATGCTTCATCGTGAGAAGTGCACCATATAAAACCACAAAATAAATTAATGTCATGCTCTTGTTGCCGATTTCCGGCACACAGACACTTTAGTGGGCTGCACTCTTATTTTCATGGGCAGTTCTGTTAACTTGCTTTTCCTCCAAAATGGTTTCGGGATTTTTCACTGGGTTGCTTGTTCAAGTCAGAGGAAAGAAACCAAGCATCTGTTCTTCACATTGTATATATTGTTGACACATTCTACTTACTCGTGGTATGAGATCCAGGGATTGGAATTAAGATTTGGTGACGAAGATCTCTGGAAGAGGAACCCTGGAGAAAGGAAAGCTGGAAAGGTGACTGCAGAGACCTGCTGCGGGGGGTGCAGGAACCAACAGGACCAAGGAAAGAAGAAGACATCACCGCCCCCAAGTAAGCATACCCATCACCCAGGGCGGACAAGGGAGGAGACGGAGGAGGAGGACCATAGCAGATTGGATCAGCAGCCCGTTGCATTGGGAGTGCTGGTCCTTCAGCCCATTGCCTTGGGAGTGAAGGGTCCCGGGGCATGAGAAGCCTAAGGGGTTCATGCAACAAGGGTGGCCCTAGAATGGTGGATTGTGGGACAAAAGAAGAGGTGGTCCATTTAAGAAAAGTGCCTCTGGACTTATATGAACAGACCAGCTGCCCTAATTTTACTGTGTGGGGAGTTAGAATAAGAAGATTTGTTGATCCGCTTTAGTAAAAGTGCTCCTGGACTAATTTGGACGGACCAGCAGCCTGCTATCTAAGGGAGTGCTGTGTCTGGAGCCATAAGGAACTTAAAGGGACTGCAGAAGTGATGAAAGGCTCGCCAATAAGACGGAAGGGTCCCTTTTAATTTGAAATGAAGTGATTTGTGTTGGTATTGAGGGTGACCTGGATATGTAGGTGAAGTTTGGAATTGCATAGCTGTGGGATTTCTTGTGAAGCTGTATGGTGGATGGTGATGTGACTTGCCTATATGTAAAGTGCTTATTGTTTGTGTAGACGTTTTGGTAAGGAGGGAGATGTGTTATGTCACACTCTTCAGGCACTGCCTGAGCCAGCTGAGCTAGCCACTTGTACTGTGATGTCATGCAAGTACCAAGTGGAATGTTGATGTATGAGTGAGAGAAGGCTGTGCTGAGTGTTCTGTTTATGGGTCAGTTGGTCCCTCCCTCCCTGGGTGATGGGTGCCGGTGATCTATCGATCTTAGTATCTATCTTATGTCTTATACCTTATGTCTTGTCTTGTGACATGTAACTGAAGAACTGGAAGTAAACTTACTTATAAGCAACCTATCTCAAGTATGGACATTGCTTTACTACAGTAAGCAGGAGCTAAAAACATCTCTTGGGTATCCAGCATTAACCAGTGACCAAGAGCTACCACTGGGGAATCGGGAGCAGTACGCGTGTTCTGCAAATGTAACTTAATTATAAGAGGCAAACATATCACTTTGCCCATGATATATGACCCTTTATGCTTTAAACATTGTTTTAGCGGTGTCCTAATGCTTATTTGTAGATTGCCACAAATGCACAGCGTTAAATCCACATAGGTGTGTACGTTCGGTATCAGTTGGCTTGGGGAGCCAAAAGTAGCTCTGGGGGCTGGTGGTGTGAAGCTAACCAGGCTCTTGTAAGCCACACACGCAGGAGCTAAATAGATCCAAACTCACCTCAATTTTGAACCCTGCATGTCACTGGCCAAACCGTGGGGAACGATGTAGACATAGCTTCATCCTTTACACCTATGCTGAAGTAAGGCCCCTGTTGCCTTTTGGACTTAGTCTCTATTTATTTATTTGTATAGCGCGCTAAACCCTTAGGTATTTGGGCGCATTATTCCAGTTACATTTGTACAAGGTATAGTTAAAGGTTACAAGGTAATTAAAAACTGAAACATCCGGATAATATTTAAATTGGCATTTGCATGAGCACAAATTGAAACAGGACATTATGTGCAGGAAGGAAGTATTGAAGAAATAAAGCGTTCAGATGAGACTGGTAAATTCCCATACTGACTGAACCCCAGATATCCTTCAGTTTTCAAAATAACGTCCAGTCCAGTAGCTGTAGTCTGCTAAGTGTTTCAAGTTCCAGTTGAACAGCAGTTGTGTAAGGTACTCCTGAAGTGCAGTGTTGTGACCATGTCGGCCAGAATTGTTGCTCTCATTGCTAAATAAAATTGGTCGAAACAGTGTGTAGATGTCTGCCCCCATGATACCTCCTTCACTGTTCTTTTTTGTTCAGACCAGTGGTATATTTAGAACATTCCACAAAGAGGTGCTTTGCTAAATATTCATGATCTCAAGAGTGCCTTTTGATCAGTTGGCTAAAATATCATTGCAGGCAGTACAGAGCCGGAAGTCTTTCTTACCCGATCATATGTAGAAAAAGCCAACAGCATAGCAGAGGCTGGAATAGCAGTGAGTTGTGCTACAGTTCAAAAGGAAACTGTGGAGCAGATGTGAGCAGGAAAGGAAGGCTATGGGAGAACAGGGCTACAGAGCGAGTGTCTTCTGATTTCCAGAAGGGTAGTCTCTGAATGATATTGGTAAATTGAAAATGGGGCATGTGGCAAAGTAGAGAACCATGTTGATGGGCATGAAGGCGTAGGGAAGAAGACCCAGGATTAGGATCGCATAGTACTCCAGTTACTGTGCTATAAAGTAGATATTACAGTTTTAGTTGAGTGGTGTGGCAAATCTTTCCAATGTTTATTAGGTGGATTCTGACTTCGATTGCAGTGGCTATGATGAACTTGAAGAGTTTCAGGCCTGTACCCAAGAGAACCCCATGATTGTGAGCCACTAGTGAGGGAGTGTAGAAGTCTAGGGGAACAAAAGATGTGAGGGTGGCGTTTGAGTTGGACCACAGTTCCCAACTACATAACATCTATGCTAATGCTGTGTTAAATAACGTTTTCGATCTGTGTTCTGACTGATGTCCTATTTTTTCCGAATTCATTTTCAGAAATTATTCAATTCAAAGAAAGTAGGAATTAGAATAACATATTACTTTCTGGGTGCTGTGAAGGAGCCCAATAGGGATGCCAACTCGATATCTCTTTCCCTTTCCTCCTCATGCACAACTGGGTGGGGTACCTTATTCCCATAGTGTGACCTCTTGCCTATAGGCACATGTGAGGCACTGTCCACAGCTAATTGGGGACTGTGGGGGGTTTCGAGAAGCACATGCACAATCAATTTAGAAATGTCCACCCCTCATTACTAACAAAGAACACATTTAATCTAATTCTCTTTAGTGTCTTTCACCTCAGGATTATTTCTCCTTTAGATCATACTTGCATATTAATTTCTTTTAGTGTAATCACACACAGGTGAGTACCCTCTTGAGGACTGATTCAATTCTCCTCCTCTAGGAGCAGGTAGCCATCAGTCAGCAAGATGGGATCAGCTTTCCTCAACTGCCTGTCTGATGTCTCTTCACTGAATGCCTGGTCCTTTAACTCCTAGTAGGCCTCACTTTCATTCTCTACCAATAATTCATCAAAAGGAGAGAAATCTATATGTTCTCCTTTTTGTTATCAATTCTTCTTTCTCTCCATCAGTCAATGAGTGAGTGACTAGGTCTATCAGTGTCTGTCCCTCAGTGACTATGTGTTGAATCTTCTATAGAATAACTCCACCTTTTTGAGGTGTGTATACTTTTCCCAATCTGTGTGCAATGTATGTGATTGGACAGTGTTCTAAAAATGACATCACAGTAGACATACCCCTCCACACTCATTTGGCATATTAATGAAGGAGACAATCTTATGGGAGTATCGTGTACATCCAGTTTCCCTCCCATTTAATGTGAGCTCCTATCAGGGATTTCTTGCTTTAAATATTACCATATCCTCATTTAATGAATTCCCCACATATTCTCAATTTAATAATTTGCTCAGCATGTTCCCCTATCTGGCACAAATCAATTGATGCAATTCTCATCATAATAGCACAAATAATTACTCAGTTATAGATTTATTTCCATTTATCTTACTTCTACGTTTATATACACATTATTTTCCCATCTCAAAGCAACAGGCTCAGCCCTATGAATGCTATGAGAGATAATTCCCTGGTGTGCACAATTTTTGTGCCTCAAAATACAAATGCACCATAATTTGCATAATTAAAATTCACATTAGCAAAAACTGAACAGAAAGAATTAAGTTTCTACAAGATTCTTATCAAGAACTATGGGCAAACTAGTGAATCCCATGATATTTTCTTTAGTATCTTTGTTTTATCTGCCTGGTAGCTGTTGTCTTGCTGTTAATGCAGAGCAGCAAGGTATTTATGATGAGGGCCTGGACATCGGAATGTCCCTTGTAGTTTGCAGTTCCTGGGAGTTTTACGACTTCTGTGCTGCCCCCTGTACATTTTCCTGCTACCCTTGATATTTACATTTCCCCCCAAAACACAGCAGCATCAAATATCTGTTTTTCCTTTCTTGAAACTTGTTTTTCTTTTTCTCCTAAGGTTAAACAGTTCCCCAATTTAAGTAAAGTTGTAGGTTATTTTCTGATACTTGAAATATTCATATCAGGCCTTGTCAGCGTTTTGAGTGGCTGCAAAACATTGCACATTTAGTTTGGGTTGCAGCTTAAATATTGTTTTTAAAATGACAACTTGCTCTGGATTTTTTCGCATGAATCAGACTTCCCTACACTACCTATCATAACCATTGGGCATGACCTGCAGCCATTCTCAGTAGATTTAAGGCCCAGGCTCTAACCTTCGGCCATGACCACTTCCTAGACCTTAATTGCACTCAGTGGACTTCCCTGTGGTCATGCCCAGTGACCACTATGCTGGGCCTCAAGTCACCAGCAGTGATCACTGAATTGGGCCATTTGGGATCCAAATGCCACCAAATTCGTTTTGATGCAAGTCGGCAAGTTTGAGCTGGTTTTAGATGGGTCAGAGCCAGCTCATACCCTTAGGCCTCGATCAAGACCTGGGGATTGGGTCCGAGATTCTCACTGCAAAACCTGTTGGTTTGTGCTATTTTTGGGGAATGTTACACATCTCTCACTGTCCATGATATGATATGGCATTCATAACGCGCCTATACACAAGTGTTTCAAGGCGCGACAAGGCGAAGGAGGGGAAGACAGTGGAAGACAGACAACGATCCTACTAGGCCCGATGTCATTCAGATCGCGCAAGTGCGAGGGTAGGGAGAAAGGGAAGAAGTGCAAGGAGAAGGGAAAGGGGAAAAGTGCAGTACATGGGAAAGAAGAATAAATACGATAAATAACAACCTGAAGGTGGCAAGTGCAAGGTAAGAGCAGACATAAGTGCGGTAAGGGACTGATGGGATACAGAACCAGTCCCCAAGGGCAGGGGGTTGCCAGGGAGGCAGGGCAGGTGAGCAAATGGCGGGACCTGGCCCTAAGATCAGAAATGGTGGCCAGGTAACCAGTGCCGAATCGGCAGGGAATATCAGCAGGGGAGAGGGGCAGAGAAAGCAGAAGCAAAGAGGAAGGTTTTGAGGTTCTTCCGTGAACCGGAGATGGTTCTCCTCAAGTTTCAGGGAGGCAGGAAGGCTGTTCCAGAGGGAGGCCCCAGCCGAGGAGAGTGATCGACCACCAACACGTTGCTTGGAGAAGCGGCTGACCCTGAGGGAGTTGGAGGCAGATGAGCGAAGAGCCCGAGAAGGAAGGTATTTAGGAAGAGAGAGTTGAAGGTAATGCGGTCCCAGGCCCCAGAAGGTCTTGTGGGTAATGCAAAGGGTTTTGAACTTAATCCTTGCAGCCACTGGGAGCCAGTGCAGAGATTTCAGTCTTGGAGAGATACAATCCCTGGGCTTGAGGCCAAGGACAAGTCTCGCAGTCCTATTTTGGATAAGTTGCAGAGGGCGGAGAGTAGAGGAAGGCAGACTTAGATAGAGGCTGTTGCAATAGTCCAGTTTAGAGAGATCCTTGGGATCAGATGTTGGCTTCTAGAAAAGGTTTGTTGCAAATCTGTCCAGTGGGTTTTGTAGTAGTCCGAGCACAGTGTACCCTATGAGAAATTACAAGAGTAGCCCATCCTTTAAATGCCCTCCAACTCTCCACCCCTCCTCTCCTGGGAGTGGAACTTTCCAGAACCTTCCTAAAGATTTCATTCTTAAAGAGTCCAACTTAACCATAACAACTATAATATTTGAACCTTTCTCTAATGAACATAGGCTTTTACAAGTGAAATGCCCAAAACGGTATCCAATTATAATATCGTAAAAAAAAGTCGAATGCAAAAATGTCAAAAAAATGTTGACAAAAAATTTGAATGGGTTTTTTTTTTTTTTGTATGTTTTTGGTTTTAGCCAGTAAAAATAAACTTGGGGTTGGGGGCGAGGGGGAGAACCCCCCCCCCATTTAAAAAAAAATATATATTAAAAAAACACATTCGAAATGTTTTCTACATTATTTTTTTCGAGATTTTTGCAGTCGACATTTTCACTATAAACCGCCCAAAACGGTACAATACTATAAAATTTGTGTTCATTTATTGTGTTTTGTTTAACATTAAAACCTTTCACAAATTGATAGCATATTAATTTAAAGTAAAACTTTGCATCAATAATCAAAACTTTCTAATTCACATTCAAATTTAAAACATTACTAAAAAGAACATAATGGTTAATTCATCGAAATCCTTACAATAATATTTCCTCATAAGCGCCCATACATAGATCACTCCCCCAAACTACATAATAGTTTAGTTTGTGCAATAAGGGCAATAGATGGGGATAAATACAGATACTCTGAAAATACAGCTGAGGACGAATGGATAAAACGACTAAAAGAGAACATACCTCTAGGTAGCAAACCCTCACACTTTAAAATTAGGTGTTCTAAAGTCTCAACCCCACCCAGATAACAGTTTACTGGTTCTGTTGGTGTATGGGAGGCCTAAAATCTATGAACCAATACTTCAAATTTTTATGAAAAACACAAAATATAAACCGAACAATTTTGCACCCATATATTTTCTAACTAGAAGGAGGGAACAATAAGGACGGCAACACTAAAAATGATACACAAAGGTCATGCAGCCCATCTATGAGAACAAACACGGCCAAATAACCCATTCTATAGGTAGGTGCCCACTTGGGAGGGTCTACAAACCACTTTTTAGCTCACTGATTTAGTCCTATCTGAGCCTTAATACTTATGTGACGCGATCTAGCCATTTTCAAAAGAAGCCATTTAGCTCCTTGTGTATAATAGATTGCAGACAGTTTGTGAAGGTATCCCAAATAGCAGCCTCTTTGCCCTTTTCTAAAATGAAATGAGTAAAAGGGTGCTCATGGGGCTATTTTACATAAATGAAGCCTTTGGAACAAAATCCTAATGTTTTTTTCTTCCTACCTCTGAAAGCAAATAACACAAATACGACCAAGATATTCTTTGGCCCACGATTTGTGAAAAGGGATGGTAGCTGATTTCTGACACCCACCATTGTGTCTCTTTGCTATAGGCCCCTTTGCATAGGTGCACAGTGCCAAACCATGCAGTTTGTATCGTTTAGTCTCTTCATCTCTCAAATTGGGTTTCTCTCTGCCTTTCTTCCTTCTGAGACACTTTTCTGCCTCCCCTTCCAGTGTGGTTTCTTACTGTCTTTCTACCCGCTCCAGAGATCTTCTCCTTTCCACTCCCCCCCATGGGGTTTTCCTTTTCGTTCTTCCCCGCTCTGGGGTGTCTTGGTAGTCACCCCACCCAGGTGCTTATCCTATTCTCGTTCCCCACTCTGGGTTTTTTCGTGTCCCTTACCTACTCTGGGGCGTCTGAGTCCTTTTCATTGCTTTATCGCCCGGTGTCCCGGAACCACTGCAGACCATCTACTGCCGTGTGCTATGCCTTGGTAGTGGTGTTGGGTCTGTCGGACGCAGAGCCACTTAGGAAAATACTCAACTGGGTTCTGCGTTGGACTCTGCTGTTTCTTGTTACCTGCTGGCGTGGTGCCGGGTCTGCGGTCTTCCTCTGGCGGTGTCTAGACACTTCCAGAGTCCTCATGCGCTGAGCTGGCACTTCGGTTACACAACTTGTAGGAGCTGCTGCTTTTCCGTGGCTTGAGCCACCATGTCTGGTGTTCTTGCTATCTGCCTTGCCACACCTGCGACAAACTTAGATTTTTTTCTCACCCTGTTCCTGATAGTTTTTTTTAACTGAATCTCCTCCTAGGGGCTGGCCACCTGCTCCCCTGTTTTGGAGGCGAACTGGCTATCGGTGGGGTCTGAAACCAAACTAGCCATTAAACAAGGGCGTTTTAAAATTCTCACACATCTCAGCTCCCACGTAGCGAATAAAGGTCTTAAGGGTTGGGGAAGGTGACGGGTGTCCCCTTTTTGGGATTTTCCTGTCCCTTAATGGCAGATCCCCTCTAATGGGATCCAGCTTTCCCTATCACTTATGGGGTTTTAAGCGTTAAGCTTGGATTCATAACAGGCCCTAATATATTTCTTACATCCTCATTGGGAAAGATGCACATGTCAAGATTAGACAAATATATAAAGTGAATTAGTTTTCAATGGAATTCTCTTCAAATTAGTGCTTTATGAGTTATTCCATAATTATTCCCACAATCTACATCTAGTTGTAGACCTAGGTTCTTGGACCATGTCGTAGGAAGCGTTGATGAGTCAATTACTAAGTGTTCTTTTTTTAATAAACCTCTAATACGATATGCTGAACAGATTAACTTTTCTGTCATCAGTAATAATGGAGAAGCAGGCATGCTAGATTGCTCAGTTTCCAAAACTCCTCGAATAACAGTTTTTAAGGAATTCAAATCTCAACCTTTCCAGCCTCTTCAGCTTTTATTTAAACTCCCAAAATTCAAGGTCATCCATTGATCCATCATTCAAAGGTCTGTTGACATGACCAGTGAGAGTGCTTCACACAGATGGTCCTCTTCCAGTCCGATGTCCTGACCCAATATATTAAGAGCCTCTATCCAGTCTTGGAGCACGTCAGTCACATCTTTAATGGTACATGTTTAGGACCGTTTCTTATAGATTCATAAAGCAGTTTGTAAACGCAACAAACACTGAGCAGTAGCATAAAGCTATAAATCTGTTCAAAATAAAAGTTCACCATTCATTACCTCTCTTCACGTTGGACCAGAACATGTCTGTTTCGAGGCTTTATTCAATGCAAGATCGCCTATAACTACAGACTGGCGTCAACTCCTTGTAGGTCACGGAGTTACAGTGTGAGATTTGTATTTCATGTATTCACCTCATACAGTTTGATTTTATGGGAGCCCACTGGTCATGTTTCGGTGTAATTATTGGTAGAAGTTTATCCAGATTGTGCTGAGCTATACTTTTTAAATGTATGCTGGGGTTCTCTTTTCGGTAATTATGGTCCCCACTCTGTGAGTAGCCTCTTAAACAAGTTTGTGAGATGGGCTCGTGTTGTTCAAACTTTGAATTCATTATTTGAAATTTAGCAATTTAAATACAAGATGGGTAACATCTGTTTCAGCAAATCTTTACCTTCTTCTGTAAAAGGAATATCCTCAGCATGTGTCAAAAGCTAGCAATTCTGTTCTTTTATACAATATATATATTTTCTGAGGCTTGTGGAAACTGCTTAGATCACATGCTGTGCATAGGCCAACATCTAGTGGAAGCTGCAGGATTACAGTTTCTTTTTCGAAACTCGAAAAGGGGCGTCGAACTAGGCCAGTAATACTATCCCTAGTGTGACGTCCACTATACCCATGATCCCTCACGTGTGTAGAACCCTCAGTTAGTTTTTTTTACGCCATTCCAGTCGGATGCATATTGCGGAGTTCCATTGGCTTTCGCCAATTATACATATATTATTGTTAAAATTCCCTGTTTCTTTCCACCCTACGCCAAAGATCGACGCTGGTGAAGATCGAGGACAGGAGCCGTCGAGACTCCATGACAGACTTTGGGCCTCGGAAGGCCTCTGGCCAGGGCCTGGGCATTGGAAGGCCTCTGGCCTCGGCCCTGTACAAGTAGGGAGACTGGGGGGTGGTCATACAGGCTCTCACATTTATTTCCTACATATAGTCGCCCGGTGCCAAATTAATTCATATGGAGAGTACTCCTTTCAAATTCTGCTCGAAGTGTAACAGGAAGTTCCCCAGGGTAGAAAAGCCCAATACGTGCAATTTGTGTCTCCCACGAGACCATCCCGAGGCTACCTGTCGAGCTTGTAAGCTCTTCAAGCCCAAAACACTTAAAGACCGCTCCACTAAACGCTGGGCCCACTACGCCAGGCAACGAGAGGCCATGGACGCCGAAGGGACCTTTAGCGATGGCAGCAACGCCGACGTATCAGACGGCGAGGGCAGAAGGGTGACTTTAGACACCCACGCGCAAGCCCCCGACCTCGGACTGGCCAGCGTCCCAGTTATGGGGACAACCCAGCGGCAAAAGCGCAACCCACACCACTCCCACTAAACTCATCAGCCCCAGCCATGACTCGACACGCGTGTCGAGCGATTGGCAACGGAAGGCACCGAGAGAGCGGTCTAACTATTCTGTGTCCTCTGGGCGTTCCTGTTCAAGATCGCCACATGACAAGGACCAACCAACCATGGTTGGAAAGAGTGCCGCACTACCAATACTTGTAGAGGCTCGGTCGTCAGAATAATATTCCGACCTTTATGCTCCCAAGTCTAAGCGTGTAGTGTCTACTCCCGAGATTCAACACCCTTCTTCCACCTCCAAATCTCAACGCGAAGCATCAAAGACCACCTCCGAACCTCGACTCGATGCGTTGAAACACTCGGAAACCCCTAAAACCTCTGGAAAACATTCCTCTTGTCACAGGAAGATGGATAAACAGCACAAGAAATCTTCATAACACCATAAAGAAAAACGGAAGGTCCCTGACACTATTCCTAAGGGTAAAATTGTCCCTCCTACTCCTCATGATATGGGCATGGATGAGGAACCAGAGCAAGAGAGGTTTATTCCCAGTTCCAAGGAATGGAACTCAGCTGATATTGATAGGGTAATGAGAAGGATGTCCATTTTTGTAGACTTCTACGAAAAGGAACCTAATTATTTCCATAGCTATGCAAATACACCAGCTACCTCTGCCCCTTCAGGTTCCAAGGACTCTCAACCCCGTACTAAAAGGCTCCGCTGTGAGACTCCAGCGCAGGGATTGGTTTCAGACCCTTTGCTAATTGAACCTTACCATCCAGAGTCATATAGTGAGGAGACAGAAACACAGATGCTGGACGACCAGACAGGGGTTGCTTATTATGGGGATGATGAGGACCAGGAAGAGGAAGATGAGGCGGAAGCCTACAATCTTGACTCCCCTAGTCCGAAGGATCCCCCAGTGAATGACTCACTGATTGATAATCAGCCACTCCTCAATGAGGTACTAGCTAAAGCCGCATCCCATTTTCAAATAGACACACAGGGTGTCCAAGAAGATAGAGTTTCGCAGAAGAAATCCTAGGGGGCAGGAGAGCCCTTACCCAAGCCATCCCCATATTAAAATCAATCCAGCGCAGAATTGATCCCTTGCTGGTAACCCCAAACCTGTCATGATCTCTGCTTCCAAAAGATCAGGACTTGCCCGACTCCCTTGGAAGCAGACCCATAACCCCGGTTCCGAGTGCCAGCCAGTCCCAATTGGGACCTTTTGGACCCTGTCCTGGCGCCAGTGGCACCAGGCTCATAAAGATGCCCAGTCCCAGCGCTGGAAGCGCCGGGCTCATAATGCTTGGGTGGACTTACCTGCAGCAGACCCTGCTGCTTACTTTCCTGCCAGTTGAACCCCGGATCCTCTTCTGTTTGGGACTACTTTTCCTGTTGGGTGGGGCAGGAGCCACTCCCTAGGTTCAGAACACTGGAACTCTTCTGGAAAGCAGGAACTCTTTTCTTACCTAGGCGTGGCTGTGGAAGGAGACACCTAAGCACTACAGGAGGCTATTTAAACCACACCCGATGGATGAATCTTGCTTTGTGGTGTTCTGCATTCTCTGCAGCAGAACGCTCATCGTGTCTTCTGCTTCTGATCCTGGGCCTAAGGAAACTAAGGCTTACCATCCTGGAATCCAGTCTTCAGCAGCACCTGTAAAGACAAAGAAAGAACAGGTTAGCACTACGGTCTTCAGTGGCAGCGCATCTCTTACCTGGTCCATCGGCTGTCACCAACGCCTCGCGCTGCATTCCGGCATCTGAAAGACAAAGGCTTACCTACTCTTCGCATGTTCCGGAGGTCTTCGCACTGCATTCCGGCATCTGAAAAACAAAAGCTTACCAGCTCTTCGCACGCTCCGAGGCCTTCGGCGCTGCATCCCGCATCTGAAAGACAAAAGAAGGTGCGTTTAAAGACATTGGGCAACTTTATTACTCACGTGCCATTACTCCTTCCCACGCCGAATCCAGTGGGTATTCCAGCACCCTTCAGCTTCTCTAAAGCTCCGAACTTGTACCTGCAAGATAAAAGGGACAGTTAGTGCGCATCGTGAAGCAGGCTACAAGGGCTTAGCTTACCTACGTGCTTCCAGGCGCTTCTATTCCTCACGCGGGTTCGATCCTCAACTCTCATCAGCCCGCCATCCGCCATCGCCGGAACTCTGCAAAACGAGAGATATCATTACAAAAGACTTTTAAGACATTTGAAGCGCCCAGAACTTACCGTTCGTGCAGTTAACGACGGACAGCAGTCCTCTGAGGTCAAGAGGCCTGCACCCTTATCCAGTGAAGGAACTGGTTACGGCACCCTGCCCCGAGGCAGATGGAGAGCTCGGCGTTCACTTACCTAAGACATCTTACTCTTCGAGTCAGACATACAGTGCACAGAGGTCCAGCCCAAAGAGCCAACCGTGTGTTACACATCACCTTTGAAGATACGGCATTCACCCAGTCAAGACCGGCACCTCTGCGGGAATCAGGTGAGCGTTACAGAACACAAAGCCTACCGCAAAACTCCCACCCAGGCGCTATGGAAACCTCGGATACCGACCAACTAGCCCAGTTACTTGGGGAACTAAGAGCAGAAGTGCATGCAGCCCGTCAGGAAACGAATGCTCTAAGAAGGGAACTGATTATTTCCAAGGAGCGAACAGACGATCTCGCTAGACAATTGCTACAGTCACAAGACGGACAAACTCCGTTACCCGCATCAGGGGCAAATCTTCCTTCAACATCCTCTACGAACCCAGTGCAGATCAACCTACCTGGGAATGTACCTCTGGCTCCGCCCGAACGATTTTCTGGTGACCCAAAGAGGTTTGCAGTATTCATTAATCAGTGCCGGTTGCACTTCTTATGCCGGCCAGCAGCCTTTCCAACTGATCAAGCTAAGGTAGCTTTCGTGCTTTCGTACCTTAGTGGCAATGCGGCAGACTGGTCGATCCCTCTAGTTAATCAAGATGATCCGGTTCTCCATGATTTTCAAGCTTTTCAGCTCAGTATGGAAAAACTTTTTGCAAGACATTCACAGGGGCAGGCCTTGGACAATGAGCTCCTTTCATTGCGACAGGGTAATCAAGACCTTTTGGCTTATATTGCGTCTTTCAACAGACTGATAGTGGAAACTCGATGGCCTGAGGACAAAAGGATTACGCTGTTTTATAGAGGTCTACGTGGAGAGCTCAAAGATGTGTTAGCCCAAGTAGTGAATCCCCCGCAAGACTGTTCGGACTATATTGACTTAGTCGTTCAAATTGACCACAGACTGCAGAACAGGAAGGCCGATCGTTCCAAGTTTGATGCTCGAGTATTCTCCAAACCACCAACTCCTACCAAAGGAGTAGACTCCGGGGAACCCATGCAAATAGGGGGCCTGAAAGGACCACTAACACAAAAGGAGCGGGAAAGGAGAAAACAGCTGCAATTATGCCTCTATTGCGGAAACACGGGGCACTTTCTTCGAGACTGTCCCGTGAAACCAGCCAAGAAGGCAGTAGGAGCTGCAGTTACCAGGTTCACAAACTCTGAGCAGGGAAACGACCTCGCCCGACAAGAATAGAGGTCCTCTTGCCGAGCGTTAAAACCAGTTCCGTGACCTCGCATTTCGTGATACCTATGGTCCTCATTAGCCCTGAACATCCGGATCGATTACATGCGATTGAAGCTTACGTCGACAGCGGTGCCATTGGCAATTATGTGGATCATGAAATGGTTTTGAGGATGAATCTGACTCTTTGTCCAAAGGCTGTAAAGGACGTCATTACTACGGTGGATGGTACGGAGATAGCCTCCGGACCAGTAACGCATACCACCCAAGAAGTGACGCTAGTAAGTCAAGATGGACACCATGAGAAGATCGTGTTCGATGTGATCAAGGCCCCTCAGTTCCAGATTATTCTAGGAATTCCTTGGTTAGAGAAGCACAATCCTCAGATCGATTGGCGAGCAAGAACGGTTCAGTTTCCAGAATGTGTCTCTACTTGTCACCCTCGACCTGGTGTTGCACTGGCAGCAATTTCCTCGGAGGCTCCCCAGTTACCTCCTGAATACCTAGAATTCCAAGATGTTTTCCGGAAGGATCAGGCTAACTCTCTACCTCCTCATAGGTCTTGTGACTGCCAGATAGACCTGATACCTGGATCTACTCCTCCTTGTAGTAGAATTTATGCCCTCACCGAGCCTGAGAATCTTCACCTCCGACAATACCTGGATCAATACCTAGCGAATGGGTTTATTCGTCCTTCCAAGCCCCCTGCTTCCTCAGCTTTGTTCTTCGTTCCAAAAAAAAGAAGGGGACCTTAGAACTTGTATAGATTATCGCGCCCTGAACCAGATCACCGTTAAGAATAGATATCTGTTACCTTTGATCCCTGAACTCCTGGACCAAGTCAGAAAAGCATGCATATATACAAAGCTGGATCTTAGAGGAGCCTACCACTTGGTACGAGTAAAAGAGGGCGATGAATGGAAGAAGGCCTTCCGCACCAAGTATGGGCTATTTGAATATCAGGTCATGCCCTTCGGACTTTGCAATGCCCCGGCCGCCTTTCAATATTTTATGAACGATGTCCTCAGAGAGCTCATAGATGTGTGTGTTGTTGTTTACATTGACGACATCCTCGTTTATTCTTCATCGGAAACACGTGAAAATGGTCCTCGAGAGATTGCGTCAACACAAACTTTTCGCTAAGTTGGAAAAATGTGTTTTCAACGTGACTGAAGTTGAATTCTTGGGATTCATATCACCTAGCGGAGTGCGTATGGATTCAAAGAAGGTCGATGCAATTCTCAAATGGCCATCGCCATCCTCCGTAAAAGGTGTTCAAAGCATGTTAGGCTTCGCTAACTTTTACCGCAGGTTTATCCCCGAATTCTCTCGAATAGTCCAGCCCATCACCGCCTTGGTAAAGAAAAACAAACGTTTTGAATGGTCTACCGAGGCGGAACAAGCTTTCCAGAATTTGAAGACTAGATTTATCTCTGCACCGATCTTAAAACATCCTCGCCCAGAACTCCCCTACATCGTTGAAACTGATGCTTCGAGCCTTGCCATGGGGGCAGTTCTATCACAAAAGGACCCAGTAACCAATCAGTTGCATCCCGTGGCATTTTGGTCCCGCAAATTCTCGCCTCCTGAAATTACACTATTACTGATAAGGAACTTCTAGCTATCAAGTCCGCCTTTAAGGCTTGGCGGCATTATCTTCTGGGGGCCCGACACACCGTTACTGTGATTACAGATCACCGAAACCTGCAATATTTGAAAACCGCAAAAGCTCAATCCTCTAGGCAACTCCGTTGGGCACTATTCTTTGCCGAGTTTGACTTCATAATTACCTATCGACCTGGTACAAAAAACGGTAAAGCTTATGCCCTTTCTCGGATGGGAGTGGAAGAACATTTGATCAATCCTAAACCTGTACCTATCATTCCCGAACAAAGAATTCTAGGTGTAATCGCCACACAATCCATAGAGGAAGTTAAGGATAAAGCCAGGCTACTGGTAACTCCAGCAGACATACAGAATTGGCATCTGCAGGGAAAGGACTTAAAGGTGAAGGACAACCTATTATATTTCCAAGAACGGTTATACCTGCCCAGCACAGATTTACAGAAAAAGGTAATCTCTTGTTATCACGATTCTTTAATGGAAGGACATCCCGGTATGACCAAGACCTCGGAAAAGATCAAGCGCTACTTCTGGTGGCCGTCTTGGAAAAAAGATATCAGAGACTTTATAATGTCCTGTGGAGTATGCGCCCAAAACAAGAGTCAAAAGGAAAAACCAGCCGGCCTCTTACGCCCTATTGACATCCCGCCTCGCCCTTGGCATACGCTTTCTATGGACTTCATCACCGATCTACCTCCATGCTCCGGATACAATACGATCCTAGTAATCGTGGACCTATTCTCCAAGATGGCGCATTTCATTCCACTCAAAGGCTTACCAACAGCAGCAACTCTGGCCCGAGAATTTCTCGAAAACATCGTCCGACTGCACGGTTTTCCTTCAGTTCTAATTTCGGAACAAGGTAGTCAATTTATTTTTCATTTTTGGCGAAGTTGCTGTCGGTCGGCTCAAATTGATGTGAGACTTTCGACCAGCCACCACCCTCAAACCGACGGACAAACCGAGAGGACCAATCAAACTCTGGAACAGTATTTGCGCTGCATGCTACAACAAACTGAAAAAACTTGGAAAGATATCCTTTGGATAGCCGAATATGCCTACAATAACTCTGTCCACTCGGGAACTGGGAAGACCCCGTTTTTTCTTTTATACGGTAGTCACCCTCGAACCTCAGAGTTGGATCCACTCCAAGATCTTGGAACACCAGCAGTAGACCACCTGCATTCTACAATCACCCAAGCCTTTAAGGAAGCAGTTTCTCACCTTCAAAGGGCTAAAGAACAATACAAGAAAGGAGCAGACCAACATCGGAAGGAAGCCCCCCAATATCAAGTAGGAGATCAAGTCTGGTTATCCACCAAATATCTACCTCTAAAAGGACCACGCACATTCAACCCAAGATACCTTGGTCCCTATTCCATCACTACCATAGTAAATCCAGTAGCGGTCAAGTTGGACTTGCCCCCTCACATGAAGATACATCCGGTCTTCCACGTCTCTCTATTAAAACCTGTGCAACCTCAAACCCGACTAACTACATCTCCAAAACCTATTCTAGTTGATGGAGAACTCGAGTTTGAAGTCAAAAGCATCCTGGATTCCAAGATCTCCAAATCTAAACTATTTTACCTGATTGACTGGAAAGGCTACGGTCCCCAAGAAAGATCCTGGGAACCTGCAGAATATGTCCACGCGCCTCGTCTAATCAAAAGATTTCATCGAACATTTCCTAACAAGCCCAAACCCCCGGAGAAGCCCGGTTTGGGAGGGGCCTTGAGGGGGGGTGCTGTCATGATCTCTGCTTCCAAAAGATCAGGACTTGCCCGACTCCCTTGGAAGCAGACCCATAACCCCGGTTCCGAGTGCCAGCCAGTCCCAATTGGGACCTTTTGGACCCTGTCCTGGCGCCAGTGGCACCAGGCTCATAAAGATGCCCAGTCCCAGCGCTGGAAGCGCCGGGCTCATAATGCTTGGGTGGACTTACCTGCAGCAGACCATGCTGCTTACTTACCTGCCAGTTGAACCCCGGATCCTCTTCTGTTTGGGACTACTTTTCCTGTTGGGTGGGGCAGGAGCCACTCCCTAGGTTCAGAACACTGGAACTCTTCTGGAAAGCAGGAACTCTTTTCTTACCTAGGCGTGGCTGTGGAAGGAGATACCTAAGCACTACAGGAGGCTATTTAAACCACACCCGATGGATGAATCTTGCTTTGTGTTATTCTGCATTCTCTGCAGCAGAACGCTCATCGTGTCTTCTGCTTCTGATCCTGGGCCTAAGGAAACTAAGGCTTACCATCCTGGAATCCAGTCTTCAGCAGCACCTGTAAAGACAAAGAAAGAACAGGTTAGCACTACGGTCTTCAGTGGCAGCGCATCTCTTACCTGGTCCATCGGCTGTCACCAACGCCTCGCGCTGCATTCCGGCATCTGAAAGACAAAGGCTTACCTACTCTTCGCATGTTCCGGAGGTCTTCGCACTGCATTCCGGCATCTGAAAGACAAAAGCTTACCAGCTCTTCGCACGCTCCGGAGGCCTTCGGCGCTGCATCCCGCATCTGAAAGACAAAAGAAGGTGCGTTTAAAGACATTGGGCAACTTTATTACTCACGTGCCATTACTCCTTCCCACGCCGAATCCAGTGGGTATTCCAGCACCCTTCAGCTTCTCTAAAGCTCCGAACTTGTACCTGCAAGATAAAAGGGACAGTTAGTGCGCATCGTGAAGCAGGCTACAAGCGCTTACCTACGTGCTTCCAGGCGCTTCTATTCCTCACGCGGGTTCGATCCTCAACTCTCATCAGCCCGCCATCCGCTATCGCCGGAACTCTGCAAAACAAGAGATATCATTACAAAAGACTTTTAAGACATTTGAAGCGCCCAGAACTTACCGTTCGTGCAGTTAACGACGGACAGCAGTCCTCTGAGGTCAAGAGGCCTGCACCCTTATCCAGTGAAGGAACTGGTTACGGCACCCTGCCCCGAGGCAGATGGAGAGCTCGGCGTTCACTTACCTAAGACATCTTACTCTTCGAGTCAGACATACAGTGCACAGAGGTCCAGCCCAAAGAGCCAACCGTGTGTTACACATCACCTTTGAAGATACGGCATTCACCCAGTCAAGACCGGCGCCTCTGCGGGAATCAGGTGAGCGTTACAAAACCTTACTTGTGCAGTGAATCCACTAGTGGAAAAATTATTCCGGGCCGCTCCCTCCGATCCCATGTATATAAGAGGTCAATTTAAAACCCGACTCCCTGGTAGTAAAAACCACCAGAAAGAGGGCAAGCGCACCACTAGCTTCTTCAGAAGCACCCCCCCCCGATAAAGAGAGCAAAAGGATATATGCTCTGGGGAGGAAAGTTGCATTCATGTCAGCATATCGGGCACGTATTGCTAACAGTACCACTCTGTTAGCAAGCCATAACTGCCACCAGTGGGAACAAGTAGCTGCTCTAGTAGCCTCTACACCTGAACCATTAAAGACCCAGTTGGCCCAAATTGCATCAGACGGAAGCTCTGTGTCAGGGTGCAGCCTTAAAGCAAACTTCGATGCAGCAGATAATGCAGGAGATTAATAGCAGAAGGCACAGTGATAAAGCACCACTCTTGGCTCAGGCAGTCAGGGTTTAAACCAGAGACCCAAGCCACGCTTATAGACATGCCGGTAGAGCATAATGTTCTATTCGGCAAAGCAGTGGAAGAGGCACTACAGACAGCTAAAGATGAGTACGAGACATAACCCCCAGGTCAAAGGGGAAATAATAGTTTTCGTCGCTTTTGCGGCCAAAGCTCCCAGAGGGGTTCCAACTACTACCAAAATCAAGGAACCTCGTGGGGCAACAATCAGTTTCCAACATCTCGGGGATTCCCTAGAGGCCAGCGCAGGGGCCTCACTAGGGGTAGAGGCAGCCCCGCCAGTGGTGGCACGCCACCTAGTAAACAGTGACGTTCCGCTTCGGGTCCCCTCCCATGCATCCCCAGTAGGGGGGCGCATTTCCACCTTCACCCACGCATGGGAGGGGATCACTTCGAACAGATGGGTGTTGTCCACAGTGTCCGCAAGAGACTGTATAGAACTATTAGCGCGCCCCCACGACCATCCTCCAAAACAGAAGGTACACTCGTTGGAGCACCAGAAAATACTTCTCAAGGAAATCGCCACTCTACTTGCAATAGACGCCATAGAACTCGTCCCGGGCAACCAGGTAAACCGGGGTATTTATTCAACCTACTTCCTTGTGCCAAAGAAAGATCTAACACTGCGTTCAGTATTAGATTTGCACCCTGCAAACAAGTATGTCAAGCCACAAAAATTCTGCATGACTACACTCCAAGAGCTAATCCCCCTACTAAAAAGGGGGATTACATGGCAACATTGGATATGAAAGATGCCTATTTTCATATCTCAATGTTCACAGCGCACAGAAGATTCTTGCATTTCAAAATAGACAACTAGCACCACCAGTTCAAGGTGCTGCCCTTCGGGATAGCCTCGGCTCCAAGGGTATTCACCAAGGTACTAGCGGTGGTGGCAGCGCATTTACGCAGGGAGGCAATCCCAGTGTACCATTACCTGAACGACTGGCTCATCACAGGGGAAACCCCCGTAATTTGCAGAATTAACATTCAAAGAACAATCAACCTCCTCTTCCAATTGGGCTTCTCAATCAACGAGAGAAAATCAAGCCTGGTGCCAAGCACCTCAAAACAGTTCCTAGGAGCTGTTCTAAACACCTAAGAGGGGTTGGCCTTTCCATCAGAGGAAAGAATTTGAAATCTGTTGCTGCAAATTCCTCATTATCAGGCCTGCCGCCAAATAAGGGTGCGCAAAGCGATGCGTTTGCTACGCATGATGGCATCTTGCATTTACCTGGTTCCCCACGCGCGCCTGCACATGAGACCCATGCAGGAATGGTTGGCAAAACAGTGGTCTCAGGCAAGTGGTCAGTGGGACAATCTAGTGGTCGTTTCGCCAACACTAGTACAGAGTCTTCGCTGGTGGACAAGAAAGAATCTTGCGAAGTCAAAACCCTTCTACGATCCAGAGATACAGGCCGTCGTCACACCAGACGCCTCCCTGGCAGACGCCTACCTTCACAACACAGCTCAGGGTCTCTGGTCTCACACAGTGGCTGAGAATCATATCAATATGCTAGAACATCTGGCAGTCTTCAGAGCGCTTCAGGCATTCAAACCCCTCCTATCCAACCTGTCAGTGCAGATCCTAACAGACAGCACAACAGCGATGTTTTATTTAACAAACAAGGGGGCACTTGTTCGCCAAATCTGTCCAAGATTGCCCAGAAAATTTGGAGACGGGCACTCAAACAGAAGATTTACTTGTCATCCCAACATGTTCCAGGGAATCTCAGCTCGCTAGCAGATGCTCTAAGCAGGGATCCCCTTCCAGAAGAACACGAGTGGACACTATACGAAGAAGTCGTAGGAGACCTCTTCTCTCAGTAGGTTATAGACCTATTTGCCAGAAGCGAAAACAGGCAATGCCCAGACTTCGCATCCAGGTTCCCCCAGCCAGGCTCCAAGGGGAACGCCCTATGGATGAATTGGTCAGGGATGTTTGCCTACGCTTTTCCACCAAACCTTCTGATGAGGAAGGTGGTCAACAAGATCCACAGGGAACCGATGATGCTCATCCTAGTTGCTCCTATGTGGGCGAGATAACCGTGCTACCCACAACTACGCAAACTGGCGGTGTGCGACCCAATCAAACTCCTGTGCCGGTACAACCTACTCTCACAGCACAAGGGACTAACAGTGCATCCTCATCCCAACTCGATGAACTTGGCAGCATGGCTCCTGAAGTCGTATTGTTCGGACATCTCAATTTACCCCAGAGATGTATGGATATCCTGAAAGAGTCAAGAAAACCTAACACAAGACACTGTTACTATGACAAATGGAAATGATTTGTTATTTGGTGCCAGAATAAACAAATCAACCCAGTTGATTGTACTCCTTCTAATGTCGTCACCAATATGCTCCACCTATTGGATGCAGGGTTAGTTTTTAACTCACTTAAAGTACACCTGGCAGCTTTATCAGCCTACACCACCTCCTATAACAAGGTGTCATGGTGGAAAGTGCCAGTTGTTACAGCATTTATGGAAGGGCTAAAGAGACTCCACCCTCCAATTTCTAACCCACCACCAGGTCGGGACCTTAATGTGGTACTTACTAAGCTCATGGGACCCCCCTTTGAGCCCATGCACAAATCTAGTCTCAAACACTTGACTTCTAAAACTGCCTTCTTTGTAGCCATCACATCAATAAGAAGGGTCAGTGAAATTTAAGCTCTGTCAGTCTAGGATCCTTTCTTAACTGTTCACAAGGATAAACTGGTTTTACGCACTCACCCCAGGTTCTCACCTAAGTTAATTTCCAAATTCCATGTTAACCAGTCTACTGAGCTACCAGCCTTCTTCCAAGCACCCAAAAGCTCTGCTGAAGTGAACTCCACACACTAGATGTGAGGAGGGCGGTCCTCTACTACGTAGACAAGACCAGGCCGGTAAGAAAGACAGATCAACTGTTCGTCTCTGTAGCTCCAGGCAGAGAGGGAGATTGTGTCTCTAAGAATGCCATCTCTAGGTGGATAGTCGGTTGAATACAACTGTGCTATTCCCTTTCAGATAAAACACTGCCTTTTATGCCAAGGGCCCACTCTACAAGAGGTACTGGAGCCACTCTGGCTTTCATTGCAAATGTACCCCTTGATACCATTTGCAAAGCAGCTACATGGAGCTCTATTCACACCTTTACTCAGCACTACTGCATTGACACTCATTCCAAGACAGATACTCAAGTGGGACAAGCGGTTCTAAGACATTTGTTTGCTCATGACCCTTCTCACATCCCACCTCCTCCTTTTAACACTGCTCGCTAATCTATGCACAGCATGTGATCTAAGCAGATTCCACAAGCCTCAGAAGGGATACATTACTCACCATAATCGTATTTCTGATGCTTGTATCTGCTTAGATTCACATGCGCCCGCCCTTCCTCCCCTCTGAGAGAAATTGCATGAATGCTTGTATCATGAACTACAGAACACGCCCCTTTTGGACTTCCTGGTCCTTGTCTCAACGGGGCTTACACTCCCTTGTACTTACAATATGGCCGTCCACTGTGAAACACCTTCCTCGCTCTACACCTTGGACGTAGCGTGTTCTATTTATAAACCACGCCTCCCGCGGCTCCGCGCGTCTCAATGCTATTGCGAAGTAGCGACTAGACGTGTGCTCCGTAGCTCGCGGTATTGTTTCCCTTGCATCTTCCAGCCTACCCCATTCCTAGTCCCTTTCCTTCCTTTCTCGATTCCTGGACTCGTGTGCTAGTTGCGCACTCTGTTAATTTCCCAGATTCCTGGATCCTTGCATTCCGGAACTTTGAACGCACGCTGGAGTCGGAAGAGACTCGTACAGCCTTATTCAAGACTCGATCAGTCCGCAAGAAGGCATCGATCAAGAAATCCAGCAAAGATCAAACTCACGTGAGAAGGGGGGAACTCCTTGACAGTTTGAGACGCCAACCGACCGAACTCGATATGGACATGGAAGCGGCCGTCCAGGACCTGATGCGTGGCATGCAAGAGCTATCAACCGAGGTGCAGAATCTAAAGGTGGAAAACGCCGCTCTCAAACAATTAGTTCTATCCCGTTATTCTGCCACAAAAGAAAGTGTGTTGCTGGGCGGCATAGTGGACAAATACGATGGGGCAGCAAAAACCCTTCGCGGATTCCTGGATTCATGTTTGGTCTACTTTACTTTTAAGCCCTACTACTTTTCAACTCCCAGGGCTAAGGTGGGGTTCATAATTTCCCACCTTTCAGGAAATGCCTTAACCTGGGCTACGTCCCTCGTTAATTCTGGCGATGCTCTCCTAGATGACTTTGATGGCTTCATACAAGCCCTTAAGACCATGTTTGACCGTCCAGAGCAGGTCTATATTGCCCAGGAACGCCTGTTAGACTTTCGGCAAGGATCCCAGGATATGCTCACCTATGTTACCCGATTCAAGCAATTAGTCAAGGAAGCTGATTGGTCCCCTGACGCGAGTTTTACCCTTTTCAGGAGAGGACTGAATGAGGAGATTAAGGATGAGTTGGCCAGAGCGGCTCGCCCAAACTCATTCCAGGCACTAATGGACCTTGCCATGCAAATAAATTTCCGTATCCAGGAAAGGAAGGCAGAGAAGAAGAAATCCAGAGGTAATCCTCCAAAGCTGTCCTTTGAGAGTACCACCAAGACGTACACAAACCCAGGCTCAGTCTCTGAACCAGAACCCATGCAGATAGGAGCCTTCCGTTGACCTATATCCCCGCAAGAAAGAATGAGAAGGATTCACACGTGGTTGTGCATGTATTGTGCCTCAGACAAAAACTTGGTTAGGGAGTGTCCTCTAGCCCCTCCTCGGCGTTCGGGAAATGCCAGCTCCCGATCCTAGATGGAGCAGAGCTTCGGGAAAGAGATGTTTGCTCCACATCAATTCCATCCTTGAACTCTCCTGGACAAAACAATTTGGTGATACTACAGGCCTTCCTGTCGCCCTCCAAGAATAAGACCTATCCCATTCTGGCCTTGGTAGACTGCGGAGCTATGGGAATTTTCATTGATCAAGACTGGGTTGTTAGTCATCATTCCGTACGAGACATGAAGCACCATGCAGCCGGTGGATGCAATCGACGGATGACCCCTCACTTCAGGACCCATAAGCCTGCAGACAAAAGAGATCCAGCTTTCCATAAACCATCACCAAGAGCGGATTACATTTGACATCATTAAGTCAGCTCATTACCCCATGGTATTGGGTATGCCCTGGTTACAGAAGCACAATCCGTATATCAATTGGACAACAGGATCACTATTCCTAGGCTCAGAGTTTTGTATGTCCCACTGTCTATTTCTGGATCCCTCCTCGACACTCCCTAAAGAACCACTAAGAGACCAGCAAACACCACTCATGGTTTCCAATATCATACAAGTCCCAGAGGCCTATCAGGGATATGCTGATGTATTTTCAACTGCCATAGTCCAGGCCTTACCCCCTCACAGACCTGAAGACTGTGCCATAGATACAGATCCCTCAGCAGTGATTCCCTTCGGCAGAATGTTCATCCTTTCCGAACCAGAGAAAAAGGCCCTTCGAGAATACCTAGATATCAACCTTGAAAACGGCACCATAAGACCCTCAAAATCTCCAGCAGGTGCTTCGTTGTTCTTTGTTCCCAAGAAGGACACCAAGGAACTCAGACCTTGCCTCGACTATCGTGGCTTAAATCAATGCACCCTCAAAGATCGGTACCCACTGCCCCTGATCTCGGATATCCTGGAAGCTGTGAGATTCACGAAGTTGGATCTCTGGGGTGCCTATCATTTGATCCGTGTCCGGGAAGGAGACGAATGGAAAACAGCCTTTAGAACACCATTTGGTCACTATGAATATCTAGTCATGCCCTTTGGACTAGCTAATGCCCCCGCAGTTTTTCAACGTTTTATGGATAGGGCGTTTTCTGACATGTTATTCCTCTTCGTCATTGTCTATCTGGATGACATATTGATCTTTTCCAAGGATCCTCTAAAGCATGAAGAACATGTAAAGGCAGTATTACAACGACTCCGTGAACACAAACTCTTAGCCAAACCCGAAAAATGCTTGTTTCACGTTACTTCTGTTCACTACTTAGGCTTCATACTTAGCCCAGAAGGAATTGGTATGGACCCTTCAAAGGTAAAGGCTATACTGGCATGGCCCGTTCCCATGTCCGTGAAACAAGTTCAATCCTTCCTGGGGCTTGCCAACTTCTACCGGAAGTTCATTTCTACCTTTTCCGAGATCGTTCAGCCGATCGTTGCCCTCTTGAAGAAAGACACCCCCTTTGTCTGGTCTACACCACAGGATAAGGCATACCAACGTTTAAAGACAGACTTCACGCAAGTCCCCATCTTTTCCCAACCCGACATAAATCTGCCTTTCCTAGTGGAAACGGATGCGTCTAACTACGCCATAGGAGCGGTCTTGAAGCAGGAACTTGAGGATAAACTGGAACACACCCCATTGCTTATCTCTCACGAACCCTGACTCCCAGTGAGACACACTATTCCGTCCTTGAAAAGGAACTGTTAGCCATCCGCCAAGCCTTCACTGAATGGCGACATCTACTTCTGGGTGCTAGATATCCAGTTCAGGTCCGCACGGACCATCAGAATCTTCAAATTCTACAGTCGTTGGAGTGTCGTCGCGCGCGTTGGGCCTACTTCTTTGCCCAGTACGAATACCAAATCACTCATTTTCCCGGATCACAAAACATGATTGCTGACGCCTTATCTCGATGTCCTGACTATGTAACTACTGAAGACAAGGCCTATCCTAAGATGTTTCCCCACACGATCTTTGTAGCTCAAGCAGTCAACCTCCTGGAAGAAATTCGAGTGCAAACCCAATCCTCTGACCTCTGGAAGGATATTTCAAGGAAGAATCCATGGAACCTAAGAGTTAAGGAAGGATATTTATTCAAGGACAATGCACTGGTCATTCCTACACAGAAATTACAACAAAGAATAATAAACCTCTGTCATGATACCCTTCACTCCAGACATCGTGGCATAACCAACACCCTCCGTCTTATACAAAGACAGTTTTGGTGGCCTGGAATGAAGACCAACGTACAGCAGTACATCAAAGCTTGTACTGTCTGCAATCAAAATCAACATAACAGGAGACCGGCGGGTCTTCTACTGCAACCTACACTGCCAACAAGGCCATGGGAATTCATTGCTACAGACTTCATTGTGGAATTACCACCTTCCCGAGGATACACGACCATCATGGTTACCATAGACTTGTTCACTCATATGGCTCATTTTACACCCCTGTGTAAGCTGCCATCCTCGTCCGATCTTGCTGGAATCTTCCTGGAACACACATTCCGTTTACATGGACTTCCTTCCAAGATCATATCTGATCGAGGACCTCAATACGTCTCTCAATTCTGGAAACATCTCTGTCGCATTTTGGGAATCCAACGCGCCCTCTCGTCTGGTTATCATCCCCAAACCAACGGGGCCACAGAACGTGCTAATCAGACCCTGGATCAGTATCTTCGATGTTTCGCCACCAAGGTTCAGGATGACTGGTCGCTCCTGATACCCGTGGCTGAATTCGCCTACAACAATTCCGATCATTCAGCACTTAAGACCAGTCCCTTTTATTGTAGCAAAGGTTTCCATCCATCGGTTCTACCCTCTGTTCTCCCTCATCCTACACCAGTACCTACTGTCGACTCCTGGATAGAAACCCTCATCAACGTACACCAGGAGGCCAAAGAAAACTTAGAGAGGGCCAGAACACAGACTAAGAGGTATGCGGATTTCAAAAGAAGACCAGGTCCTCTTATGCAATCAGTGATCAAGTCTGGTTGTCCTCGAAATTACTACCCCGACATCTACGGCCAAACAAGTTGGCCCCTCGGTACTATGGTCCATTTCCCATCAAGGAAATTATTAATCCAGTTTCATACCCGATCAGACTACCAGACTCCTGGAAGAAAATTCACCCAGTATTTCACACATCCTTATTAAAACCCTACACCCAATCCTCCCGGAAATCCTGCCGACCTCCTCCTCTGCTGGTCGACAACCAATTGGAATATGAAGTATCCCGAATATGTGACTCCAGGTATAAACAGGGTCAGCTTCAATACCTGGTAGAATGGAAAGGATATCCTCCTAGTGAAAGAACCTGGGAACCACTTTCTAATCTCAAGGCCACTCAACTACTCAGAAGATTTCACCTTATACACCCGGGCAAACCCGGAGGAACAGGTCTTCTGTACCGAACACGCTCCTTTTGGACTTCCTGGTCCTTGTCTCAACGGGGCTTACACTCTCTTGTACTTCCAACATGGCCATCCATTGTGAAACAACTTCCTCGCTCTACACCTTGGACGTAGCGTGTTCTATTTATAGACCACGCCTCCCTCGGCTCCGCGCGGCTCAATGCTATAGCGAAGTAGCGACCAGACGTGTGCTCCGTAGCTCGCGTTATTGTTTCCCTTGCTTCTTACAGCCTACCCCATTCCTAGTCCCTTTCCTTCCTTTCTTGATTCCTGGACTCGTGTGCTAGTTGCGCACTCTGTTAATTTCCCGGATTCCTGGATCCTTGCATCCCGGAACTTTGAATGCACGCTGGAGTCGGAAGAGACTCGTGCAGCCTTATTAAAGACTCGATCA
Organism: Ambystoma mexicanum; assembly: GCF_040938575.1. Lineage (NCBI taxonomy): Eukaryota > Metazoa > Chordata > Amphibia > Caudata > Ambystomatidae > Ambystoma > Ambystoma mexicanum. Next base: position 87,539,964 of record NC_090923.1, read on the forward strand.
GTCCGCAAGAAGGCATCGATCAAGAAATCCAGCAAAGATCGAACTCGGGTGAGAAGGGGGGAACTCCTTGACAGCTTGTAGTCGTATCTATCTTATCTGCTTGGACACTCTCTACTCGCGCTATTCCTCATGCTACCTCATGTCAGAAAAAATACAATCTGAAGGTCCTACACGCGTGAGGGATCATGGGTACAGTGGACGTCACACTAGGGATAGTATTACTGGCACGCCCTAGTTCGACCCCCCCCCCCCTTTTTGAGGTTCGAAAAACAAACTAATACTCTGCAGCTTCCACTCGATGTTGGCCTATGCACAGCATGTGAATCTAAGCAGATACAAGCATCAGAAATACGATTATGGTGAGTAATGTATCATATATTATACACACACACACCCTTTAGAAAAATGTTGTACTCTTACTCCAGCTCTAGGTCATAAAATAATGGTAATAGAGGGAAACTCCACATCTTCCAACGCATAAAAAGAAATGACTCAGAGATGGCGGTCCCCCATATCCCTAGCTTTCACAATCTGGTCTCTCAGGACGTGCTACTCCTAGGTATTTAACACCCTTGATGTTTGGAATATCAGAGCTACTATAACTGCCCCTAACACTGGTAATTCAAATTACACTGCTCCTTGCTTCCTTGTTCGGTTCATGTTCTATAATCCCCAACACAAGTGTAGCTTTACAAAGTCCCTTTGGAAGTGGGAAGACTGAAGTGAGCTGGTGAACGTGTAACCCTGTCTGAGGTTTTGTCCTTCAGTGGTGCCAAAACATAATTTGCATTCACATAATTTAAGGCTTTAGTAGTGTCCAAAGCATCAAACTCCTTCATGCACAAAACCCAGACCTTCATGCACTTGCCTTGTCATTCAGTCACTCGAGCATTCATTTGAGCGTATGCAGAGCGCCTGCATCTCGCAAACACTGCAAATGGGTCTCTCACTTCATCAGTAGGTTTCTGTGACATCCCATCAGTTCTTTGTGATACCGTAAGGAATAGTCATTCACACAATATATGATATGGCATTTATAACGCGCATATACACAAGTGTTTCAAGGTGTGACGAGGAAAGAGAGGGGGAACAGAGGGAAGAAGGAGACAGCGATCTTACTAGGCCATCTGACATTGAGATCGTGCAAGTGCAGGGAAGGAGGGAGGTGAGAAGTGCGGGGGGGAAATGGGGGGCAGTGCAGTACATAAAATAACTGTAAAAAATAAATAAAACAGTAAATTAAGTGCGGCCAGCTGGTGGCAAGTGCAAGGGTAAGGGCAGACATCAGGTGTCAAACGCTGGTAGGGGGCTGTAGGGATACAGAAACTGTCCCTGAGTGCAGGGTTGCTAGGGGGCAATGCAGTTGTGCAACTAGCGGGCAGGGGACCTGGGCCTGAGATCAGAGGGTAGCCAGGTAAACCAGTGCAGTTGCAGTTTCAAATCAAGAGATCAGCAAGGGAGCAGAGGAGAGAAAGCAGAAGCAAAGAGGAAGGTCTTGATGTGCTTCCGGAACCGGAGATGGTTCTCCTCAAGTTTCAGAGCGGCTGTTCCAGAGGGAGGCCCCAGCAGAGGAAGAGATCTACCACCAACTCGTTGCTTGGAGAAGCGACTGACCCTGAGAGTTGGAGGCGGATGAGCAAGAAGGAAGATATTTAGAAAGAGAGAGTTGCAGGTATTGAGGCCTCAGAAGGCCTTATGGACAATTCAGAGTGTTTTAAACTTAATCCCCGCTGCCACCGGGAGCCAGTGCAGCGATTTCAGTCCTGGAGAGATACGATTCCTGGGCTTGAGGCAAAGGACAAGATTCACAGTCCTGTTTCTGATGAGTTGCAGAGGCCGGAGAGTAGAAGCAGGCCAATTTAGAAAGGGGCTGTTACAGTAGTCCAGCCTAGAGGAGGGGGTCAGAGGGGGGGGGGTGGTCGAACGGAGAGGAAAGAAGTCCAAGCCAGGGCCTGATCAGTGATACGAAGGTTATCACGGAGATGGCTGAGCAGGATGGCATGGTTGACCGTGTCAAAGGCAGAAGAGAGATCAAGTAAGATGAGGACACAGGGGGTGTTGGAATCAAGGTTGGAGAGCAGGGGAAAGGCAGTGAAGGAGGGAGGAGAGGTGGCCGAAGAAGGGCCAAAGGTAGAGGGAGGAGAGGAAGAGAGAGAGGACAGGAAGTCCTGGGTTTTAGAGATGAAATGAGAAGCCAGGGCTGTGCAGAGGGCATGGGAAGGGACATGAGAGGTAGAGACTGCAGCAGGATTGGCCAGCTCTTGCAGATTTTAAAGAGTTCGGCCGAGTTGTTTGATGCTGCAGAGATGCAGGCTTGGATGTGGGCTCTCTTCTTGGTGCGCACAGAGACCCGGTGTTGCCTTTGGAGCAGGTGGAAGGCCAGTTTGTCAGAGGATGTACCGGAAGTATGCCATTTCCTCTCAGCCACTCTGCACTTGCGTTTAAGGGTGACAAGGTCAGGGTAATACCTAGAGGTGCACTTGGCTTTGGGCTTTAGGCGGATCCTCATGACCGGGGCAAGAACATCGAGAGTATCAGATATAGCAGAGTGGAGCATGGAGGGAGCTGTGTCAAGGTGTGAGTCAGCCAAGGTGTGAGTCAGCCAAGAGGGGAGGAGGGTCGAGAGAAGTGGCGGCGAACTGAAGCATGCTTCGTGGGTCTGATATCAGAGAAGGTAGGTGGCAGTGCTGGAGTTGGCTTGGCATGCGGGGTGTGGAGGGTGAGCTGGGAGTAATGGAGAAGGGGATCACTCCAAGAGAGAGGAGTGGTGAGGGGGAAAGAAAGGGGAAGGTCTGAAGAGCTCAGAACATCCAGGGGGTACCTGCAGAGTGAGTCGGGCCAGAGGGGAGAATAGAGAATGAGAGAGAATCGCAGAGGTCGCGAAAGAGTCCGAGACAGGACAGGAAGCATTCAGGTGGATGTTAAAGGCTCCAAGAAGGAGGAGTTGAGTGGTTGAGGCCAAGAGGAGAGGTCCGCCCACTCCAAGAGGAAGGGGGAGATTCGACCAGGTGGCCAATAGATGGTAGCCATAGTAAGGGAATGGCCAGGAGAGAGAGCGCCTACAGACGAGGCATTCGAAAGCTGAGTAGTCCTGTGTAGGAATGACAGAGGCAGGAATCCACTCAGGAAAGATCAGGGCTACACCCCCTCTGGAACGTTTGGATCTGGGCACGGTGAGGATCTTGTAGCCATCAGGGAGGAGAGTGTCAAAGCTCATGACAGTTGACTGTGAACCATGTCTTGGTGACACTGAGGACATCGAGGTCAAGTTCCTCCAGGAGGTGGCAGATGTCAGAGGAGTGTTTGACAGTTGAGCGAGAGTTTAGAGTGGCAATATGGAGAAGGTTGCCACAAATCAGAGGTATGCCCTGCAGTGGTGTAGAAGAAGCCTGAGTGGGGCAGAAGAGGAAAGAGGAGAGGGCAAGGTAGCCAAGGAGGAGACAGCAGGGGGAGGCAAGGAAGCTGAGGAAAGGAGAGACGGGACAGCAGGAGAAGACAAGAAATTGATGAGGAGCGGGAAGCGTCTATCAAAGAGAGGGTTGGCCTGAGGGCCTTGGATCAAGACAGTGCCATTCAGGTAAAAACATTAATGATGACCTTAGAGGAGTGGAAGGAGGACAGGAGAGCCTCCCACCGAGTGCCACCATTAATGGGAGAAGAAGAGAAAAAAGAGAGCACAGAGACCATATGTAGAGTCCATAGGTCTGGCGAGGGAACGACAAAGAGGATGTTGGGGAGGGTTTGCCTGGACGAGGCACTGGTATAGGTATCGGCGATAGGGATGCCTGTGTTGGAGACCAGGATGTCCTTTTTACACTTCATCCTACCAGATTAAGTGAGGAGAGCAGGACAGTCGATGGAGAAGCAGTTAAAAAAAGATAGGAGGGAGAGAGCACCATAGAGTAGGTATGGAGTGGAGAGAAGAGGAAAGGTGTGGGTGGGGGGTGCCAGCAGACGAGACAGAGGGAGACAAGTAGCCAATTAGACAAGATGACAGGGGCTTAGATAATGGTAGAAAAGTTTGCTAGATGGATGCTATGCTAGGAGGCAGGACCACAGAACGGTACAAGTTTCAAATGCAAATTTTAAATTCAGAGAACACACCCAAGTCTGAGAATCCTGTAAGTGGTGAAAAAGGCCTAGGTTTCACAATGCAATTTTAAATAATTTCACAGTGCAATTTTAAATAATGGAGAAAAACACACCCAAGTCTGAGAGGATGTGGCCAGGTTTACAGGGTAGAGTGAGGCTCCATTCCTAACCCACGCCACTCCTATCTGAGTAGTCGCTGCTGGTTGATGGCTTCACAGAACTACTTGGTTATGCTTTCAGTTATTAATACGTGCAATATATTCATGTAACCCACTAGTAAATGGTGGACCCACTGCCTAGTCAGAAAGCCAACAACTCATGCTTCTGTAGTCCGATTTTGAATCACCTATCCATGTTAATTTTATCATCTGTCAGTACATTTATGAAATCACGATTTTTGTTTATTCTAGAAGCTAGCTGTTGATGCCCGGACTGCAATGTTAATTAATTGGCTCCTTTTCCGATGGTTTCCCCAGATTCCTGAAGACCTCATTCAACGCATCTCTTCCATTCACGCTGCTGGGGTGCCACCCATTCAGAGTTGCGAGCTCACCGACTTTGGACTGGCGGTTCGGCTGGAAAGGAGTTTGGTGTTCCAGCAGGTCCTTGCACATAGTCCTTGCTATCTGAAACCTTCCACCTCCAATTCAGCCATAGTGAAAAATGTCATTTTAAACTGTGTTGCTCTGCATGGCTGCAAGAGTCCAGATGCTCTGAAGCTTAGCCACCTAAGAGCCATCCTGGTAGCTGATCACCTGGCTGAAATCCTTCGGGCAGAAGGGTAGGTAGATTTCATTGTTTGGTGCACCTGCTGGTGATTGTGTTGGGAGCCAGAGTATGCAATGTTTATTGTGGGGACAGATGGATATTGATGTTTGCAAGAGAAACTCAATGCGCTGTGCGGATGTGAGCGAAGGCAACAACGATTGGGCGTGAATTCCCAATTTAGAGCAAACATGCTAGCTTGTTTTATTGTTCATTATACATTAAATGGAATCTAGAATTGCCCAATTTTTGTTCCCGGAGCTCACACTGCGCTTTTTGAATTACTTTGCTGTTTTTGCCTCTAGCGGCACAAGCAAAGTTGCTCCATCTAATGACCACCCACCCCTCCATTTTTGTGTATCAACAAAGCACCTTTCTAATGTTACTCGTGAGCCTTGGGAATCTCGTTCTATGAACCCTACGCTTTGGAGTACTTTTGCAGAACAGTAATCCTCTTGTTTAACTTTAGTACTTGTAGATTACAATGTGTGTAGCAGGTCCACTGTTCCTTTGCTGTGTACCAGTTTGACCAAAGTTCAGACGTCTGTTGTCTACAACATTGGAACATGGCAATGCCTTGTTTCTTGGCATTCTGCAATTCCTCATTCTAAAACTGGACACCATTCACAATGCAGCATCGATGGCGACGTCTAACTTATGCTTTGCCGTCCACATCAGCTGTGCACCAAATGATATGTAAGATGTTCTGCATCCCCCATCAGGCATCCCTCCTCCTCGAAAAATGGATACCCTCACAGTCGCTGTCTAGCGCCATTCTTTTTTCCTGAGGGTCCTACCTTGCAAAATAGGCCAGGCATTTCCTTTCAGGCTTTGTCATTTTGCTTCAGCCTTGCTTCCTGCAGTGGAAATTGGTAAACGTGTGGCTTTTCACCGTCAAATAAACTCACAGGAAGCACACGGTAGTCCCCTTCAGGTCAGACCTTGACACACCTCATTGGTGCCTTTCTACAGCGTTCACTGCACTTTAGTAAATGAATAAGGCATGAATAAAAGTTGGGTGATGGGAGGGTCACTGATGGAGAGTAGCACTTGTGTGATATGCTCACTTATGCTGCTCAGAACGGCATCCTGGCGTCGTTTATCTTAACGTGCGTCCCGATGTATGGGCAAAAGTATTAAAAGGACGGCCAAGTCCCAGTCTGCTTTCATATTTTAAGATGGCTTTTCTGTTTTAGAACAGCAAACACTATCTACTCAGAAGTTTATCAGTACTGGAAAATCTTTCCCCTCTCCCAACCCTCAAACATAACCTTTCAAAGCGGTCTTTAGGTGTCGGCCAAATTGGCAAATTTTCGCACTGTCTTGGGGGTTGTAACGAAAATCTCAACTTTACACGTTTGCGCTCCAGCGCAACCACTGCATCAGTGGTTTAAGGCCATGCTGTTAATGAATGCACCCTCGCTGTGACTGCTGGTTTGGCTTATCTTGGTGTAGCCAAGAAAGGCATTTGTCATAAAGCTGACCTCTACATGCACCGTAGGCTGGTTTCAAGAATAATTTCGTAAAAGCCAGGTATAACCTGCCCATCTAGTTGTGTAACAGCGCATTAATTAAGTGTACATATACAGCTGGATTGCTGTTTTCTGAGGAAACGTGGTCTAGTGTGGTACGTGAAGTGCAGACTGTCCTGTTATAATCCTGGCTACCCTCATAGGCTTTTAGCCAGATAACTTCAAATCCCCAAGTTCCAAAACTGTGATCACCAAGGCGCACTTCAGTGTGCAGTGCATCCTACTAAACATTAGTTGTTTCTGCACAAACACAAAACCAAAAACCGGGTGAGCTGAGAAGCAGGATTCGGAAAGGTAAATGGTGGCGTTGAGCCAGGAGCATAACAGCGCCATGCTTTGAAGGCTGCACGCACTGCTGCCTTTAGCCAGAGGTGTATTGTGCGAAGCCAGCAGGATGTGGGAGGAGTCTGGCGCAGGCGGATTCAAAAAGGGCATACCTGTATGTACACCTATACACAGAGCCATGCGTTCAGGGTGCTCACGCGTATTTATAGGTGATGTGTCCCTTTACATACATACATCTGGCAATCGTGTGAAGCTTCAGCTCTCTTGCACGTGTCAAACTGAGATTAGAAAAAACAAATCTTGTCCTCTCAACCTGATGTAGTGTTACAGATACTAGTGGAAATATCTTTCAATGGTAAAATGTATATTATCAATTGACAAATCCTACTGTAATTGCATGTAATTGCATGTGGTGGTGATCATGTGCAGCAGTCTGTAATATGTTCGGTTCATGCAGGCGTCGTACATTTATAAATGGTAACACATTTGTGACAAGGTGCTCAATGGGCCACATGACCAATCCAATAGGTTTTCAGTTTTTATTGTAAAATGGTATTACGAAAACAGGCAATGAGGCTTGACATCTTAGTGGGATCCCTGCACACCTTTCCCTTCTGTTTTAGTTGGTCTCCAACCCTGACCCCCAACCATTCACCATGACCCAGAGGACATGATGCAGTGCCAATTCACTAGCGGCAGGGTACTGTGCTAAGCCAGAGTCAGAAGGCAGAGAGGAAGTCCTGTTTCATAAAGCTTTTTATTATTAAAGGAAAGGGAACGTATCTTTCCCTAAGTCTACAAAAGGTGCTGGTCAGGATGTCTTTACAATGAAAATCATTCCTCTGTCCCAACCCGTTTCTACTCGAAGTCTGTCCCTACTACTAACTAAACGAATAACATAACTCTCCCAGAAACTGTCTGCAAAGGGACTTCATCTCAGTCCTATAAGCTCTTGGCTGATTTATGACCCCTTGGAAAATGACTCTGGTGTCTTTCCATTGTATACATTTTTTCATATGGAACTTTGAAATGTCTTTACATCGGGTTTCACCCAAACCACATGCATGGTTGTACAGTTCCCAATATAGAAGTACATTCTCTTCCCCCTTCTCTGTTTTGCTCTCTGGTACTCCACTTGTTTATGTTTTGTTGTCTTTATTGTAAGCGCCCTGAGACCTTTGGGTTAGTGTTGCGCTATATAAGAATGTATTTAGTTAGGCGCTTATACAACAAAATCGTGCACAAGACAAATGGGGAGGGAACAAGGGGAATAAATAAATTGCAAAAGAACAGTAAGTATACAAATATGAATCTGCTAGGCCTTGTGGCATTCGCAAGTGCAGGAGATAAGAGAGGGAGGGTGGGAGGAGGGAATTGGGAATGGACAAGTGCTGGTGAACCCGGGAGGGAAAGTGCAAGGGGTGCCAGGGAGGAGTTCACTGGCTAAGTGCTGGGGGGAAGCCTCCCAAGGTGGGGTGCACAGCCACCATGCAGGGGGCCTACTGGGGCAGTGCTGGGGGGTGGGGAGGGAACTGGTATTGACTGGGCAGAGGGCCTGGTAACCTGTGAGATTCATGAATGTATTAAGCCACCAGTCTCGGTGGCAGAGGGATGGTTAGCAGGGAAGGGAAAGAGGTAGAGAAAAGCAGAATTTTAAGAAGGTTCCGGAATTTAAGGAGATCCGGCTCAAGTCTGAGACGGGCAGGAAGGCTATTCCAGCGAGAGGCACCAGCCGAAGAGATAACTGCCCCCCAATCTCTGCTTAGAGAAGCATTTAACAATCAGAGCTGGAGGTGCGGAGGGCTCTAGCAAGGAAGTATTCAGGGAGAGTTGACGATAGCGTAGACCCCAGGGCACAGAAAGTCTTGTGGATGATGCAGAGTGTCTTAAATGTGATCCTTGCAGCCACCGGGAACCAGTGGAGAGATACGGTCCCTGGGCTTGAAGCCAAGGATAAGTCTTGCAGCCCTATTCTGGATTAGCTAACGGGGACGTAGGGAGAAAAGGGAGAGATTGAGGAAGGGGCTGCTGCAGTAGTCCATCCTGTAGAGGACCAGAGCTCTGGCAACATTGAGCTTCTGGGGAAAGGTGAGGAAAGGGAGAATGCCTCTAAAGAGGTGAAGCTGGAAATGGGCCTTCTTGGCCAGGACCAGGATGTGGGGGGTAAAGTTGAGAGAGGAGTCAAGATGCCCCTGAGGCTTTTGGCCTCAAGGGCAGGTGAAGGTATAGGGCCCAAGGAGGGCGGCCAGAGGGTAGGAGGGAAACAGGGGGGTGGGGTGGCTAGGGCAGGAATCCCAATAGGAAAGATCTCTGTCTTACTGGCATTAAGACAGAGGTCCTTAGGCGCGCACCATGCCTGGATAGCGGTCAGGCAATCGGGAATGAGGGAGAGGAAGAGGAAATGATAGAGGAAAGTTTGAAGGCAAGCTGTGTGTCGTCAGCATAACACTGGAAATGAGGAGAGGAAGGAGATCAACTGAATGAGAGGGGAGGGATAGATATTGAAGAGGCATGGCGATAGGATAGAGCCCTGGGGGATACCACAGGTAGAGAGTAAAGTGGTGGAGGAGAAAGGGCCCAGCTGCAACTGGGATGGGCGGTTAGCGAGAAAAGAGGTTAGCTAATCAGTGCCTGGTCTGTGATGCTGAGGGTATCTCAGAGCTGTATTATGAGGATGGAGTGATTGACAGTGTCAAAGGCAGAGGCGAGGGCGAGGAAAATAAGAATAGCATGTGAATTAGATTCAAGATTTAAGAGCATGTCTTCACGCGTGTTAAGGAGAGCAGTTTCCGTGCCTCTGGATGCCTGGAATCCAGATTGGTGGTCATGAGGCAACCAAGAGTTTGGTATGGAAGGTCACTTGGGAAAGGGCCAACATCTCCAGGGGTTTACCCAGGTGGTAATGCAGGTGGTGGAGAGTGAAGACAAGCAGTCCTGAGCCTTAGAGGTGAAATGGGAGGCCAAGGTTGTGCAGAGAGCCTGGGAAGGAGGGAGAGAGGTAGAGACTGCAGGTGAATTGGCATGTTCCTTGCAGACTTGGAAAAGTTCTGCCGTGTTATTAGTGGCTTCAGAGATTCTGGCTTGGATGTGGGCCTTCTTAGAGTGAATCGAAAAGCGATAATTCCTTTGGAGCAGGCGACGGACCAGTTTGTCAGAGGATGAACCCGAAGTCTGCCAGTTCCGTTCAGCAACTTTGCACTTACGTTTCAGGGATGCCAGAGATGCCAGAACGGAATCATACCAGCCGTTGCATTTAGATGCAGGTTTCAAGCGGATCCTCATGACAGGTGCAAGGGTGTCAAGGGTGTTGGAGATGGGGAGGTGCAGATTAGCAAGGACAGAGTCAGGGGGTGGGAGGAATGAAAGTGGAATCAAAGCAGCGACTGACCCTCTCTTCATCAGTTGAATGACAGCGAAGGAGGCTGGCAGAGCGGGGAACGGTTCGGACAAAGGACCGAGGTGACCCAAGCGGGAGAATAGGAGAGAGTGGTCAGCCCAGGAGAGGGGAGTGCCGACTGGGTTAGAAATACGGATGTCCCCATAGATAAGGGCATCCAAAATGTGTCTGGCTGAGTGAGTCGGTCCAGAAGGAAGAATAGTGAGAGAGAGGTAGTTGCAGAGGTCACGGAACAGTGAGCTGGCTGTTTCAGGGAAGTCGAGGTGGATATTGAAGTCTCAGAGGAGGAGGCGGAGGAGGAGTTTGGAGGAAGAGGGGAGGAGGTGAGTTCTGCTCATTCAGAGTGGAAGAGAGGTCAGGCCTGTAGATGGTAGCGAAGGTGATTGAGTAGGAGAGACCCTGAGACCTACAGACGAGGCATTCAAGAGGAGTAGATTTGAGTGGGTATGATGGCCGCAGGGAAAATCCACTCGGGAAAATCCGAGCCTCTCCACCTTTGGGCCGATTGGGTCTGGGTTTGGAGAGGATTGTGTAGCCCTCAGGAGAGTGTCGAGATCAGTGACAGAGCTGGCATTGAACCACATCTCGGTAAGGGCAAGGACGTCGAGGTCAAAGTCTTCAAGAATGTGGCAGATATCGGAGGCGTGTTTGACAGCGGATCGAGCATTCGGAGTAGCTAAGTGAAGCCGATTACCACCTTTTGAAAGTTTTCAGAGGAGGGGTACAGGGGTGTGGTACTCGTGGTGGTGAAGGAGTGAGAGGAAAGGAGGGAGGAGTAGCAGCAGGAGAAGGGAGCAAGTAAATGAGAGTGGGTTGGCGCCCATCGAGGAGAAGAGTAGATTGAGAGCACTGGGCCATGTTAGTGCACTTGTGTAGACATTCATGATGCTTCTAGAGGATGAGAAGTATGCCAAGAGTACTTCCCATCTAGTACCACCATTAATGGGAGAGGAGGAGAAAGGGAAAAGAGTGGAAATCAAGTTGGGAGTCCAAAGGTCCGGGGAGGAGACAGAGAAGAGAATGTCAATAATGGTCTGTCTGGAAGTAGCATTGACAAAGGTGTCAGCAATAGGTAGGCCTCGGTGGTGTCCAGGAATGCTCTTTTAAGCTTTTTCCTTCCAGACTTCGTGAGAGGGATAGGGTAGGTGAGAGAGTAGCAGTTGGAATAGCTAGGGGAGATGGAGAGTGCCATGTGCCGAGGAGGGGCTGGGGTGGGAGACAGACAGGGGAGCTGCACATTGCACAAATAAGATCACCAGGTGGCCTAGCAGGCAGGCACAGATGGAGTGGTGTTATAACCAAGAAATGCACTGGGTAGCAGAATGTTAGGAACCTAGGCTGGGTGTGCGTTAAAATACAGCAGAGATAGCCAAAGCGCAGATTTAAAAACACACTTGGGTGCAACTTTGCAGTAAAATATTAAAATACAACAGTAGCAGTTAATGTGTAGATTTGAAAACGCACCTAGATGCAACTTTGCAGCAAAGCACTAAAATACAGCAGAAGTAGTAGTATGCAGATTTGAAAACACACTTGGATGTAACTTTGCAGTAAAGCATTAAACTAAAGCAGAAGTAGTCGATCAATGAGCAGGTTACAAAACGCAGGATTCCAGGTGGTGCAGAGCCAGCAAGTGAGAAGGCCTCATGAGTGAGAGCATACAGTCGGAGCATACCTTATGCAATGTCAACATATAAGAGGGGACAATTGCAAAGTAATACTAGCATCACAGTACAGGCAGTCATTAGCCAAACAGTAATAGAAGTTAAAGACAGGGAATATGAGGTTAGCGGAGCAAGGCAGTCCAAGCGTCACTCGCAGGAACTCCATGGGAAGGATCAGGGTCAGTTAATGTAGGTCAGACTTGGAGAGCGGACCAGATAAGGGCTAGACGAGAAAGGGCGGAGTTTAGGTCAATGCATGTAGGTTGGAAAGTTAGGAGTTTGGAGGTCCAGGTGAGATAAGAGGTACAAGAGTGGTAGGCTGCATGTCACGGGCTACCATCACGCTGGGAGACCATGCCAGGAAGATAGGATAAGGTAGGCAGCGTGAGTGGCGAGGCAAAGGAGGTGATTGGCATGCGCAGCCCATGAGGCGAAAGAGAAGGGAGTAGACCGGAGTAGTAGGGGCAGAAGTCTTACCTCAACCAGCAGGACACCAGCAGAGTGCGTAGTAGCGGCGGGCTGAAGTGTCTGGCGAGTTAGTAGCAATGGGGACCCTCCTCGCCCTGCCAGGCCCGGACAGGGCCAAACATGGGGAGGGGCTTAGCCCTTAGATTGAGGCTCTTGGAGGGTGCCGGCAATAAGGGGTGGACAGGGAAACAAGAGGCCCTGGAAATTATTTTCAAAGTGGCCCCATATTACACATTTTCACCAAGCCCAACCCTTTTCGTATGGGGAAAATATGGAAATGCAAGGCCTAGAGTGCTGAGGCCTACCGGGAAATCTCCAGAGTTCGATATAGGCAAGTCCAGCCCTGCCGGCGATATTTTATTGTTCACTTGTTAGGCGCCTATACAGCAAGTAAATCTTGTTTCCAAGCACCCAGTTAGGGGCCAGCAAATCAGAATGCAGGAGACCCGGAAAGCAGGAACATCTGCTCCGTTGACCATGCAGGGCGACATATTAGAAGGCCCTTGCCAGAGAATAAAGCTCCACACTGTAGGAGTGTGAGCAGGTGCCGAAGTAGCACAGTCGGGCAGCTCTGGGGTCAGCGGAAGACTCACTGTCAACTGACTGTTGGCTTTTTATAGCCCTCTCCTGCCTGCTTGGAAGCTTCCCTTTGCTCTCCTTGGCTTCTAGAGTCACTAGATCCTCATTGCTAACCTCTTGAGAGCCGGTACATCCCCTCAGTCTTCATAAGGACATTTAGGCCTGCTCCTTTTCTTGCCACCATCTTTGCCATGCGGTGGCTAGGGTTGTTTGTTTTCTGCTTCTCTCCTGGATCAAGAACATCTTTGCCTACAGAGATTTTGGGGCGGTTTTCCTTGGTCTCCCCTAGTGCTGGACAGATCGCCGTTGATTCCAGCTCCTATGCTGCCTCACTGCTCTCCTATAGCCAGACTGGGGTTTGTGGGGCTAGGTGTGAGGTGTTCGTTCAGCCAATGTGCATTGTGGTACTTGTAGTGTTTCTCCAAATGGTACTGCTTTCTGTGAGCTTTTATCCATCCCAGGTATCTGAGGAGTCATGCATTTTGGGGACCGGAGTACATGTGCAGTTCCATGCGTACCCTTCACACCACCATGCAGCGTCTGGGGTATCTCTGCCTCTGGTGTTGCCCTGGTAGGCCGCCTACCCCAGGTTGAGAGGGGTCCTCCCCAATCCCTCTTGTCAGGGTCACACCCATGACACTGTCACAATATTTCACATGTTCATAGCTTCCACCCTATACTCTCCTGCCTTTTAAATGTCACTACTATACCTCCTTGAATTCTCCCACTCTTTAGTGAGGTATTGATACAGGATCCTATTTCCTCTGCCATCCATTTCTTTTCTCCACTCCCTCCTATTTCAGGGTGTTAACCCATCTTCACGTTATAGTTTCATGTAGGTGATGTGAATGGCACTATTTATAGACCCACAAGTACCTAACTCTCCCTTGGCTCCATTCCTTGCCATTCTAACAGCTTGGCTTAGGCACTTACAAGGAGATAACACTGCTTTAATGTTTGGTCTAGAGCAGGTGCAAATGTACAATCTTTTTTTCCCATCACCAGTGGGAGGGGGCTTCCTGGACAGTGTCGTCTACCACACATCTCCCTTACACACCCTTAGCATGCAGAGATCACTGTGGCCTGTAACAGGAACTGTACATTATTGAGCTTACTCCCCGCATACTAAATGAAAAAGAAAGTATTTCTTGTGTCTGAACAAACTGCTGCACAAGTTCCAGGGTTACTCCGTAGTCTGTGGAGGTATTCGTCTCCTTGTGTATGGCTTCAGTTCCTGGCAGTCACACGTACAGAGCTCTTATTCGTCATACGCGGCTGCCTGCTCCTTTGCCCATAATGATCCCTCCTTACTCTGAAATTGTTCTGTGACGATAAGCATGACTCCTGCTACCAGTACCCGAGCCATAATGTTGCATTATCAGAATAGACATACAGCCATGGCCAATGGTCTGCTTTTCTTTCTTGTCCCATGCTATTGTGGACATACACCCCTACCCTCTTTAATGGGCATAGTCCTCACTTCCCACTTCTCAGACATCAAGGGACAAGGGATGCTAGCGCTAACATTATTGGCTCCCAGAGTCCGTCCTTGTAATAGCCCAGCAGTCTCGTCTCTTCCACTTGACTGTGAGGCTTGTTGTCCTGGCCTCATCCTGGAGATCTTTGATCTTCATATTTGGGAGTGATGTGCAGAATAAATCCCACTGTTCTGAAGTTCCTCATGTAAATTGGTTCCCGTCCCATTTGATTTCTTCATGAAAATGGATTTGATCTCTGTCCAGACACTGTTTTCAACCATAGTAGACGTTTCACAACATCTCACCACTCTGGGAGTTATCTGATCACATTTATTATTTTTTTTTTTCTTTCAATCGGTTTCTCTTTTGGCCCGGCGCTACCTGGTATTAGTCCACAAGACATTTCCCAGAATTGTCCTCCCATTTAGTTAATTATTCTTTTATAGACTTTTCAGGACCCACACCTCAGCATGAAGAGCTTGCAGCAAAAACGGCAAAACAAAAGTACCTACAAGTTCCTCTTGGCCATTTTGTTTGACTCCCAGAGGGCCATGAGACCCCCCATCACCTTCCTTATTCAGTAGTCTTTGGGCATCCACAACCAAGAACCAAAAGCAGAAAAGGCAGATACTCCCTGTTGGAACCAAAAAAGGCAGAGGGTGACAATCGGGGTGTGCCTGTTATTATTTAATTCTTGTAGCGTGTCACCTGCCCATAGGCCTCAGGGTGCACAAAAACAGAAAAGACATAACAAGACATACAATGTTCAGAGTCAGTTAAGGAAACCATATACAACTGAGTATTTAGTCAGTACTGAGATTGAAAAGATGGTGTTTTATCAGTTTTTTAAAGATAGAAGGATCTGACGATCTTATTGGTCCAGGTAAGGCATTCCATACAGCGGAGCCTGGACATCAAACTGAGTGCCTCCAAACTGAACCAGCTTGTGTCTGGGTTGGTGCAAAGTGGGATGGTGTAAGGACCGTAGCTGTCTTCCTGATGTGTAGGACTTTAGGTGATCCTTGAGATATTTAGGGATGCATTGGTCTGGCATTAAAAGGATCAAGTAAGGATCTTATGGGTAATCCGATTTTGATGGGAAGCCAGTGCAGTTTCCTTCAAGCATACGAGACGTGAGACCGTCTTGACAGACCATGAATAGTGCGAACTGCACAATTTTGGGCAACCTGTAATTAATGCAGGTTGGCAAGTGTTGTGCCGGGCAGCAGACTGTTGCAATAGTCCAACCTGGAATTTACTAGTGCTGTGGATAGCACAGAGTAATTAACTGAAATGAATGGACGAATATGATTCAATAGCTTGGTGATAAGGTCATAAGAGGATCGAATGTGAGCAACATGAGGCTTCATAGCAAGTTCAGCATCGAGAAATACACCCAGCGTTTCACCTTCTTAGAGACACTGATTTTATTATCAGCGATGCAAAAGCGCCAAAAAGCTAGATCAAGCTTCTTAACCTGTAGTGCTCTCCAGAATAGTAGAACACACCACAGTTCAAAGAACCATAGGACACGTCCACTTCTCTCTGTTGTTCAGCTATGTGGTACCAGTACCACCCCTCTGTCTATATACCAAGGCATGTTCTTACTCCTCTGCAATTTGCCTACTGCCTTGCTGTTACATATCATCCCAACTAACTGCTCCCTACCCTTCACCTGGAGCCCTTGCACATCCCAGCATTCTCCTACTCCACTTTCCACCCTAATCCAGACCCTCCACCCGTGACCACAACAATACATTGGTTGAACAACCTCCTCATTCAACCTCATTTACTCAACCCACCCCTCTCTCAGTTCACCATTTCACACACTAGCGCATCCTACTACGCCTCCCCCACTTCACCCCCAACTCCCCTGAACTAGCTGTAAGACTCTGGAAAACCCAGTCTCTCTGAAACCAACCTCTTAATGACAACTGTATCTCCCTTCCCTCCACCCTTACCATGATAGCTGCCACTAGAGACCTCTCCGGTTTCCCCACTGTATGAATGTTTCGATTATCTAGCCCGACCTTATTCTTTGAATTCTGGGACTTAGTCCTGAATTTAAAACAAAATGGCAAGCTATAAGGTCAAGAGTTTAAAGAAGGAATTCCAGCCTGGAGTGGCATTGCACAGTGGCTCTGCTACCTATTTCTCATTTACATCCATGTAAGAAAGGCATTGCTGCTGGCAACGTGATTAACAAATCCAGCCCATTGTCCATCTTTCCCCCTCCTGACTTTCTCTGTTCTTTCCTTTAACACAGCAGTGTTCAACTGCTCACTCCAACTATTCTTACTATTGTCCACATTTACTGCCCCCCTGAACCTTCAACCTCTTCTGCAATGATCTTTATCTCCTGCTTGAATCTATCTCCATTGAAGTCCAGTCATACTCCTCAATCTCTCCAATGTGAGCAAGGTCCACAGGCTTCAGCTGGGCTCCATTATCTTGGACCATTCTCTGACTGTACTCCATAACTTTCAACCCGCCACTCTGTGCTATGCTCCTCGCCTTCTGTCCTATTTTTTTCAGCCCCCTCTATTGACTCCTCATCTTACCACTACTCCCCTCTGCTTTTCATCCACAACTCACTATTGAACTTCCCATGCCCTGTATGAGCTGACACCTCTTCTCCCGGCTACCAACAGGTTCTGAACCCCTGCTGATGCTTTTGCACTGCAAGTGGTGTACTAGCTGGCAATCCTGCTCCTTCCTCTATCCTCACCACAACCTTTCACTTTTCTTGCGTATTTTCCTAACCTATTTCACGGTGGCTATCGTCCTATCCGTTTTGGAGATCCCCATGGCTGACCCCAAACAAACCCTGCCAACTATCTTTCCATCCTTCATCACTCTTTCAAAGTCATCATATGTGAAGTTCTCAAATTTGTGATCTGGGAAAATGTCTGGCCAATCAGGTGACTGGGAACACTGGTGGAAACTGGGAACACTGGTGGAAACTGTAAGTGACCGCCTGCATTCTAGCAGCCACCGGAGCATATCCCACGGGTCATGCTGCCGTTTACTTTTTCCCCGGTCCCCATATTCTCCACCCAAATCCACTTATCTGCTCATCCCAGGGCCCTCTTCTTCCCGGCCGATCCACACTCTCTCACAGTCGCAATGGAAATAGAAAAGAGACTTGCTCCCTTTCATTTTCCATGGCAGTGACATCTTTGCCTTTTTTTGACATTCGATTCAGCATGTGCATTAAGCGTGGTGTGAATAGCAATCGTCCTCGCATTGTGTGTACAGTGCCGGCAATGTCCCTAAGCCCATGCTGAGGTAATCTTTATAATCAGGGATGTATTAGACTCAGCCCGGCGTGCCATTACCCGCCTTGGCCTACCTGGAGGTGAACAGACTCCTTATCCTCTTTTGATCTCAGTATATGAGCAATACACTCTATGGAAATGGAACTCTCCCACGTTGCATAAATCCCTCACTAAAGCTACTGTCCCCTTTTCGAATTCTCCTTGATGTCTGTCCTCATTCCTCCCTACTTTCTAACAACTTGACTTTCTGGCGCTGTCCTCTCTTTGGTGGCCTCCTACCCGACTCACTTTTTTCTCGGTTTGCTGAAACAGTGACCACCTCCTCCCTTGCCATTTGGTAGGGATACCACAAGGGCCTGTTAATCTCCCTCCATGTCACAGACCGCACCTTCTCTCTGCCTGCCTGTTGGCTTCTCATATCATCTATTTGCAGTAGATACTTGAATCGTCTTCTCCTTCCCATTGTTTCCCTCTGAGCAGTTCTCTTGTATCGCTAACATCCTTTCTGGTATCCGTCACTCGAAGGGGCGGCGTTGCCTGATGCTCAACTCCTCTAAAACTGAAATTATCTTTTTCCACGTCTGCAGTGCCAGACCCCTTCTCTTCTATAGCCCTTGCCCATTTTACCCCGTCCACCATAACTTGATATCTGGGGGTCCCCTTGAACAGTGACCTGAAACTTTACCAGTTCATCAAATTCAGTACTACCTGGCATAGGATCCTGCCCCATCTCACCTTTCACTCTCCTCTTCTTTCCTCTGAACAAGGTATTACATGTTATTCCTGTGCCCCCTACGATTTACTATGGGTCTTGCCAACTCATGTGTGTTTGCTAAGTAAACAAAATCGCTCCCTATTCAAACGATGCCTCCTTGTGTTTAAGTCAATCCATGGTCTAGCCCACAGCTACATCATTAATCTAACTATCCTATGTCCACCGTGTGATGCCTTTTCACAGTACCTAAATGTTCTCTTATTCGTGCCCCTGAGGGAACTATTGCAGCCACATTTGAAATGTTTGGAAAATTAAGTGAAAAGAATCAAAGCAAAATGCTGGAGCTGGGTTAACCCTTCCCCCTTAAATGTTCTAAAGGTATAATATTTTTAATTTTATTTATTTACTTGTTTATAATCACATTAGCAATTATTACAAGAATCTTGAACGTTCCTTAGGAGCTAAGAGATTACAGCAGAGGAGGAGACAGAAGAAAAAGGAAGATGAAGTAGAAGAAGAAGA
Organism: Ambystoma mexicanum; assembly: GCF_040938575.1. NCBI lineage: Eukaryota > Metazoa > Chordata > Amphibia > Caudata > Ambystomatidae > Ambystoma > Ambystoma mexicanum. The sequence goes on from NC_090923.1 coordinate 87,558,739, forward strand.
CGACGCAGAAGAAGTAGAAAGGAGAAAAGAGCAAAGAAAATGTAGTGAAGACGGTCAAAAATAGTTAGGATAATCAAAGGCCAAGGGCGCACAAAAACGACGACGAGACGTTTAAAGTTCAAAGTGAGGGGGGGAGAAAATTCCAGAGAGCCCCCTCTCATATGGTTAGTCAAATCACGTCCGGTTCGTTCAGCCTGGTCTCGGGCTGGCAGCATAATAAGTGCATCAGTTTGTGCATTAATTTTGTGAAAAGCGCCTTCCAAAATGTTTGCCGCAGCTATTGACCAGTTCGTCTTTTCCCCTGACATCAGTCTGTTCCACCATTTGGATTCTTCTTCTCCCTGATGACCCACAAAGTCAGTGCATAGGCTGTTCATGTAAGTAGCCTGTATATCTCTGAACTCCGAACAATGCATTAGGAGATGTCTTACTGTTTCAGGTTGGTTGGACTTGCCAGAGAGTCTGCATTCTTTGATGGCCATTTTTAATATGATAGCCTGAATTTCACGTGTTGGCAGAAGGTTTAAGCGTGCTCTCATGTAGGTTATCCTTAGTTGTTTGAATGGAAACTTTATGCATTATGGCAGTGGTGTCTTCAGTCTGTTAAAGGTCGGCGGGACGTGTTTTGTAAGTTTGTTAGACTGTGCTTTCTCAAGAGTATTAATCACTAATCTTGGGCTTCTATTTTGGATTTTACTCTTACTGGGTTTGCTTGCAGATCTTCTTCTGTACATGCAATCTCCACCAGCTTCTCCCTTAGATTGTCTACCCAAACATTTAGAGTAGTCAGATGGCGGTTTGATATTTCCTTCGCGATGATCTTGTAAATTGGCGGCGAATCAGGTGAAGAGGTGTTTCTGAGGAGTTGCATGGCGCCGAGTGTTACTGTCGCTTCCAGAGAAAGCAAACCTAGCTCTCGCCTGATGAGGTCCACTGAAACCGAGTTTGGAAGGCCCAGCAGAGATTTCCAAAGGTAACCTTCTAATTTCCGCCAGATAGTATTTGGCATATTCAGTGTTGCACCCATCCCATAGGCGATAGTAGGGACTACGTTCCCTTTGTAGAATTGTATGACTGGTATAACTGAGAATTTCCCATATTTTCTGTCAACTGTCTTCATTTGGGCTGCCAGATTTTTTGATTTTGCTTGCATCGTAGCTTCATTCACAGATGCATCGATAAACACTCCTAGGTATTTATAGGTAGGCACCACCTCGATGTTCACTTTGTCTAGAGACCATTTGTTGTTTGTCATTTTTTGTAAGGAGCTTTTTCCAAGTATCAGTATCTTTGTTTTGGTTTATTTGCAGGTTGTTTAGTTCCATGTATGCAGCCAAGTTGGAAAGTTGGCGCTGAAGGCCTATCTGCGTCTGATCTAGCTGAATAAGGTCTTCGTATAATAGGCGTGAACTATTCACATTTCCCAGTTTAGGCGGGAAGGCTCTGATGGATTGTTCAGTTTCTTTGAAGTCTCCTAGATAAGCGATAAACAGAGCCGGCGCAAGGGGACATCCCTGCTTCACTCTGCGATTTGAGGATATTTCGCGAGATAGCCCACCTGGATGTTAAGGCGCACTCATAACTTTGTGTTCCTGTGAAGGGCCATCACAGGGTCAAGCACTTCTTTCGGGCATCTCTATTTTTTCAGTTTTTTCCATAATCTTTGCCTGTCCACTCTGTCGAACGCCTGTGACAAGACTACGAAGGCCAAAAAGACTGGGGGCGCTCCTTGCTTTACCTTTGCTTTTATGAGGCTTAGCATTAAGATGTTGACTGTCGTGCTTCCGTTTTTTAGGAACCCCATTTGAAAAGGGTCGTTGGCAGGTGACATTTTTGCCCAAGTGCGGAAGTGGCCTAGAAGTAAGGTTGCAAAAATGTTCCCTATTATGTCGAGAAGTGCAATCAGGCGGTAATTGCCCGGTTCTTCTCTGTCCCCTTGTTTGAATATCGGTACAATTACCGCTTTGGTCCACAATGCTGGGATGGCTCTTTTTTCTCTGCAGTCGTCAAAGAGGGTGCTGATAAAATTTGACCATTCGACCACGTTCTGCTTGAGGTCTATATTGCAGAGACCGTCCGGGCCCAGTGCTCTTGATTTTTTAGTTTTGTTATTGCCATCATTATGTCTTGTTTGTTGGAAAGGTCAATCCATGGGGTGCCTGTGTCGATTTGAGATGAGTTTCAGTGGACGTCGGGGCCTTAAAGAGCTTTTCGCAAAAATGTGGCCCACTCTTTCTCGCTCACCGAGTTAGTGATTCGGGTGTCTGTCGCCTTGTTAGGCCTTTTAATAAGGGACCAAAGGTCTCTGTTTTTTTTTTGTACTCAGTGCCTGAAGCATCTCCTCCGCGTCCTTCTGGTACAGTGCATGCCTGTGACCTAAAATCCAGGATTTATATTTCCTTATTTCAAGTTGGAGGTTACTCAAAGCCGTCGGGGAGTTGGCTATTATGGCTTGTCTTTTCACTTTTCTTAGGGCTTTTTTTTTTCTACTACTTCCTTGTCATACACGTGGCTATTTTTGCTTGCCGCGAGATTACCACCTTTCGTTTTCTTCCTGTACTGAAGCAGGAAGGGTAGATAGTCCGGGCATGCCGATTTTGATTTCCGAAGAGTGGGATCCTCTTTTGTAAGCCTCTGTGATGTTTTCGATTTTGGATGCACTTAGACGTAAGCGCGTGAGTTGGTTGTTCACCTCTATTGGGTGATTGTAGCTTTGGGTCGTCGGAGATGTAGATGACCATGCTATTGCCACGAGATTGTGATCACTCTCCTTGGTTCTTGATACCGAGTAGTCTTCTACATAATATAGCAAACGGTGGGAGGTGAAGAAATAATCGAGAGTTGCGTTCGAGTCGCCTCCCTCCCAGGTAGGTATCATCACTTCCCACGCTTTCAATGATGCAACATTGCGTAGATTTCTTGATTTCATCAGGGACATCCATATAGCTCCTCTTTCTTCCGATTGCGTTAGGGCTTTCTTCACCATGCTGTTTTCCGTTTTGCAGTTTGAGTTTAAATCCCCACATATGATTGTGTGTCTGGGGCTCTTCCACTGAGATGTTATCAACAACATTTGCTAGGTGTTTACAAAACTCTGCACTTGTGGTTTTCTGCGGATTCAAGTAGACTGTTATAATTGCTATCTTTGCTATTTCGCTCCCACTCACTCCGCTGTGTTTTTGGGTCCATGTTGTTAAAACCGCAAGGATGCCATATGATTCCATTATTTGTTTTGTGATCTCAATCCCTGACCCCAGTCAAACTGCTATTAGCAGGCCTGAGGATGGGCGGCCGAAAAGGCCTTTTGTTGCCGATGAAAATGCGATCTCAAAGCCGTCTAGAGATGGTTTTGCCATTAGCCACGTTTCCTGGAGTCAGAGAATATCAAAAGATCCAAGGTCTTGGTTATCCGTGTTAGTTAAATGGTGGTGGCCTCTCATGTTCCATGAAGCCATTGTCAGACGCTTCTTCGGCGGCAGAAGACGGCGGCTCTGAAGACGAGACGGAGGAGATCTTTTTCCTGGAGAGCCTCCTAGTGATTGCTATTTGTCGGGTTTAGAGTTTAAGGCCGCCTTTAGCCACTTCCATGGGCCCTTTGATATTTTTGTGTCTCTCCTTTCTGAGAGATTTTCTCCTCTTTCACAGTCTTTCTTGTATTCCTTCTCTAATTCCACTCTGTCAGAGTGTGCTCGAGTTCTTGGTTTTTGGGGAATTGGCACACAACTGTTTTCGTTTCTTTGGTGCGCTCCACATTTCTCACTGGTTTTGTCTGATAGTTCCTGTTCGAGGTGATCTTCTACTCACTGCTTAGCAATGTTTTTTCCCTTGGTTTCTGTGTCTTGATGTCCCCGCGGGGTTCTGCAGCCGTCTGGGGTCTTAGTGGGGGGTCTTCTACTGCCATGGCCTGCGTATGTATCTTTTGTGCCTTGTCCGTGCATGTCTCTGGTTCCAGATGCGTAGATAAGTCCATTAATGCGCTTAATGTTTGAAATTCCTCCACCGTTCTTGGGGATTTTTCTCTTGAATTAGTCTTTTTGGGGCTTTGGGACTTTCAAATCAGCTGGTGTTGGACTCTGGGTCAAGTCGATGTTGTTATTTTCTTTGTTGTCATCTATTGGTAGGGGTTTAGTCTTCTGCATTCCTTCCTGCGCTGCCAGCTACAGGCCTATTTATTCCCTTTGAGTGAGCGAGGGTGCCCTTGTTTTTTGATTGGCATTGAAGTTTTCTGTTTGCACTGAAGGTTCTTCTGGTCGGACCGTCGGTTTGGATTTGGCGAAGATTGGTTCCATTTCACCTTTCCTCTTCACTGGATTGTCTGGGATGCTCTTTCCATTGTCTCTTTTTTGCACTTGTTCTTTTGATTGCCCTCCTTAAATTCTGCCTCCATATGGGCCCATTTAGCTTCCCATATTGCTGCCTGTTTTTCATTTTTCACTTCTACAGCTGTTAAATAACCTTCAATGAAATCAAATTTTGATTGAAGTTTGCAGAGAATTGTTGCGTTATCTTTTATAGATTTGTTTATTATCTCGTAGAGTTTGCCGAAAGGGGCCAGGGCAATCGTGATTGCCGACATAATTGTTGTCATATCTAGTTTTTTGTTTGCTGATGATCTTTGCGTGTCCGATGCAATTTCACTATACCTTCTGTGCTTCCCCGGTGTTTGCTGAAAGTCTAGGTTTTGGGATGGAAGGCGGGTCTGCGTTAGCAATTCAGGACGGAAAGGCACATAGGTTGGGGTTAATGGCGTTGGATATTCCCCAATCTTTCTAGTGTAGCTTCTGTTAGGCGCTGTTCCCTCTGTAGTTTGGTTTAGAAGATATTCGGTCCTGTCTTGGTGTTGGAGATGTATTTTTGTCCAGGGGTGCGCGCTCATTATCCCCTTTGACCCAGGCGCTTGGGGATGTGGCCTCGGACTCTTCTCATTTAGCCTATCCTAAGCATTGTTTACTGGAGGTGAGTTGTACTCTGAGATCTTGTGCCCCCTGCTGTTTCGCATTACAATTTTGTGGTGTCTCCGTATTAGATAGGTCGTGTTTCTCTGAGGAAACAGCAGCGTTTAGTTGAGCTGGGGCCGTCACTTGATCCATCTTATCTTGGTGTTGGATGTTATTTTCGCTGGGGTACTTTGGAGGGTGGGTGGCCTTTTCCCCTCCTGGCGTTGAACTAAGAACATTTCCTTGTAGGCCCTAGGCGGATTTAGTGCTCGCCTGGGGGCCGTTGTCTGCTTCTTCACTGGTTTGAGATCTTACTGCATCAGTTTTTCTTGCTTTATTTGCGGGCAGTAACCCATCTACCACTTCCAAGATTTCAGCATCAGAAAGATCTGTCTCTGAATTTAATTTGCGTTTGTACTGTTTCTTGAATAAATTGAGCAAGGCGTTTGAGATCAGAGGGTTTGGCAGGTTAGATATCCCTGCCTCCGTCTTCTTGATTGTGGGCTGTTTGGATTTTTTTTGGTCTTTTGGTCCGATGCTAGACGTTTTGTGTCTACTACTAGACAAATCATTGACATTTACTTTGTCCGTTCTTTTCGGTTTTGGTGTCTTTCCTTTTTGTCTTTTGTTGCAAGTTGTTTTTATTGGCTTTACTGGAAGAACCTTTTTGATGTTTGTGATTTTGTCTCCTTCGGCTCCAGCAGAATGCCGGGGACCGTATCAGAGCTGGGCTTTGTAGCCAAGGCAAGATCGGCCCCCTTGTTAGACAGATCACATATGGAGTTGTCTTCCGTATTGCACGATTCATGTACTGAAAGGCAGGGAACTGGAGTGTCTTGATCCTTTGATGGTTTATTAATTGGAAGGATTAGGTTTAAAGTCTCTGATTGTGAGTGGGGGTGTATTTGTGCTGTTATCAGGGTTGCCACCTTATTCAGACTCCCCGTTATGCTGGGTTCCTGGAGCGGGTGGTACTCATGCAGATTTTTCATGTGGGCCTCCTGGGGTTTTTTGTTTACGTCCCCCTCCTCCCACACCTCACAGGGGAGTTGGTCACTCTGGACCGCACTCACGTTTACAGACTTTGTAGATGCTCCCTGGCCCGTATCCAGGGGGACTGCCAGGGTGATGGTGTCTTTTACCCGCACAGTCGTCTCCATTTTTTTCATGCTGATGCACAGGCTCGTGGTATGCAGTCCGTCTGTGTTTGGGGGAAGGGCTGGAAAAAAGGCCAGCCCAGTCTGCCCTACGGCGGACTCGGCTTGCAAACCTCTCGCCGAAGCGGTATTCCAGCCCGGGCTTTCATCAAACACTTCAGAAACTGCAGTTGATGCCGGAGTAGGTGTGAAAAGGGACGTTGCCATCGCCTGTGCTCCGCTAGCTACAGAAGTATACAATGTGGTTCAAAGTCAAAGAGAGGTTCTGTGGCGTATGCTAGGGCGGCCACAGCGCTCTTACCTCTTTTGGATTGCAGGGATCTTCTATCCGCCAGAGGGAGAGGGAGGAGCTTCGTGTTGCTCCTGAGACACCTTGCCGGCTCCCTCTCGGTCGAGTCAGAAGGATACAATGTGTCAGGGGTCTCGACATTCTCTGCCGCCACCTTGTGCCTATTTTCAGGAGAAATAATGTCCACAGAAACCCAGCCCCCTGCATCGCCCTGCTCAACCGCAGGACTGCTCAACTCTACGCGACTCCACAAGACTCCGTGGTAGAATGCTGGGTTATGTGGGTCCGCCCACAAGGAAACAAACTGAAAGGCAGACTCTGCTCGACTCTGCTTGACTGCAGGACTGCTCGACTCTACGTGACTCCACGAGACTCCGCTGGGAATAATTTACATGACAACTCCAGTCCTAGGAAAGGTTTTGGAGCTCTGGGATTAGAGCTACATGGCGTCCATTAGGGGGAGATTTGGGCAAACACTAATGTATAGTGCTGTAGGGCTTCCACTTCTGCTCTTTCAGCCTGCTCTGTCCCAGTGAGTGGAACTCACCTCCCCCTTTGTGCCCCCCCCCTAGAAATTAAAGCCATTCTGTGACTTGTTTCAAGGTCGCTGGTAAGAAACAATCCATTAAATCTCTGCCTTGTACTGTCCCCTTTTACTGTTTGCAGCACCATTCTCACCACAATCTGTTAATGCATTAACTACTACAACATTCGTATTTAGAATGCACAGCAATTGGAATGCTGGTCCGCAAAATGCCCTTGATATCGTACTTCTTGTCTAAGCACGTCAAAGGTGTCCTACCATATAAAAGGCCACTGCTGTCGCAAACATAGAATAAGGGGTGGTATAGAGTTTTCTCTTCCAGAGTTTAGTAATTGTGGCATGCTGATTAGACGCTAGGTACGTTTCCTGTCATATGGCACAGAGCTCTCCAATAATGCATTCTAAGTGGGACTTCCAGGAACTTCATCTAGCAAAGGTGGACGTACATGGTGCTGTGGCTTTGGGAGAGGCACAAGCAAGGCCTTCAGATTGACTGGTGTTGCTTGCACTCCAGATTTCTTTAATATGACAAATGACAGAAAGCACAAGTCAGAAATGCAGTTGATTCATTTACTTGCAGGTATCGAGGATGGGGTGGGATGAACTCCAACCGGTATAGCATACGAACGAATACATTACCATGATAAATGTACTAACAGTATTACAATGGGTTTACTCAAATGGGGCCATTGCTTTCTAAGGGACCACCAGTCCTTGAACGAACACTAATCTTAAAGGGCCCAGCTCGCTTCTTTGCTTCAGTGCCTGGGATCTAGCTCCCAGCATGGTTCTTGATTACCAGAAAGTACTTCTTCCCTCTTGCTTCAGGGTACTTCTCTGGCATAGATATGTGCACCCTCTAGCCACAGGGCACCCTCCTTGGTGACACACTCTTACTAGAAAGTACTTTCTTGCCACATGCTCAGGATACCAACTGAGGCATAGATCTCACCCTCCAGTCCTTCTGTCCTACTGGGCAAATGATGCCTTGTAACACACACCTATTTCGTCCCTCTTGTTTAGGATTTCTCAGGCTATTATATTCTCGCCCACCAGCCATGGCTCACTCACTTTACTCTGTTTGTCTCTAGCTCGTGACAGTGTATGAGTTGTAACCCATGTGGGCGGTTGGCTTTCTCTTTAGTTTCTGTCAGCCTCTGAGATCTAACTTTCAGCTTTAGTCTGCATCTGGCCTTGTCCAGTGTCTGTGAAACAGCTCTCTGCAGGCTTTCAGGTCTTTGGGACTCTTCGTTCTCATCTCCTGGTTCCTTCTCTCACTCTCACTCTTTCTCCATCTCTCCTACCTTCCCATCTGTAAGCCGTTCTGTGCCACTCTACACGGCCGAGGGATTCCGTACTTTGCTAGGTTGCCCAAAAATGTCCTTATTTGGTTCCTCTCTATTTTACTCTTCCTCTAATCCCCCACTTCCGTGTACTCCGGTGATGTATCTATTTTTACAAGTGTATTGGATTTTATTCTTTTAGTTTCCCAACTGGGTTTGCTTGTTTTTTTGCCCTCTTGTAATTAGTTTCAATTGTATCCTTCTGGGCAGCGGCCGAGAGTTTGAAACTGGTCTGATATTTTGGGCGGAAGTGCCTGTGCAACCCCTGGTGCGAGGCTGAACTCTACCTGTGCCAGGCTCGAGCACTGTCTTTGGATGTTAGGTGCAGGATGCGCAAACCTATACTGTATCTGATGTCAATATATCGTCTTCAAAGTGTCGCTTTGTGATCTCAATTGCTTCTAGATGCTTTGAGCAGGAGAGTATCAGTTTGAATAAATAGACAAGTCTTAGCTTCCAGTTGAATGGCGTTCAACAGTGAAGGGTCCGGGACTGAGAATTTTCTCGCCTGCATTTTGATGTTCGCATGTGGCAGATCTAATCGTATGAGGGGATCAGCGAAATCGGATTGGTGTTTAGGGCTTTTTTTAGTCATCAGATTGGGAGTGCCCAGTCTGTACAAGTATTTGAAGGTGAGAGTAAGTCTTAAACAAGATGTGCTCCTGGACTGGAAGCCAGTGTAAATAAATGAGAAGGATGCTAATGGATTTTGTTTTTAACCCAAAATGGGTTCAATGGCAGCAATCTAGACTCACTGAAAACGTTAAATGTCATATGCTAGGGGCTTTCTAGTAATTCAGCTTTGAGTTGATTAAAACATCATATGATAATTCATTTATAACGCGCCTGTACACAAGTGTTTCATACAATAGGTTGAGTTATAGCATGGATGGGTAAAAGGCAGGACTCCCACCAAGATGATGGAAGCAACTCTTGAGAATAGTGGTCAAATGATTTGAGCATTAACTATCCGATTACAAGAAAGTTTTCATTCCTCAAAAGGGCTAACTTGCCTGAACGTATTAGGCAGATCAGGAAGATTAGCAGGGTTCTGGATTAAATTGACAGCTCCCATTAACTGGGCCTCTTTCCTGGAGGCTATACCTCATCCAAGTTTGGACTATGTGCTGTCTGGAGGATAAGAAAGACAATGACTCCTGAGCACTGTAATCATCCACAATCTATTCTCTATCTTTTCTAGAAAAAAGATCTCAAGATCATCACACTTTTCACTTGATCAATTAATCATCCATGTAACAGGGGGGTTTGGGGGCTAGAGAAATTCATGGTGTGGAACAGTGGTTTTGGGCTATTCGGAGGCTTTTGGGCTTCTTAAGTGAGAGTTATTGAGAGCCGAGTTGGCACTTGCATGATCAGGCATTTCCACGATAATGTTAAGATACGCCTTTAATTATGCTGGAGCTGAAGAAGTTCTGGCGTAACTTGTGGTTCTGGTTCTCTCTTGGGTCAGAATTGAGGTCCGGTGGTCATGTACTCTTGCTGCCTGTCAGATATTTCCTTTGGATCCAATCCGGGTTATATTCAGGAGAAGCTTATGCAGAGCCCAAAGGGAGAGCACCTGCCAGTTTTTGTCAGAGGTCTTTGCGCATTTAGTACTGATTTTAAAAAACATGGCTACTTTGGACATGATTCTGGTGTGTTATGCCTCACTCACCACTCCCTCATACCGCTTCCAGTTAATTTGGCAGCCCCAGCTCTTTTATGTTACAGAAGAAGATTGTGGTGTTCGCTCTGGCAAGGCAAAAATGATGCGCAAAAGATGATTCTGGAACTATGGGAGGAGGAGCGCAATTTGCAAGGATTTAGTGAGATAAAGGTTATTGGGCCAACATGCAATACGCATGCTCGCACAATAATAATATCTTCCCATATAATTACAGTGCGCATGATTCATGCTTTCTTTCTGTGATTGTACTATTGATGAGTAGCAGTAGATTAAATTGTGGTTTAGTGAATCAATGTGTTTCTTTAGCGACATTGTCAGACCTCCTATGGATTTAATTTAAAACAAATGCTGCAAGATAACTTACATTTTGTAAGCTCTGTGACCGTTTTGCTTCGTTGAAGTGAGCGAGCATAGCAGAGTTGCTCAGCATTTGAATTGTGTACAATTGTAAAGAACACATTTTCCATATTCATGCTGTGCCGCAAGGACACTGGTGCTGTGACCACCGGATATCCCAAATTTACAATGGTTTGTCCTTCTGGCCAAAACAACTGTGGATCAAAATGTTAAAATCCATGATCAGGACAGGGGGCACTGCTGGGCAGCAACGGAGCTTGGGCGAGAGCTCTCGTCCCGGCAAGATCCTCGAAACTTTAATATCTGTAAGTGCTCTAAAGTGCTGAATTAGGAGTGGTGGAAGGTGACCAGTGGTGGTGGCAAAGGTCCTGCTTGATGTGGCCAACCCTAAAGCAAATCAGACTTTGGACTTGGCAGGAATCAGCATATTGGCAGCTGGCGGAGTGACGCAGTGACTGTACCCGGGACCACTTGAAGTGAGGCCGACCTGCATTGAAATGGTATGGCATTTGTAACGTGCCTATACAAAAGTGTTTTTAAGGCGCGACAAGACGAACGGCGTCCTGCTGTTAAAATGGCCGCCGCTCGCATGTTTACTGCGGTCGACTAGCAACGACCTTGCGGCTGATTGGCCCCCCGCTCCATATCCTGTGCACAGCCCCGCCGGAAGGCGGGTAAGGGTGCCGGCTCACAAGGCACACGTTATAAGGCACGGAGCCTGTCTGTGCCTGTCTGGACTGCTGGGCTGCCTCTGCTGAACCTTTTACTCCAATGGACTTCCAAATATACCTGTGAGTAACCCGTGTTGCACGTAGTACCATACTGCTAGTTGTACCTTACCCATGATCACTGGCTCCATCCCATCCTCCTACCTGCAAGCACCGCTCGTACACGCCTAGAGATGACCCATTAGAATACATACCGGCTGCCTCAACTGTCCACTCAATATAACCCTGTCGTAAAGCCATATGTTGTCTAGTTATGCGCAAACCAGCATTTTCCATTGCTACCTTTGTCTAATCATGTCCACCGACCTAAATGCTGTATGCCCGTCACCCTTAACTTTGCTACATGATTGCATTGACGCCGACATGCTGCTTTGATATGATTTGCCTATATTCTGATGCATCTAGCCCTAGGCTGCCCCATGTTGGATCATTGCATTTAGCTTATTCGCATATCCCCCCCTGCTGATTTACCTGTGTTTTGTTACACCCAGACCCTGGCGGACCCAGGCTGGACCATCGCATTTAGCCTATGTTGACTTACCTGCGTACCTCCGCACCTGGCCACACGTTGGACTCTTGCATTTAACCTATGCCCATCTCTCCAACTACTACCGCAGCCCCAGGTGGCTTACCATGCCCTGCTCCTAGACTTATGCTGCTACCTGTGCTTGCTTGCTGTGTCAGCCCTAGGTGGCATTATACTGCTGTATCAGCCTTAGGTGGCATTATATTGCATTGCCTTATATAGCACCTGACTCCTTGCCACTAAAATCACACACTGATTCCGATATGCTGCTGCACCTCTATACCTTCTGCCATCTCACTGCACTATGGGCTCTAGTTACTCCCCCGATTATACAAGTGTTAAGCGCCTCACTACTGCTCTACTGCACCTCACTACTGCCCTACTCCACACACAAAACTAACCTGGACTATACGTCCACTAGGCCACTAGATCGGATTCTGGCCTCTGCGCCCATAGCTTATTACTCCATTGCACCTATCCTACCTGTTACACTGATACACTGCGTTATCCAAAAGCCTAACTTCCTGCTCGACACTAATCCCTACCTTAATTCTCCTGCCTTATGGCTCCAACATTTCGCCACTAAACCCACGCCTAACCAACCATGCCCGTTACATCTAAGAAATACCAGACTAAGAACCAGATTCCTTTACGTACCTAAACGCCAAACTAATACCTACATTAACCAAACTAACACCAGCCAAAGTACAACCAGACAACCTTAAGACACCGTTTAAAAATGAGGTGAGGGGTGCTCCCATCAATGCTAGATCCCTCACCGCCCATGCCCTCGACATCGCCGATCTCATCACCACACAAAACCTCGACTTTATTGCCATTACGGAAACATGGCTTCACACAGCTTCAGGCCCTTTACTCGCACTTGCCATTCCGAATGGATATTCCATTATTAGAAATTACCGCAACTCTAACCTCTCCAAAGGAAGCAGAGTTGCATTCATTCACAAAGATGACATTAACAGAAGACTGATCCCCAACACACAATTCAGTTCTGCTGAATCCATTTCAGCCAAACTTTCGCTCTCACAACAATACAGCCACTATGCACCTCATTTACAGACCCCCGGGCCCACTTGCTACCTTCTCCAACAATATCTCAACTATCCTGGCAGACAACACCAAACCTAACTCCCAAGTTCTACTACTTGGTGACCTTAACCTTGGATTTTCTGATCCCAACGAATCACATGCAGGCGAGATTGCCAGCAATATCTCTAATCTAGGATTCTCTCACCGCATTCTTGAACTTACCCACTCAAAAGGGAGGACGCTTGATTGGATTGCCGACTTAAATTGAAACACGCATATCATCTCTAACAACCCATGTGCTTGGTCCCACCATCACCACATCATCATTTTTAACATACCAGCCACAGATCCCCTCACCAAACCTAATATTGCGCCATCCATCCCTACTAGAAATAAAAAGGATATTACCAGGGCCAAACTCCTCCTCCTGATCTTGCCCATATTTAATAACCATACTCTCTCACTTGATGACCCAACGGTCCTGGTGGATATCTTCAACTAAACCTTGCTCAAAGCCATCAACACCATAGCACCTCTTAAAACTAGGAAACCCAAACAGCGTACACACCTCAATTCTTGGTTCACGCCATATCTCTCATACCCTGCGAGACTAACAAATACAACCTCATTCTAGCTACCCTTAATTACAAGGAAGCAATTTTTCAAGCCAAAAAAGAAACTTACAACCAACGTATCACACAGGCCGAATCCAACACGAAGGAGCTATTCAAAATTCTGAAAGAATTAGAAGCCCCTTCCTCCACCCCAGAGAACTGTATTAAGGATAGCATCTGGTGTGAGAACATTCAAAAAGCTCTCCTCACTAAAATAACTACACTACAAGCTAAAATTAATATCAAGCAAAACTGTCTGCAAACTTCCTCCCTTAGCAAACCGTTGACCAATACATCTAAAAACCCCATCTTTACGCGCACTCCCTTCAGCTTTACCCCTCTTACCATTAACAAGGTGGAAAGTATCATTAGTAAACTGAAACCATCCAACTGTCAAGGCGACTCCTGTCCCGCTCCCATCAAGGAATCTGCCCATGAACTTGCTCCTTTCATCACTACCTTTATTAACTCTTCATTCCTCTCGGGCACTGTCCCTAACAACCTTAAGGATGCCTGGGTCATCCCATTGCTGAAAAAACGTTCGCTGGATCCGAGTAACCCTACTAACTATAGGCCGATTACCACAGTCCCTTTCTTATTGAAAATTCTGGACAGGACATCTTATTTACAGATTCAAAATTACCTAGACAACAATAATTTACTTGGCACCAGACAATCTGGTTTCCATCCCAAACACGGGACGGAAACAGCCTTAATAGATTTGAAAACCCAAATTGAAGACTTAAAAGACAACGGCAAACTGGCCTTACTACTACTCCTCGATTTATCGGCAGCTTTTGATCTTGTCAACCATCAAATCCTCTGTCGCCACCTGAAATCTGCTGTACACTTCTCTGATAAAGCTACTAAATGGATCTGCTCCTTCCAGGACAACAGGCAGATGAGAGTATTCTCACCCACTGCCTCTGCAGAACCCACTCCGGTACATTGCGGGGTGCCTCAGGGTTCCTGTACCTCACCTACGCTTTACAACGTTTCACAAAACCACTGTTTGATGTTCTTGATTATCTGCGTGTCACCTACACCAACTACGCTGATGACACCCAGATACTCATCCCAATCACAGGCGATTACCTAGCGGACACAAAAGCCTTGAATGACATCTATCAAGTCATCCAAGCATGGATGGCTCAGCATGAGCTCTGTCTTAATGATGATGAGACCGAGCTCCTCATCCTGGGCTCACAACAACGACTAAACAGACTCGACCCTGCCTTCAAAACCTTCAACATTGATGGAAACACTATTAAAGTCTCATCCGACACCAAAACATTAGGAATTTACCTCGATTCCACCCTATCACTTAATAGACAAACTAATGCAGTTGTCTCGGCATCCGCCTACACATGTAAGCTTACTACAGCATGTCGCCCTTTCCTTACCAGGACACTGGTCATGGCAAAACTCGACTACCTTATATCTTGGGACTAGCCAACGTAACCTGAACAAACTACAGGTTGTGCAAAATAATGCAATTAGAGTTGCCCTCAACATCTCTAGATCTTCACACATCTCTGAGACAAGGAGAAGCTTACACTGGTTATCAGTGACGCAAAGAATTGCTCTGAAATCTCTCACCCTCACACATAAATGCTTCTCTCACTACACGCCTGCCAGACTGCTCCGATCAGCTCAAGCACACTGTTTGACCATCCCCAGATACAAACTGCAGAAAGCCGGGGGAATCAGTTTCCCTGTCCTTGCCTCCAAACTTTAGAACTCGATTCCTTTACCTATTAGATCTGAACACTCTCCTACCCTCTTCTAACATGGAACCAAATCATGGCTAGCTAGTAATGTTGCCTAAATGACCAAACTGATTTCAGGACTCTCGCTCGGCTCTTAACTGCCTTGCCTGTATGTATTCCAGCTAATTATAGATACTGTGTACATTACATTGTTAACTATGTATAGCCCCACCGCGACTGTAGGTATTCCTGCACTTTATATTGTATACTATGCTGTATTGTATGTATATATTGCGTTAACTACTGTTTTATACTACCTTGTCAAGATATGCGCCCGGTTGCCCTTGAGCCTGGTTGCGCTATATAAATAAATAAAATTCAAATAAATACGAGGAAGGGGGGACAGAGACAACGATCTTACAAGGCCAAGTGACATTGAGATCGCTGAGCTGCAGGCGATGCGGAATGCGGGCGGAGGGGAAAGTTCAGGGGAGGGTGGAAGTGCTGTACATGGGATCAAAACAATAACAAGATGTGCAGCAAGCAGGTGGCAGGTGCAGACAGCAGGTGTCCAAAAGTTCAGGTAGGGGGACTGTAGAGTTACAGATAGAGACCCAAGGCCAAGGGTTGCCGGTACTGAAAATGCCAATAAACAAATTTTAAAATAAATCAGGTTGGGGGTGATGGTGAGGGGAGGGGGAAGAAGGGTTCATTTTTTGTGGTTCTGTTGCATATTGGGGATGAGCCGGATGTGCGGCTATTGGGACCTTGGGAGGGTTCTGCGAGCGGGGTGGGCTTGGGGGAATACATTTACAAAAGTTGGCGAATATGTGCTTATTGGACAAGATATCAGGCTAGGGTTGTGCATGGGGAGAGGCAGAAGTGTGCACAGATCATTGGTTTTAGACATGGGGAATGGCCGATCCTATTATGCTCATTACATTGAATGTCCTTGGCCTCAACAACCCCATTAGGGCCAGGAAGATACTGGCTACGTGGATCGCCATCGGCCCAAGATAGTTATATTACAGGAGACACATGCATTGGGGCCATTGCATAGGGGGTTTGCACCTAAATGGTTTAAACAGCGATTTTACACAGACTACTCCTCTCAGGCGAGGGGGGTGCTAACTATGATGCATCGATCCTAATGTTTTCAGGCCGACGAGAGCAGCATAGACCCAAAGGGGTGTTGTGTGATTGTTTGGGGGAGAATTTCTGGGGTAAAAGTGGCGTTGATCAATACATTCGGTCCAAATATAGACAACCCAAATTTCTATTGTCATTTATGTACGATGCTGTTGAGGGCAGCCAGACTTGTGTGATGGGGTGACTTCAATACTATCCTGGACGTTGTGATGGACCGATCGGGGACTGCCCACTACAGCCTAACTGTTGCTGAGCAAATAATTAGACTGATTATGTCTCAGTTGAGGTTGCTGGATGTGTGGAGGAATAGATACCCCGATGAGGCGGAATATACCGATCATTCATCGGTCCGTTATACGATGTCCAGAATAGTCCAGAATGTCTGTATTGCTGTAGCAACCTCTTTTTGCTCTCTGCTGATTGGGTCACTTGAGTGCTGGACTGTGTGATCCACCCGTGAACCTTATCCAACGTTTGCCGATGGAGTTGTCCCTTTTGCTGGACGGCTCCCGTAGACACAGGCCATTGTGGAGAATGCCTCGCGCAATATTGCTAGTTGCTGACGTCTGGACATCTTTACAAGACAACATAATAAAATGTTTTTTTTTAAGTAAATGGAGGTTCAGTGGCTCAGCATGCTAGACATTTAAAGTGTGGCTGAATGGGGACAACACAGTGGCAAATGGCGTGTTGAAACAGGTTCGCAGGGTCTTGACAATGAATATGGGGTAACCAGTGATAAAGCGCTAGTGGGTGTGATTAAGGTAATATGTTGAAATTTCGGGAATAAGCAGACAAGTCGGTACAATGTATGGTGAAGGCCACCTAGGCGCGGAGGTATGGGGTGGCCGACAGTCCAGGGCGGTTTCTGGTAGGCGTAGTGAGAGGTGAGAAAGGAATAGAGCCCATTGTGGGGATTGAAGGGCGAACAGGGGAAGTATTGTCCATGCATGACGGGATCAGTGAAGAATTTCTGTATCTTTATCAGATCCTGTATGTGAATGTGGAGACCTGTACAGATGAGGTATTGGTTAGATGCATGGGGGATTTGGCTCTCCCGACCCTACCCGATGAGTTGCGTTTAATCCTTGACCAACCAGTAACGGTGGAGGAGGTAGTCGAGGCAATCATCTCGTTGGCATCCGGTAAAGCCCTGGCTCGGACGGCTTTGGACTTGAACTCTACAAAGAGTTTCGACAGACCCTGGCACCACGATTACTTAAATTGTGGGATGAGTCACTAGAGATTGTCTGGTTTCCGTCGTCGCTCTCGGAAGCTATTATATCAGTGCTGGTGAAACCAGGTAGGCCATCGCACGAACTAGCCTCTTATATGTCATTGTCATTGATCAATGCTGACACTAAGTGTTAGCGACATTATTGGCCCCTCAGTTGCTCATATGTCACTGCTGGTACACCTGGACCCTTATGTCACTGCTGGTACACCTGGACCAGTCAGGCTTTTTACCCAGCCGATCTACAGCTTTGAATTTGAGGCGGCTTTTTTGTATTATATCGCAAAACAACCGACAGGCTGCGGCTGTTGCTGCCTCACTAGATGCGGAGAAACCCTTCCACTCTGTCTCCCTGAAATTTCTGTTTGCAATACTACGCCATCTTAAATTTGGGGGCTACTTTATAGAGTGTGTGCAACTATTATAGCAGTAGTTTGTTTGTGCCTACACCTCTTTGCGCCAAATTTCTGATGTAAATGAATAAAAGTACGTAGTCAAGTTTCTTCAAGTATATTTTCTTAATTTATTTGATATATGTTCTGCCCATATGGATGACACGTGTTTCGGCGTTTCATTGGCGCCTTTTTCTTGACTACGTACTTTTATTCATTTACATCAGAAATTTGGCGCAAAGAGGTGTAGGCACAAACAAACTACTGCTTACTTTACAAACGGAGCTGAGGGACTCTATGTCTCCGTGTTGACCTACATCCTTGCGACACAAGAATAAAATAATAAAATAAGAAAACCATTGCCAACTTTAATAGCACTAACATACGGGTCGCGAGACTACACCTTATGAGATCCCCACTCAAGAAGTTCCTCACTCAGTAGATTGCAACTATTATATGTTGCTCCAACGGCCAGGGTCCGTACTAATGGGGTGCTGTCGCCAACCTTTAAATCAGGTCGGGGACGGGCAGGGAGGCCTCTTGTCTCCATGCTGTTTGCCTTTATGATGAAGCCTTTGGCATGGCTGATGAGGATGCCACATCGGCATAGAGGCACCCGTATTGCTGGGGCACCACAGATAATATTGCTGTACGTGGACGACACCTCGTTGTATGTTCAGGACCCAGAACAGAATCTGGAGCTCATAATAGAAGAAGTGCCTATGTTTACATATTACTCTGTTTATAAAATAAATAGTACAACCTCAGAATTGTTCCAGCTAACAGACGGGACACTGTGCCCGACTGAACTGTCGTGATTTCGAGGGGTCCCAATCAGATTTAAATACTTGGGGGTGTTTGTGTCCCGGACACAGCGCTCGTTATATGGGACAATCATGAAACCTACCCGAGTTCGCCTGTTGTGAATTTGAAGCTGTGGGCCGGGATCCCCATCTGGTGGTCTCTAAACTGTTATACTATTTCAGCACTTTCCCGATATGGCCGAGGCCGGCATTCTTTACTAGGCTGTGGCCTTTGGCAGTTCAATTGGTATGCAGAGCAGGGGTGGCTCGAATGAGCTGGGAGAAACTGACTGAACCTTACGAACAGGGAGGATTTACCGTGCCAGACTTGGAACTATATTACATTGTGGTGCAAGCACAGTTTGCAGGCTATTGGTGTACTCCGTACCCCCGGCTGGTGCATAGAGCATTGGAGCGTTATAGTGCAGTGCCTACAGGCCTGAAGGCTGTCTTTCTTAGTGACTGCCATGCGGACTCCTTTGCTTCTGACCCCGTTCATACTATCAATGCGTGGTCCTGTATGTTTAAGAGCCTGGGTATTATGGCCCCGTACTGCGGTGCAATCCCCCTGTGGAATTGCCGCCCCTTCCCCCCTCCACGTACGATTCTGACGTGAAGGTATCCTGGAATGGGATAGCCAGATGATGCTTGGGGCCATGTACCTGGGTGGCAGGTATGTGGCGAAACTGGGTAATAATTCCATCAAAACATTACAATATTTTTGGATGAAGGTGGCCGTACCCCCGGTCTGGTGCATAGAGCATTGGAGCATTATAGTGCAGTGCCTACAGGCCTGAAGCCTGTCTTTCTTAGTGACTGCCATGCGGACTCCTTTGCTTCTGACCGCGTTCATACTATCAATGCGTGGTCCTGTATGTTTAAGAGCCTGGGTATTATGGCCCCGTACTGCGGAGCAATCCCCCTGTCGAATTGCCGCCCCTTCCCCCCTCCACATACGATTCTGACGTGAAGGTATCCTGGAATGGGATAGCCAGATGATGCTTGGGGCCATGTACCTGGGTGGCAGGTATGTGGCGAAACTGGGTAATAATTCCATCAAAACATTACAATATTTTTGGATGAGGGTGGCTGTTAGGCGCCGATGGCCGTTGTCTATGCAGGAGCCAGAAACCCATGGATGCATTGAGACAGTGTTCTTGAGTGGCGATACTAGTAAATTGATTTCTAGATTGTATAAACGAGTTCAGGCCAACTCTCTAAGAATCCAGCACAAAGTGAGAACACAACTTGGCTGTCCAGATACAGGATACCCAATGGCAGAAATATTGTCTCCTCACAAAGGAGGTTTCTCTTAACGCGAGATATCGGCTGATACAATTTAAGGTCCTTAATCAGTTGTATTATACACCTGTGCGGTTATCCTAGTTTACACCGAATGTGAGTGATGATTGCACAAAATGTGGTAATGTGGTGGCTTACTCGTTTCATATTTGTCTGCCGATAGGGCTATTTTGGCTAGAAATAGCAGATGTGCTGTATGACATGGTAGCTATCCTTCCAGTACTCTATCCTCCTAAATACCTCCTGGGTGACATTGGCAAGGCTTCTGTGCTGGTGCAGAGGTTGTTTAATCTTCGTTGTAAAAATACTGGAAGTCCAAAGTGGCTCCCACATGCCGGGAATGGATTAGGGAACTAACGAATGCCAACAAAACGGAGGAGGGGTATGTGGCAGTTGTTGTGACGCCATGTCGTCCTAAGGACATTTGGGAACCATGTTGTGCTTACCTCCACTGCGTACAGCAGGATGTGGAAGCGCATTAAGATTTTCCGTGCCTGGCGTATTGGACTTATGCTGGGTACTGCCCTTTGATTTATTGAGTGAGATATATTGGTGGACTGCACACAGCTATTGTTGAATATTGTATTTTACCTGGTCTGTGAAAGTGATTTGTATACTGTGATTTGCAACATGACTCTCTGTTCCTTAAATAAGGTTTTCTTTAAAAAGAATGCATGATGGCGACTTAACAGAATATCACATTTTGCATTTGTTTTTCTCCCGGGTGCAAATTTGCCATTTCTTTACTGTCCGCTTGATATTTGTAACATTTTGAACCTTAGACCCCTTGAGTAAACCAATAGCTTGAACATGTATGCCATGGCTGGGATGCTTGGCTGGGATTTTCCTACCAACAACATGGAGTATTCCCTCATATAATCCACAAGACAAACGTGATTGGATGAGCTGCATAATGTAATTTGTAGCTGTGAACATTCAGGAAATGTGACTAATTATTTTTGTTAATTATCAGGACAAGCGTTCACCTGGTTCCCGGATTGCGCGAGGAGTCCTTCAAGCACTTCCTGCAAGAACTGAAGGTGCCATGGCCATCAGTGGTAGAAGATTCATCCATCTGCAGTGCCACTTTGGCGCTGAAGGACACGCTGCAGAACTCTACCTGTGCTGAAGCCTTCAGGGCAGAGATCTCTCACCTACAAGAACAGGATGTACAAGCAAAGGATGTTGTGTGCAGAGTGCGTTTAAAAGGGTTTTTGGAGCAGCGTTGCCTGGAGGGGTATGATCCAAACCTGGATTTATTTACTGGTAAATGGAAAGGGAAATCCATACTATAGTTACCCTGACTTTCATGCCAGGCCACAGTCTTTATGGGTGAAGGGGAGCCTAGTAGATATGTGAAGGTTCAATTGAAGTTGGCAGTGATTTTGGCTTCTTTGCATAACATAGCCCACATGGGTTCAGGTATACATGGGCACTGTGAATTAAATGCATTTCTGTTGTGATTCTGATCTAACGGTATCAATGGAATGCATTTCTACTACTTTGTGGTCGGATCAGACCGATTGGTGTTACATTCTCCGTAGGTGTCAACTGGAGCCATGCCCTGAAGTTCACCTTCCAGTTCTGCCATTTAAAACAAGGAGCTCTTTTCCTCTGGGCCTTGTTCCTCTTTTTGATTAGATGTTTGGGTTCAGTTCCAGTAGCAAAAAGCTTTTGGATAAAAATCCAGGACCATTTGGAATTGACCCTCGTTATTTGGTGCCACTTAACAGCTATGTGTTTGGCACTACTGCTGATGAGAATTGTTGCTCCATTTATTGCTAACATCGGCAACCTTGGGTTTTATCTCAAGCTGTTACATGATCTTTCAGTGAGGAAGTGTGGAACGAAAACTAGTGCTAGGCTTGAGGATCTTTGCATCCTTTCATTCCAAAATCGTTTTTGCAGACCACGAGACTCATTAACGGATCTGTGACTGCCTTAAAGCTGCTGTGTCTTGTCAGATGAGAGGTCCAATACCTTTTATATGACATTCCCTTAGGTTGTCTGGTGTGACAGTCACAGTGCCAACATTGCATCCAGCCTGGTCCACCTGAGAGTATGATTGACTAGACCAGCCACAAATTGCTTCCAACCCCAAAGAGAGAGCAACTGGTTAGGAACTTCCTGGATCCATTCGAAACCACATCTGCTGAAGTGCACCAGGTTTAGAAATCCAAAACCCAGAGCAGATTCAGCAGTGTCTTTCATGGATTCAGAGAAAATATGCTATGTGGAAACACTAGTACATTCATTGAGGCCCCTTAGTGAACAGGTGTGGAACCTTGAAGAAAAAAAAAACGTAATCCCAAACCCCTCCTTCCAAGCAGCAGCGCTTGTTGAGGAGAACTGTTTTCTCCCTCCCCAGCAGTTGCATCGTTTAATGAGAGAAAAACCTCTTTCCTCCTCTTCCAAGGAAACTATTATTTAGAACAGGTGGGAACTTTCTAGAGGTGTTCCTGCCCCTTGTCCTCTCCTGTGATGGCCTTTCAACATTAGAAGCCCACAACATGAACTTCTGTGCAGGGAACAGCCAAGAGGCAAGATGAGACAGGAAACAAACTGAAAGAAATCCCATATGGCGGCAAACGTTTTGAAGACTTCCCTCCCCTGGCTTTGAATAGGATGCCAATTAACCAATCAATTCTAAAGTTTGCCTCTGCCTACAGGAGGATGGCAAAGGCTTTAAAAATGGGGCTAATATCCACAGACAGTGTCTCTAAGCTGAAAGTTGAGGAGTTGGTTGAGAAAGCTGACGAGCACCAGAGAAAGAAACCCTGTGAGCCCCGAAGAGGGGTGGCCTCCAGTGAGCGGCGGGGGTGGCTCCTTGAATCCCAGATGAGGTTTGTGCTCCAGTGAGGTAGAGAAGAGAGCCCCTTGAACTCCAGAAGAGGCGTGTGCTTCGCAAGGTGGGAGGATGAGTCCAGAGGAGTGGTGTGCTAAAGTGAAGAGAGCAAGCAAGTGACTTTGATACCTAAGAGAGGGGATGTGTAACAGAACTCCTTGGCCCTGGAAGAAGGGAGTAAGTAATGGAGAGAACAGTGGACATGTAGGTGGAGATGCCTTGGGGTCCCCAGAAAAATTAACTGAACTCTGGAAATCCCTAAGTAGGAACCCTTTCTTTCTGGAACTTTCTGTATGTCTTTTTGTTTGCCGTCCTTTGTATTTAATCCTGTTTTCAAGGACTATGTTTTCCAAGAACATTTAGCCATCCTTAAACTAGTGCCATGCAATAGTCTCATGTTTTTACTTTTGTTTAATAAATCCTTTAACTATATTCCGGTGTCAGTAGTTGTGGTTATCCTCTGCCTTATGGCACTGGACAGTGAATGCTTTGAGGAAGCCTTGATAGAGCCCATGGTTTAAAATGTACACCAGGCCACTTCACTGGTATACTATTTCTACTCCAGTCTCTAGTGTATGATATCTGGGCGATCCTATATGGTAGCGGAGAGGTCTTATTTAAGACGCACTCTAAATCGCCACTTATGCTTTCAAAGATGTAGGGTTCATATACACCGACCATATACACAAATGCCGAGAGGATAGCTCAAGGGCAACACAAGCAACACAGGCTGGAATCTCGGTTCCTATTTTTATAAAAGATTTAATTTAATTGGTCAAATAGCACTGTCTTAGTTTAATTTGGTCAAGGAAATACATGGCTGAAAAGCAGAACAAGGAACATATCATGAAAATAATGCAATAGATAATTGGTAGAACAAAAGTGTTTGTTTAGTATTAATACAATTGTCCATATCATCTCGTGTGACTTGATTTTGTTTTCACCAGGTTGAGTCCAAGCTTTTTTGAACAATCAAATCTAGGAGGCTGTTCAAATAACTTTAGGTGTACAACGTTCACCTTTTAAATAACCCACAGCCTGCATTCTGAAATCCTAACTTTGCAATGAAGAAACCCACACCAGCCTTCCTGGAGATAAATGTAGAGTGAAAACCAGGGCTTTAGTTCCCCTCCCTAGTTACTTTCAAGTTGTGCTGTTGCAGTTTGTAACCGGCAAAGACCAATATTCAAATCCCCTCTCCTCTTTCGTTATGGACATCCCACATTTTGGTAAAATGCTTAGAGGGGTATAAACACTCCAGCTGCTGCGCAACTCTCTTTTTCTACTCCAGAGAGCGGGAGAGGACTGAAGTGTATCCATTGGAGGCAGTCGTCGACGTGGGCGTGAGCGGTTGGGAGCAGTGCTTCTCTATACATTTTTAAATTACGTTTTACTGTTCCTATAATAAAATGTTCCGGAATGGTTTTGTTTTAAAATAAGTGTAGGAAGAAGTTGAAACGTGCACCCTACTCTCTACAATGTCTTCACCAAACCATTATTTGATGTGCTTGACTATCTGGGCGTCACCTACACGAATTACGCTGATGACACCCAGATACTCATACCCATTACTGGTGACTACATTGTTGACTTTAAAGCCCTTAATGACATTTACCTTGTCATACAAGCATGGATGGCCCAGCACGAGCTGTGCCTCAATGATGACAAGACTGAGCTTCTCATCCTAGGCACGCAACAGAGACTTAACAAACTGAGTCCCCTCTTTAGCTCCTTTAACATTGACGGTAACCTAATTAAAGTTTCTAAAGATACCAAAACTCTGGGTATCTACCTGGACGCCTCCCTTACTCTCACCCGACAAACTAATGCAGTTGCCGCTGCGTCTGCCTACACCTGTAAATTGATCTCAGCCTGTCGCCCATTCCTCACCGCCCAGAACTGCATTACCCTGGCCAGGACGTTGGTTATGTCCAAATTGGACTACTGCAATGCACTGTACCAAGGCACTAACCAGGGTAATCTCAACAAACTTCAGACTACCCAAAATAATGCCATTAGAGCGGCTCTTAATATCCCCCGATCTGCCCACATCTCAGAAACCAGGAAGAACCTCAACTGGCTCTCAGTCGCCCAAAGGGTCTCCTTGAAAGCACTGGCACTTACATACAAATGTGTGAACCACCAGGCCCCCTCATATCTAGCTTCACGATTTACTCAACATATACCAACGCGAGTACTTAGATCGGCACAATCACAAGGTCTTGCGATCCCTAGATTCAAGCTTCAAACTGCTGGGGGTGCCAGCTTCCCTGTCTTGTCAGCCAAGCTTTGGAACACTATACCACTCACTATCGGAACCCTACCATCATTTAACCTTTTCAAACACAAAGCCAAGCTCTGGCTATTTACATCTCACTAACAACTGCTCTTCTGACTCTGGACGGGCCTCCTGGGACCCAGCTCTGCTTTGTTCCGGCACTACTGTGCTGCCTTTTGCCCTGATTTGTAACGTCAATTGTATATATTGTATATTTTTTTGTTCTCAATCTGTTGGTACCATTGTGATGATATGTCATACCTGTAATTTGTCTGCCAAGATATGCGCCTGGTTGCCCTTGGGCCTGGTCTGCGCTATATAAATTAAACAAATACTGCACTGAACGTTCCCTTGAACAGCAAGCGCATAGGTTTAAGGGTTTGCATGGCGCATTGACGTGGCGATTTCGGTTTGTAGGGAGCGGGGACAGGCCTGCAGGGAACATAGTTCCACATAGTTGCACTACTTCTTTTCGTACACTTCGACCACTGATTGGAGGTAGATGTGTCCACCTGAGTGGCCCTTCAATAAGATGAGGTCTGAGTAGTTGGCAGTACTCTGATCAGGAATTGCTATATTTGGAGCAGAGACGTAAATGGGCACCCTGCACCCTCCCTGCCTGTTCTAGGGTGGTTCTTGCTCTTTGTGGTCATCCCCTGCCTCCTATTTTTATCACCTGACGTGATAAAACACATGTTCTTTCAAGACACTCTCACAAAGGTCTTATAGCTTTGTAAAGTCTTTCTCACACTGCCTAACATTGAGGTATTGGAATAACTGGCAATATTATGCGGAGCTAGAACCCTGCATATGCTTCTGAAGTCTCATAGACTTGATCAGATGGTGCAGAGGTTTTTTCATCTTCATCAGCTGATGACGTCTGAGAGATCTTGAAAATGTATGCATTGTTCCACCTCTGCATAATCCTTCCAGTTATTCCATGAAATGTAGCAACACCTGTATTTTGTGTGATTGTAAAACTGAACTGACACAGCCAAAACATTGCACTTACATCACCTAAACCTCATTGTTCATTGTACCCTCTTTCCCTGCGTAAATGAGGTATGTAAAAATGAACACGGTTATAGATTTCTATTTTTTTTCTACTTTTTTCTTTTAGTACTAGAAGAGAACCTTCAACACCTAGCAGAGATACAACAGGCTGTACGGCAGTGCCAAGTTGAAGTAAGTATGTGGGCGCTGGCAGCAAGACTGGCAAGTAGGTTTACTCTGCAAAGAGCAATACTTGATTTCATGAATAAAAAGCCCTCTATTCAAGTGTACATCAACTCTGTATGATCTGAGCTATTTAAAACGACATAGCTTGTGGCAGTACAACAAACGATATTCCCTGCAGCAGAATAGAATGAGTGGGAAAGGTGACAGGTTTTGGAGCAGGGTTCGGTGTGGGATGCATTTGGTTTTCCTCTCTAGTGGTCACGCTCTCAATTTGCCTTGCCTTATTTCTTCTCAGGATGCGTCGAGCGGCTGCATGGTAATACATGTAGTGAATTGCGAGGAAGAATTTCAGCAACAGAAGATGGACCTGCTCTGGCAGCTGTTGGAACCTGGGGAGCACAGCGCTTCACAGGTAAGCACGTTTCCAACTAGACATCCATGTCACTGAATTTCTTTATGCAACCAGTTTTTAGATCACAACTAAGGCTCTGATGTCCATGTGCCCCGTAGACCTTAACCTTGTTCACTGGGTTGAGTGCAGATATGTGTAAGAAACCTGCTGGACAGGGACTGGAACCAGTATGATTGGCGCCTATAGATGGAACATGGATGGATACCGGCAAACTCTAAGGGAATGGGGAGGCCACTAGCTACATTGTACAAACTAACTTGGCCCACTGCTAAACGCATGTATTGAGGAATGAGGTGAAAGTGTCCATTACAACCAAAATCGCCCTCAGGAATGTTTTTTTCTTAGCACATACTGTGATGAGTCATCATGGATTCCCCGGCGGTAACCTCCTCCCATGTTGACAGGGGACGGCAACTGCAACCTGACCCTAGAGGCGGCTATATGAGGGAGGATCACATGGGAGGAGGCAGCCTCTGGGGAGATGTCATGGCTTCATTGAATGAGACATGGTATCCCCCATTTGCCCACAAAAAAGACCCCTTGGTACCCAATACCCTTGTGGACTATTGCCGTGCATCTGTACCCCCTTTTAGGAGAAATGGAGAAACCTTTTCCCAAAGCCCTTTTAACCAGATCTTCCATCCTTTGACAAAAGTATAAAAGCTCCAGGACTGTCTCTTCCAGCTCTAATTATCCATGTAGAACTGGTTCATCATTTGGAACAATTGCAAGTAATCTTTCATGTAATTTGCATCGGTCATCATCAATGGACTTCATCTCTCACAATTACCCAAGTAAGGGTAAGGACTGCATTTGGTGAATCAGAGAAGGAACCTTTGAAAGAAGAAACTACAAGGCTAAGGAGCTTTGTAACAAAAAGTATTGTTGTGTGTCAAGACGCAAAAAAGTTGGATCAGGAATCGTTGGCATAGTGCTGAAGAATCCAGGGGAAGGGAATCACCCTCTGGAATCTGCAACCAGTCCAGGAGAAGGGAACTCCTGTGGTACTAAAATCTTGTTTTCACTTTGGAATACCTTGGTATTTGAATTGGGAAGAGAAACCAGGGGAAAGGGCGTCTTCCGTAACCAAGGTGCCTTTACCTTGGAGAACATTCATGTTGGAGCTGTTCTATCTTTCCTTTTATGAACTCTTTGCAATCACCAGGTTAAAGATATTTCCCCTTTCCACCTTACAATTTGGTTTGTAGTGTGGGGGCATGATAGAACATTTGGACACAAGTACAGTTTTGGTTTTGACAACCTGACACAGACAGATCCTTAGTTTTGGTTAAAGCTAAGGAGGTTCCTCTTAGAGCAGAGTTAGAGAGGCATTTTTCTTACCAACTTTATAAAAGTCTTCAATCAAAAACATGACAACTTTGTGTCCGGCTTTTCATTTCGGACTCCTCACAATATACAGTGGTATTCTTCCTGCAGCGCACCTCTGGTGTCTAGGCGCCGTACTGAGTCACTGAAAGGAACACAAGCGAAGCGCATGCTCACCACGAAATATGCTGCCAGTGAGTAACTGCCCTTATTGGAAGCCACGGCAGCGGGAGTGTAGGACTGGTGGGGCGGGCAAACCGCCATTTATTTACGCATTGTTGTTTTTATGTGCGCCACACTCGGTGGTTCGGGTGCAACATTTATCGATCTTCTGTTATTATGTAGTGTCTTTGGGGTAGAATTGCTCAGGGAGGGGTTGTCAGAGTTCCAGTTTTCTTCTGAGTCCGAGATTTCCTTGCATGATAGAATATCGCCAGTACTTGAAATGGTTTTGCCTTTGTGGTATTCGTCAAGTATGAATAATGATGAGCTTTCTTTAGATGACAGGGAATTGTTGGTATTTGGCAGGTGGTCATCCTCATATGTCGTGCGGTTCATCAAGGTTTCCATTATGTTTGTCTTCGGTTGCTTGTTCTTCAGTGGGTTTTGATTTCTGTGTTTTATTGGTTTCAGTGGGTTTTAAATCAGGATTGGTTGTTGCTTTCTCATTCTGTTTCTGGTGTTGTAAATGAGTAGTATTAGGTGGGGAAGTTAGGTTTCTCAGAAAGGCACGCAATCCTTTTTCTTTTTTTTGCCAGCTGTTTTTTGTTTGTTTGGTTTTTCTATTATCTTCCTTGAAGTGTCGAAAATTGCAAAGGATCCGGTTTCATTGTTTTGAGTGAGTGGAGGGGCCGGGTGGTAGGGGTGTTTTCTGCTCTTTCTTGTAGGTTGGTCTGGATGTGTTTTTTTTTCTCATCAGGTTGATTGTTTCATCCCTTTCCTTGTCGTGTTGCTCTAGCTGGCTCTCGTTTGTTGTTTTATGAAGACCGGTTTTGTCATGGTAAGGTGTGTATGAAGGATTTTCTCCTTAGAGCAGTTAGGCGATGAGCGGTTGATTGTTTTTTCAAGTTGTTTAGCAGATAGCAGTTTGATCAAGGTTGCGGTAAATTGTTCCTTCTCCGCACGGTCTGCTCTTGCTAAGTCGAAGAGTCTGGCCTGCCATTGGGCTGATGTTTCTGCTTCCTGATCAAGACGTAGTTAAAGTTTGGCAATAAATGACTCAGTATGGATTTGCTTCATGTGCGATAAGGCGATGAGTGTTGCTTGATCCTGTATGGTGTCTTTTAGCGTTTCATATACTTTAATGAAAGGGATCCGTGCTTGACTGGAAGCTGTGAATAGAGAGTTCTGGAGTTCAGCCGTTGTGGTCGGTATTGGAATTTCTGGTTGTTCGCAGATGTGATTGCATTTGCATTTTTATTATTCTGAATGTTTGGGTGTGTTAGTGTTTGGAAATTCTCGTGTTGCTGGTACTTCATAGTGCTTTGTTTGATGCGAGTCCTTTTCGCATAGATTAGTTGACTCGGCTGTGTTTTTTCCATCGGGTTCGGTGTAGGATTTTTCTTGCTTGGGTGTGGAGGCTCCATCAGGATGGTGTAGATTGAGCCTAGCAGGGGTGAAGCTTCCGAATATTGAGTCTCGTTTTTCCTGGTTAGATATTATTGACTCTACTTCGTCAATGTCTAGGGAAAGTCTCGCTAGTCTTTTTTTTTTCTCGATAGCTTCCAATATTAGTATGATTTGGGGATTTTTGAGAGGCTCAGGGCATAGGTTTGTTGCCATCGTTTTTTTGCAAGAATTGCTTTTGTCTTTTGCGGCATTACCGTTGGCTTTTTGGTCAGGTGGAGTGGATGGTGAGCAGGTATTTTGTTTCTTGCTTGACTTGGGTTCTGTATGTCTCTGTTTTGATTTTCGCGCTGGTAAGCTTGTTAGGAAAGGGGGGGTTTGTGCTTGCAATCACGGGTGTAGTGTATCAACTAGGCGTATTTTCCATCTCAAGCGTTTGTCTTGTGTTAGGCGATATTCTGAGTTCATCTGTTGTCACATCAGGGTTATATACATTAATGGGTTGGAGTTCCTTGTTTCTCATTTCTAGTTCCGTTTGGTTGCAATCAAGATCTTGATGCTTTGGCAGTCGTTATCCGTGCAGTCGTTGCTACAATTAATGCCGTGGTAGGGAGGGGCGTGGCATGTATCCACTGGAGATTTGACTTCCTTGATGTCTGGTGGTCGCTTGTAGATTGCGGTTCAGCAGTTCAGGTATTGAAGGATATACTGGTCAAAGGCACCAGATCCACACTCCCTGTTGTCCTGGCTGCTCTGGGGCAGGTTGTTCTTTGCGGGTCAGCAGTTCAGGTATGGAAGGATATACGGGTCAAAGGCACCAGGCCCACAGTCCCTGTTGTCCTGGCTGCACTGGGGCAGGTTGTTCTTTGCGGGTCAGCAGTTCAGGTATGGAAGGATATACGGGTCAAAGGCAGCAGGCCCACAGTCCCTGTTGTCCTGGCTGCGCTAGGGCAGGTGGTTCTTTGTTGTGGAGTGGCGCCAGTGGGTGTCTGCAGTTCTTGCAGAATGCGCCATTGTTTCCTGGAGATTGGGGTTGAGACCCCATGGGGGGTTGCTAGATGGTAATCAGGTCAATGGTGGAACGCCTGAAGACCCTGATATCAGTAGTGGCTTTGCCGGGATAAAGATTAAATGGCAGAAGGGTTTGCGGCGTCAGCGGCTGCAGTGAGGACTCTGTTGGCTTGATGTAGAGTGTGTAGACTGCTAGGGCAGTGGGAGGGGGTTAAATACGTGCACAGGAGATCATAACATAATAAAATGTGTTTCGTGTTCAAGATTGAGGGTTCAGTCTTACCGTGTTGCCTGGCTCAAGAGGCAGGGGGTGGCGAACACAGCAACCAGCAAAACGGCGAAAACAGTATGCGCACCCTTCACTGGCGCGGGCTTAACGCTGCAAGGGTGGACTGCGTCAGCTGATAGAGTACTCCTTCCTGGAGTGGGCGCAGCCGAGTTAGGGGCTCGTTCTCTTAAAGTAGCAGGCAGTGGCGTTCAGGCAGCTTGTGCCGTGTTCAATGAAAGAGTAGCGCTGGTTGCAGGCGCAGGCCTGGATGGATCAGGAGTCGCAGTGTTGACAGGTACAGTTCACACAAATCACGCGGGTGTGAGAGAGCAGCGAAATCAGTACGCGCGCCCTTCACTATAAAAAGGTACATTGGTAATCATTCGTAATCAGATTTGTAGTCATTCACTATCCAATTTATTTAACAAACTTTTCTGATAATATTATCCCAGAATTGGATGATGGTATAGAACATTTTCTTATCACCCTGCAAAATTTGTGCCCACCGTTCTTTCGGTTCCATCTGTGTATTGTCTTTTAGAAACATTTCTCTAAACAGATTACGCTTCTCAGATAGTGCAGAGCATTCAATTATAATATGGAATAAGGATTCTACTGATTGAGCTTGGTTACAAAATCTACAGAACTTTAGCATATTAGGAATTTGCTTGGTGTTTGTTAGCAATTCCCGTGTCATGAGTATGTTCAAACATAGTCTCAGGAAGCTGTCTCAAATCCGTTGCTCTGGGAAAAGTGCAGGGTATGCTGGTAATTGGTGGATAGCTCGTATATCAGATTCACATTTGAGGTCCATTTGGTACTGTGGTTTAAGTTGTAGTGTCGTTATCCAGTCATTTAACAGGCTTCATTTTTTTGCATGCTGTGGACGCTAGAGCAACATTTTGGTGGACAACTCTGCCGCTTGAAGTATTTATTTTATGGTGTTTTTCCAGTCATTTAATACTCTGTCATTATACAATGTTTCCTTGTAATGCAAGATGTCAAATGCTGATGACTCATTTCCACTTACAATTTTCCGGTAAAGATCACATTTTTTCCACGTCATTGCAGAATGTAGAGATTGCGTGGCGATTTCATATCGGATACGAGGCATTGGGTACGATGATGGTAATGATAGTGCTTTCCGCCAAAAGATTGCTTCCAGCTGTTGCCAAACATCAGGATCAAGCTTGCTGTCACCTTTTGCCTAAAAAAGGTTATTATGGGTTTCTGAGAGAATTTCCCGTATTTGCGGTGTATCAATGCTCCTTGTCTAGGAAGTGAAAGAGCTTTTGATTTCAAGAAAACTTCCCTATCCCTGTCTGATTTTGATTGATTAATCCAAATTCCAAGATATTTTATTGTCGACACTTGCAGCAATTTTTCCTTTTGTAAGAACCAACTTAATCTTTTAGCTCGCGTGGAAGGATTTCTTTGTTAGAGACATTATTTTTGTTTTGGATGTATTGATTTTCAGTTCATTTAAATTCATATAAGATTCAAGTTGGTTGAGGCTTATCTGTAGACTTGGTGTTTTATCGAAGATGACGATATCGTCAGCATAGCTGTCCAGTCAAATGGTTGAATATATTTGATCGAATGACAAATTGGTCGAATCAATTTGGTCGAAAAAAAAAAGGTCGAATTTTTTTTTTAAAGTATTTTTTTTTTTTGCTCTAGTATAGGTAAAAAAAAGGTGTTTTAACATCAAAAACGGGGGTTGGGGGGGACCGTCAGCATATACATCATTAGTGGTAATTGTTCCGCATTGATTTTTGGTGGATTCATTGCAGAATTTCTCATGGAAGTATATAAATTAAAGAGTGGCCGCTAAGTGACACCCTTGTTTCAGGCCATTCCACGTTTTAATAGCACGTTTTAATAGCCAATGTCACCACTCCATCCGAGGTCATACGGATTTGAATGCTTGTATTGGAATAGCTTGATGGGTTCTATTATGTCATGGGGACATTTCCAGCGAGTCAATTTGTCCCACAAAATCTGTCTATTGACTAGATCAAATGCAAGTTGCAGGTCAACGAATGCCGCATAAATCCGTGTTTTAGATCTTATAGATTCTTGTTTGAGCAAGTTCAGCAAAAACAGGTTGATGTTAGTACTGTAATTTTTAATAAATCTGTTTGCCGTACTGCTTGATGGTTGTATTCGCTGCCCGTGATGTTAGTTTTTTTAATATAAATGATGCAAAGATTTTCCCTAGTGGATCCAGCAGGGCGATTGGGCGGTAATTGCCCGGGTTCTTTATGTTGCCCTGGTTATAGATTGGTATAAGGATCACTAATTGCCAGGTCTTGGGTATTTTATTTGTTTCAGCTATCAGGGCAAGATCTGTACGCATAGCACTATCCATTCTTTAGGATTACTTTTGATTAACACGTTGGACAAGCCATCTGGCCCTGGCGCACAGGACATATTCAGATTTTTGATCACATTCGAAACGTCTTGAATGTTGAATATCCACCAACCATTTCTGAGTTTGGACTGGCAGTTGAGTCCTCGTCGGTATCGTTCTTTCTTTGTAGAGATTGTGAAGTATTTTGTCCAATCAGATTCTGAAACATCAGGAATCATTTTGCTTTGTATATTCGATCGTCGATTAAGCAGGTCCCATAGACTTCTGGAATTTCTATTCTTCAACGCTTCCAGAATCATTTCAGCATTCCGTTGTTTAGCTAGATGTCTAGTAGATTTCATCCAATTTGTATACTTCTGCCTCTCCTTTTTAATCAACCTGCATTTGTCTTCATCCAAATTTTTAAGGAGAGCTCTTAACTTTTTATGTAGTTCTTTTCTTTTCCTTTATGCCAGGATTACATGCATGCAGGTGTTGTCTTCTATCTTTCGGATTTCTAGTTTGAACGGTAAAAAATTGCCTCAAAAGCCATTTCATAATTCAATTTTGCCACACCTTTCTGACTAGATTTTTCAAATATATTTGATAACAATCCAGTTTGTGATTGGGTCATACGGAGTCTATTCAATCTTTTATTAGTTTCTAGCCGAGGAAGAAGAACTTTAGGTTTAGGTATTCCCCACATGAACCATGCGACGGTCAGCCTATGATGGTCACTATTGGCTGAGTTTATATTTCCAGTATCATGGAATTTTGCCTTTATCCCCTGTGAAATGTAGATAGTCTATCGTAGCAGTGGAAGATCCTTGTGACCATGTTGGTAGAATGTTGCTGCTGTCGTTGCTAGAAATAGCTGTAAGAACAAAATTTCGATCTTCAATTTCTTTTGTCATTTTGTTTGCTCTTAATGACAAGTCGGAAACTTCATGTCCAGCTCCTTTCGATGTATATAGATGGATATTCAAGTCCCCACAAATTATGAGTCCAATTGAGGAAATTGGTTGGTTGCTAGATCAATCGCTGTGAAGGCAGTGTCTATAAAACTCTTGTCACTAATTGCCGCCGGATTCCAATACAAAATTAGAATCCCCAAGTTTTCTTTCAAATTGTTTTTTTTTCATTCATTGCAAATTGTCCTGTTGTTGTTCTTGTATTTTGTATTTTATTTATTTATACAGCGCACCAGGCCCAAGGGCAACCGGGCGCGTTATTTAGTTAGTTTAGTTACAGGCATGGTAAGAAGAAGCATTAGAGTAGATTATACATATATACACATTATACAACATGTAATTACAGGCATGGTAAAATGAGGCATTAGAATGAGATATACATAAATGGGCCATTTATACAAGAAATATATACTGGGAAAGAGCAGGTACAGGCAGTGAGTCAGTGATGCCTATGTAGAGACCCTAGGCGTTGTGAGCTAGAAGTCATAGCGAGTCCTGGGCAGACAACCAGGCTGAGTCCTTGCGTTTGAAGGCCGGGAACGAAGTTTCTGCTCTTGGTGGATTAGGTAGCGAGTTCCATAGCATGGCTGCTAGGACTGGGAAGCTGCGTCCACTAGATCTTTGCAAGTTGAAGCGTGGGACAGCGAGACAGTTGGTTTGGGCACTTCTGAGAGGTCTCGTAGTGGTATGTAGTGTGAATCTGCTTGCTAAGTAGCTGGGGGCTTGATTGGCGAGGCTTTTGTGTGTGAGAGCGAGTGCTTTGGGGGAGACTCTTTGGGAGACTGAGAGCCAGCGAAGGCTTCGTCTGGAATCCGAGATGTGGAGGTTCCTGGGAATATTGAGCGCCGCTCTGATGGCGTTATTTTGGATGATTTGAAATTTGTTCATATTGCATTGGTTAGCCCCTAGATAGAGAGCATTGTAATAATCAATTTTGGAAAGGACCAAAGTCCTGGCTAATGTGGTACAGTTGGCTGGTGAGAGCAAGGGGCGGCAAGCTGTGATGAGCTTGCAAATGTATGAAGCCGATGATGATACTGCGTTGGTTTGTCTGGATCGGAAGAGAGTAGAGTCGATGTAGACACCAAGTGTTTTTGTGTCCTTGGCCACTTTGATGGTGTTGCCATCAAGGGTGAAGGCTTTAAACGAAGGGTCAAGTTTGTTAAGTCTTTGGTGGGAGCCAAGGATGATGAGCTCCGTCTTGTCATCATTTAAGCACAGTTCGTGCTGAGCCGTCCAGGCTTGAATAACTTGATAAATGGCGTTGATGGATAGTGAGTCGGTTTTGTGGTCACCTGTGATGGGGATAAGTATCTGGGTGTCATCAGCTTAGTTGGTGTACGTGACACCCAGAAGATCCAGAATGTCAAATAGAGGTTTTGTAAATACATTGTAGAGTGTCGGGGATACACAGGATCCTGGAGGCACTCCGCAAGTGACCGGGGAGGGTTCTGCGGTGGCGGTATGGGTAAAGACTTGCATTGATCTGTTATCTAGGAATGAGGTGATCCAGGCTCTCTCTTTGTCCAAGAAGTGGGCGGCAGTTTTTAGGTGACGCAAAGGATTTGGTAATTAACCAAATCGAAGGCCGCTGAGAGATCTAAGAGGAGTAAATGGCCAGTTTGCCTTCATCTTTGAGGTCTTCAATCTGGGTTTTAAGGTCAAGTAGAGCTGTTTCAGTGCCGTATCGCGGGCGGAAACCAGACTGCCTCAAACCCAGGAGATTATTGGTTTCTAGGTAGTCTTGGATCTGCAGGTATGCGGCGAGATCAAGAATTTTTAAAAGGAAAGGGAGCCTGGTAATCGGTCGGTAGTTAGTGGGTATGTTGGCGTCCAGGATGGGTTTATTCAGGAGAGGGATGACGCAGGCATCCTTGAGGTTGTCAGGGACAATCCCAGTGCTGAAGGAGGAGTTGATGAGTGTGGTGATGAAGGGCGCTAAGTTATGAGCGGCTTCCTTGATGATGATGATGGTGGTGGGGCAGGGGTCCCCATGACAGTTGGTAGGTTTAAGATTATTGATAATGTGTTCTACTTCAATGGTGGAGAGAGGTGTGAAGCAGAAGCGTTTCAAGGGTTCAGTGTTGGGGTTGATGATAGCCTGGGGTGGTTTGTGTTGTAGGCTGGGCTGCAAACTAGGTTTTTTTTCATTGATTTTTATTTGGAGGGTGACGATTTTTCCATGGAGGGCTTTTTGGATGTTAGCACCCCAGGTGCTGTCCTTGGAGCAAGTGTCGGGAGGAGTCGCAGGGGATTCTAGCTCTTTCAAGATTCTAAATAGCTCCTTGGTGTTAGATTGGGTGAGTTCAATGCGTTTGTTGTACGTCTCTTTTTTTGCTGTGAGTATGGCTTCTTTGTAATTAAGAGTAGCTAAGACGACACTAGCTTTGTTGGCTTCCGTTGGATTGCTTTCCCAGCGTGCTTCAAGGGTCCTTTTTCACTTGCGTAAGGTTCTCAGCTGTGGCGTGAACCAGGAATTAGGTGGGCCCCGGGTTCGGGTTTTCTTAGTTTGGAGGGCACGATAAGATCAAGCGCTTTAGTCATGGTTTGATTGTATAAGTCAACCAAGACAGTGGGGTCAGAGCATGAGGATGAGATGTCGTTGAGAGCAGGGAGGATGAGTGGGAGTAGTTTAGCGCAGGTTATGTTAAGCTTATTTCTAGTGGCAGTTGAGAGCGCTATATTGGGCGTGGGATGGATGATTTTAGCAGGGATACTGAAGGTGATAAGATGGTGGTCGGTCCATGCGCATGGTTGAATGGATTCGATATTTGTGTCACAGTTTAAGTTGGCTATCCAGTCGAGGGTCGTCCTGCCTCTGGTATGGGTAGGCAGGGTGATCTGTTGTGTGAAGTCTAGGTTGAGTAGCAGGTTGTTGGATGTCCTGAGTGGAGGCATCGTTGGGGTCTAGGTAGCCTAGATTGAAGTCACCTAATACTATGATTTGGGACTTAGACTTAGTGTTGTCAGTGAGGATGTGGGAGAGGTCCTCGGCAAACGATGATAGTGGGCCAGGCGGTCTATATATGATGTGGAGAGTGATGGTCCGGTTGGGGGTAATGTCACGACCCTCGCCCAAAACCCCCTCTGGCAAACCCATTGGCCAGGTGGAGTCGGGACTCGGGCCTCTAGAGCCTGGCATCCTCTTCAAAAGCCTTCCTGGAGCCAATCCTGGCGCCTATGGCACCAGGCTCATACACCATGAAAACATGTGCTTGGGAACTACTTAATCGTGTTTGTCAGCCAACATGGAGGCATTCACATAGCTTGGTTCCTAGGAACCAAGCTATGCAGTCCAGTGTTTTGGGTGTGGTAGCCTAGGGACTACTTTACATGGACTATTTTGTTAGGGCTATTTAAACCACAAGACAAGACAACACGCTTTGCGTTACTTTGCAGTTTGCAACGTGACGCTCACTGTGTCCAGCTATACCCACGAACCTCGGAGAAGCAGAACCTGCAAGGAGACAAAAGGAACACCGTTAGCAGCAGCATCTTACCTGCAGTCTTCATCTTTAGTTACTCGCAGCTCCTGAGAACAGCTTCCTTGAATCTGCACGCCTCCCGGACTGAACGACCTGAAAGAAGAAGATAGAGGCAACATTAAAGAAAGCATAAGAGACATTGCAAATTATGAACTGCTCTAAAGGCCTACCTGGCTGGTCGCCTCTCGGCTGGCATCACTCCGGAAAGTCCACACGCGCTGAAGAACTCCACGACCTACAAGGAAAGAAGGAAAAAACAGGTTAGCAAAGGCAAGACATCGCAGTGCTGCGCATAGCGCTTACTTACCGCATCATAGCGCTCTTAATGCGCCATCATTTACCAGCGAGGCTCAACCAAGCCAGTTCGCCGCGTTGACGCTCCACATACCTAAGTGAGAAAGAGAGACATTATTAAACAAAGAAAGGCATGCAAGATAGCAACAATACTAAAGAACAGCAATAAGACCTACCTGAACGATATCAAACGGGCCGGCGTCAGTGAAGTAAATGGACCGCACATGCCCACGAAAGACAACGCGCCCCTGCAAAAAAGGCAGGACAGAGAGCACGCCTAACTCTACCACAAGGCAGAACCTTCCCCACAGACCACATCTGGGCATCACTGAGAAGTATACCAGCGAGTAACCCTGCTGGGTGGCTTCCCTGTGGATAACAGGTAATGGCTAACTTGGCTGTGAGTAGCTCTGCTGAGGTAATTAGGCAAGGGGTGGTGATGCAGAGGTTGATTGAGGTTTTGTGGATGATGGCGACACCGCCTCCTTTAGTTTGATCCGTGTTACGGTCACATCTAATGATCGTGTATCCTTTGGGAATTGCTAATGATAGCAGAGGTCCTGAGGCTGCGTGGAGCCAGGTTTCAGTAACTGCTATAAAGTCCAGGTCGTGGGTGGTTATAAGGTCAGCCATGTCGAGTGCATGAGCCGTGAATGACCTAGTGTTGATCAGGGCAGTCTTAAAATCAGTAGAGGGGCTGTGCGGAAGGGTACTCGCGTCAGGTGTAATGCCCAGTATGGGTGGGGGTGTGTGGGGTTGGGCAGAGGCTATGGGCCTGGTGCAAGATGGTTTGGTTGACAGGTAGGTGTTGGCGGGGTGGTAGGAAGAATGGGAGAGTCTAGCTCCCAATCTGAGATTTCTGGCGGGCACAGAGCAAGGTTGGTTAGGAGAGGGCTTCATGGCAAAGTGTTCGAGCCAGAGGGATGGTGAGTTGAGGTAAGGGTTAGCATGAGTGTCGACCATAGTGGCTGACGTAAGGTGTTGTTGCTGTGTGCAATCTGAGGCGCCGTAGAGATATAACTCGTGTGAGGTGGGGGCCATGTTAGGTATATGTTGTGAGGCACAGGAGAAGAATGGGTAGGCGTGTGGATGATGAATGATGTTCTAACATAGTCAATTGTGCCCACTGGTTTAGGTTTTTGGATTCAATAATTTCAAAATTTGCATCAATCTTAATCAATGTTAAGAGACCAGAGGCGGGTCTTCCTTTGCTTCTGTATTGCAGGGCTTATGAATGTGAGATAGCCCTCACATACAGGCGGGCGGACCAGCCAAGTTTTCTGAAAACATAGAATCTGAAATTTGGCAAGGTCTGATCTAATTTGTTGAAAGAGATGTTGGTGTCCTCTTGTATTCCATGAACATAATGTTGTTAATGTATTTATATTCGCTGTTGATTGTTACAAATGGTCCTGGTTGTATTGAGGCATGCGATCTATATATTCTCTCAATATAAAATGTTTGGTATAATTTGTTTTTGGCCTGTTGTGAAATCCATAGTCTTCACTGGTTCTTGCATCAGACCATCTCATCATTTGCAGATTTATTTATAGATATATAAGGGATCTTATTTCGGTTTAGTTGCGTCATTATATCTTCCTGTTCTAGTTTAACTTTTCACATAAACCATTTTTTTCCTTTATTCCATCCGCTTCTTTGCAAACGAATCCTAGTTGTTCAAGCTGTTTTTCATGCTTCAGAATATAATCCATGGTCGCTTTCGAATGTAAATCAATCCATACGGAATCTAGCATTTGATCATTTGTGAATTGCACAAGCTTCAGATCTTCAGACCGTAGAATTTGTAACTGGCGAATTACTTGCATCAAGCATAGAATATTGGCTCGATTTAAATTTAACCCATCTTTAGAAGTCCCAGTTCTTTCTAATAGAACCC
This sequence comes from Ambystoma mexicanum, assembly GCF_040938575.1. Classification (NCBI taxonomy): domain Eukaryota; kingdom Metazoa; phylum Chordata; class Amphibia; order Caudata; family Ambystomatidae; genus Ambystoma; species Ambystoma mexicanum. Next base: position 87,598,445 of record NC_090923.1, read on the forward strand.
TATTTACGTTACTTTGTCTTCGTGGGTCGATAAAGGTTGAGAGTGTTAGTTCCACTTTATTCGGTATATTAGTTGTCTTCTGTAACTTCTCATTTCGGTCAGGACTGGTCAAGTTTGTTATCCTAATAGTCTCGTCTTCATCTTTCGAAGTTGTCTATGATCTCCATGTCATCCTAGAATGTGGAATCTAGATTATTTTTTGAGATGTCCTCACAGGTCAATTCCACATATAGGGTGTCATCTGCACATCCTCCATCCACCTTTTCGATGATTATTATCGAAGCGTCACCCTCATTGATATTATCACTAGTCACCAAAGCCAAATATCCTCTGAGGTTAAATCCACATATAGGTTATCATCTGAGCATTCTCTATCATATTGATGAATAATAATAAGCAAGACATCACCTTCATTGATATCAAAGCCCATCTCCTCATGAACCACATCGGAATAGGTTGAAAGGTTAAGAAGTATTTCTACCTGCTGTTTTTCATTCGATTGTCCCGCTTTTTTTATGTTGGTTTACATGAGCCTCTTTTTCATTGGTGACAGGGGGGGCTTGTACAATTTTATCATGTTCGATCTCATAGTGTGATGTTTGGCATAACCATCTGTGGCAAAGTTACGTTTCTTAAAAAGGCTCTAGATCCTTTTCGATTTTTATTTATTTTTATTATTTTTATTACATTTTTTTTTGCCACTTCAGGTGTGTGTTTTGACTTATTTTGCATGGTCTTTGGGGCAGAAATGTCAAAGATCTCTTTCGGGTTTTGTGCTTTCACAGTATCAGGACACTATCTGTTAGTAAAAGTCGCTCCTTCAGTCTTCCGTCCTGTACTCCAGTTGTTATCGTCAGTGCCCCGGTCAGTGCGTCTTCCTGATGGTTCCTCTGACATTGGTTAGCTTGGCTCTGAGGTATTTATGTTCTGTTTAACATTGTAGGATGAAAATAGTGCGGGCTCAGAAGCTGATCAGTAGCCAACTTACCCACGGTGGTATCCAAAGGATATATAGTTGACTTTGTGTTTAGCTGATCTTCTTTCAGATTGATAGTATTCAGTATAGTCAATAGTGTACTAGTCATCTGGGCTTTCTTGGCCCGATCAGTCCTAGCAATTTCGAAAAGACATGTTTGTCATGTAACACTTGCCTCCGCCTCTATATTGATCCGCTCTTGGATTTTGTTCATAAATGCCTCTGCATAGATTTGTTTGGAATGGATGAGTACGAGAAGAGTCGCCTGATCTTTCATGGCATCTATATTGGCTTCCTGTAATTTCAAGAAAGGTATCATTGCCTGCGAAGTTGTAGCAATCAAGAGGTTTCGCAAATCAACCATTGTCGTGGGAATGGATGCTTGTGGAGACTCTCCTGGAGACTTACAATTACACTTATTAGACACATTTCTATCCTTTCTTGGTGTTTTGTTGAGCCGGAAGACAGAACTTTCCCTGTTCATACAGTCACTTGATGCAGGTTTGTCGTTCGGTCATTCTACTGTTGAGTACACACACTTCTTCAGCTGCGCCAGTGGATTTCTCATATTTGGAGTTGAAGTGGTGTGCGTAGGCATGTTTAGTGTATCACCAATCTGTCCAAACACTTGATCCCACTTCTCATGATTACTCATGAGAAGCTCAATTTCTGTCACATCTAAAGAAAGTCGGCGTGGCAGACGAGTAGGAGAAATCTGCTTGTTTCCAAATACAGAGCGTCTCTTTTCCATCTGTAGTTTTTGCCATCTCTGTTTGGCTAAGATGGCTTTGTGTTTTTTTGTCATCTCTAGTTTGTTTGGTAAACCTTGTTCAACCTTACTGTGATGCTGTAGACCTTGTTCAACCTTACTGTGATGCTGTCTGGCCACTATTCCATTTAACTGTAAGGGGACATGGTCATGCTTTTGTTGTGGCAATTCACTGACTCGCGATTGTAGCACCTGATATGCATTTGTTGTAGCCTGTTGCTGCATAAGAGTGCTCTATCGGCAATCGCGCTCCACTCAGAGGAGGGGCGAAAATCATTTCATGCAGCATTTCTTTGGGTATACTATCAAGTTTCGCAATAGGTGCTTCCAAAGATGGAGATGGGCTCTTGTCCGACCCCAAACAGATTTTCTTTGATGGAGATGACCTAATTGCAGGAGCAGAGGGTTATTCTTCTTAAACCCTGGGGTACCGGAAACTCCTTTTACCAACAAAGTATCAGTCTGGAGGGTTGCGCATGTTTTCACTGTTCGCGTATCTGACACTCAAACCCTTCCTCCCATCCCACTAGTTCTAATTGTGTTTCAGCCGCGGGCATCGAGTGAACAGCATTAGTGTCCTTTGCTCGCTGTGCCTCAGATGAATCGTATGAGTCAAGAGTCGTAAGATCATGCGGTTGTAACGGGTATGCGTCTGCCGTTATAAATATTTTTGAATGTTGGCAGGTAAAGGGGCCCGCAGAAGCTCCCATGATCTTTATCGGACTTCCAATAAATCACGCTAAAGTAGTCACGCCCTATTTGGGTGGAGCAGAATACACTAGCACAAATTCAAGTTTATGATTTCCAGCGAGGAATATAATAGCAGTTACCTTTCACATTGCTTCCGTGTCATCCACGCATCTGTCCGCCCTCCGAGCCCTAAGACCACAAGACTCTGCACCCTACTCTCTGGCCGCTCAGAGGCAGGGGTCGGTTAATGAAGGCACCAGCTTGCAGGCAGCAATAGAGCGTGAAAGAGGACTCCAGCAGGTTCAGCATCAGGGAGACCAGCGGACTCCTCACAAGACTCTGCAACCGAACATAGAGGGAAGTTGTACCCTAGAGGATCTAAAGTTAAAGCTGATCACCCTCACACATATGACAAGACTGTATCCTGGGGGAAAAAGAGCTCTGTCAACGGGTCAGAACAGTTCTGAGAGGAAATGACCCCGTTCTTATTAAAAAAGAAGGAAATTAAAACCCTTGAGCAGAGGTGTAAGAGTTGGCTTTTTCACCGCCGCCAATGCACTGCAGTGTGATGGTGAGACTATTCTAGGAATGCTTACAGCTTTAGTCGAACGCACAATTTTGGTCACTGTTAAATTATAGTGTAACCAATTGGGAGCCCAAATTCACCTCATTTCTAAATCTACCTGGACTTTGCACTTTGCAGCTCTGTATGCACTTTCCCGCACAAGGCCTTCGACCCAAGTGGAATCTGTATGGTGACTCCCCTTTGACTGAGAGGACATTAAATTAATAATCAAAAAATCCCCTAATTCCAGAGACCCAGACCCCAATGGCCTCTCGAATGTCATTCTGAAAGATGCACCCGAGTTATAGTCTACAAGTCTTTTTATATTGTTTTCTAATATTGCAACAGTGGAAATCCGAGAAACCTGGAAGTGGTCATTAGTGGGCCCCATTTACAAACACGGCGATGTCTAAATCTGACCAATTATAGACCCATTACTTTATTAGATGCGGACCGTATAATCTTTGCCGCCATTCTCCTAAGGGAGTAGGAAACCTGGGCTGCTGCTTCTGGTCCTCAGACTAAACGGCAATCTGTTTTCAGGAGGACTATTGGCACCTCATTGAATGGGGTCACCTTTAAATTCAATTATGTGGAAAGCAACCACAAATTCTTCTCCCATTTACATGGGTTTTGTCGGTTTCTCATCAGCATTTGATACTGTCAACCGCAATCTCCTTTTGGCAAAACTATCTGCCTGTGGTTTACCTAAGGGTCTCTTAAGCATTTTAGTCATGCATACTGAAGCCTGAATTGGAGTCGGATTAGACTGATCAGGGACCACTACTGACGACATACTGACCTTCTGTGGGCTTAGACAGGGTTGCTTCCTCATTCCCTGTCTTCATGATACATTGATTTCAGATATACGCAATGGCTAGAATACTTTTACGTTTGCCACACATCGACTGGGCAATTTACGCCTCTCTTGTTTGGCCTATGCTCATGACCACGCCCCTTTTGCTTTGCAGAGGCTTTTGGTTGCCTTAAATAACTATGTTGAAATTAATGATTTAATAATCAAGGAGAGAAGTGCCATTGGCCTTTTCGATGAGGAACCGTTACTTTCACAAATCCTTGAGAATAGAAAGCGTAAGACCAGGAAACAAGGCTGAAGAATCCTGCATTGTGTGTCGGAGGTACTCTCCCACATCGATAGTCAAGGCGGGGAGAATCGCTTGCTGCCATGGTGCTGTCCTTGGCTCCTACAACAAAGCAGTACCAGTGAAATCAACACAGCTGGTGAGTCAGGGAGACTGATACCAGACAGGTCTGTGTGAACCCTAGGTTGCAAGCGGCAATATGGTATGGTGAAGACTGAAGCGAACAGTATATGAGACGCATGTGTTGACCGCCGTGAATAAAACAGATGATGGATTGAACTTCGAAACCGAGAGATCATGCCCTTGACAGAGTGATCCTGCACCACGTGGGTGCTCATTGAAAAGTCTCTTTAGGGTTTCCAACTGAGAGTTAAGAAAGGTGAAAGGTGAAAGATTGGCAAAGAACAGTAGTTCGAAGTGGTGCTGCAGCGGGTCAAGCAAAATCCTGTGCACAATCGAAAGTCTTTAATGTTGATACTGCCAAGCAATTTGATGACAAAATAGATACAGTCGGTCCGAGCCCGAAGGAGGGAGAACAATTGAAGGCTTTTGGGATAAAGCAAGTATGTGTCAAGTGAATCAAGGAGGGTGACTGATTGAACATTATGTTGAAACAGATCTGAGCCTGGCTGAAGGGGATCCGGGGTGAATCGTGAATCACCCAAGAAATTGGATACGTGAAAATCTGACAACCATTTTTATTAAAGAGGATCTGAGCCCGGCTGAGGGGGATTTCAAGGTGGATAGTGAATCACCTGAGAAATTGAGTACGTCTGAAAACTAAAGAGGAAAGGAACTTCTCCAGCATTGGAACTTTCATGGATTCACATGCTGTGAATATTTCCCTTCATCAGGCTGGGAAACCTTGGTAACTTTAACTTGGCGTTTTCCTGTGGAAAACTATGACACTTCAGTGTCCTATCGACGTTCTTTTTGGGTGCTTTAGGCCACGCCAATAGGACGTCTGCTATAAATAGGCACGCCCCCACGGCTTCCCTTCAGATTTCAACCGTCTCCAAACTGTTGGGATCACCTCGTGTTTCTTTGTGTTTGCACGGGCTGTTTTGTAGTGCCCAGTATGTCATCTGTGGCCCAGAAAAAGTCTCTTTCGGCCTTGTGCTACCGGCGGCCTTAAGAAGGTATTTGACAGAGATGGCCATACAGACTGTCTCTACCCCCATCGCTCGGCGGATGCCTGCGAGATATGCCAAGAGTTTTCGCAGAAGACTGTGAAAGACCGTAACCGTCATTTCATTTGTTGGCTAAATGAGGGCACATACCCGGCTCGGAGGTGGGTTCGGCCCGAGGGTGCCAGTCTTCAGGGAGAGCAGAAAAGGCCTCTGAGCACCGCCGAGCGGCGTCAGCGGGACCCCCCCCCGCTAAAAAGCAACAGACTGAATTGCCTAAATCGGAGGTGGGGAGAGGTAGTAAGTAATCTACGTCCAGGTCGCATCATTCGAAGGGGGTGAGTGGTTCCTCGCTTTCCAAGTCGGATCGGCCTGACAAGTCCAAGGGGTCTGGTGGTAGGGCCGAGAAGTCAAAGGTGTCAAAGGACAGGCCAAAGGAGTCTTCCTCGAAGCCCTCGTCGTCCAGAGATCATCAGAAGTCTTCTTCCAGCCAAGAGTCTTCAAAGCACCGTTCTGGTTCGTCTTCCAAGAAAGCCGGGTCTGTGGTGAAGTCTAAGCTCTTCAGATATTCCCTCGTCGACGGTGGCAGTGTAGTCTGCGGTTCCGTTGTCGACGGTGGTGTCATTGGTGCCGACCATGACACTCACGGACAGTGGGCAGCCGCCGCTGCTGTTGTCGTTGACGCAGATAGAGTTGGAAGGCTTGCTGCCGACGGGTGGGCCGTGGTAGTCTGCCGGCTTTGGGCCCATGCTTCCTGTGAACATTTTGCAGCAAGATCGAGCTGCGTATAGGGTTTCCTCAGGGATGGAGGAGGAACAAGAGCCGCTTTTTGATCTGTTGGCACTGGGTCTGCAGAGTGCAAGGACATCGAGTGGGATGGGGGCTGGGCTGCCCCTTTACCCGTTGGCTAATCAGCAGTCTCTGCTGTCTTTACAAGTTTTGAATACGTTCCAGTCTTTGTTAGGGCAACTGGACGCGAGGCTGCCACCGCCTCCAAGGCCGGCGGGGACGGTGGTCGGCGGTTTACCTGGTGTGGCCCCTAGGAAGTCGCCTCCCGCGTGGTTGCCGTTGGGGATGGACCATCCTCTGAGTCATCCTGAGGAAGGGGAGTTACCTGATTCAGAACCAGAGAGTGCTCTGTGGGTCACCCTGTCGACCGTGTCTTCGTCGCCGACGAGGGATGACGCCTGGTACACGGACCCTGAGGTGGAGCAGCCCAGTAGTCCGGCACAACCATCTCCGCTGGATGATATTGCGGCTTTCCAAGCCATGATGGCAAAGGCTTGTCAGGAGTTTGGGCTGGCGACTGAGAAAGAACATAAGGATTGCTTTTTCTACGACCGTATGGGAGAGCGACAGTAGGCAGTCTTTTCAGTTCCGATTCTAGACCACATGTGGCAGGAGGGTCTGCGCACAATGAGTCACCCGTTTTCTGAGCCTGCGGTGAAGGGTCGTCTAGAAAAGAAATTCAAGGCGCCTGGGTCTACCCCTAGATGTCTTGTGTCGCAACCCGCGCACAAGTCTGTGGTGTTACGCCCTCAGTGAGGCTAGGAAGCAGGATGCATTTGGGAAGAAGGTCCTGACGATGGGGGCTAAGACTGTGAAGGCTGCAAATTCCTTGACGATTATGGCCAGATATGATCGTGAAATGTGGCACCGGCTAGCCCCGATTCTTGACCATCCTCCGGAGCAACACCGTAAGGAGGCAATGCTGTTGGTTCGGGAGGGGGAGGAGGCCTCCAACCACAGCATCAATATTGTAGTGGACGTGACATAGTCTGGGTTTAAGCAAATTAATAATGGGGTGGTGTTCCGACGGCAGGCCTGGTTGAAATGTACGGATTTTGCCCAGATGTCCAGTATAAAGTCATCGATATGCCCTGTGAGGGTGAACACTTGTTCAGCGAAAAGATTGATAAGGCCCTGAAGGGCATATAGGCGGATACCGAGACCGCAAAGTCTTTGGGATCCCTGCAAGCTGGTTGCTCTTTTTTGCTCCTTTCGAGCCTTTCGTGGAGCCTCGGGTAATACCCGGTTTGCCTCCTTCAGAGATCAGTTACGGGCGCTCCAGCTACTCGTCTCAAGACTATCAGCGATCGGTGCAGTCAGCTCAGAAGAGCAGGGACTTTCAAGCTCAGCGAAAGAAAGGTTCACAAGCCTTGACTTGACTTGGTTGAAGAAAGAACGTGGAGATCTGTAATGCAGCTACCTAATTGTATCCCATGTGTAGTGTAAGGAACTCATGGTGGCAACAGTAAAGACAAAGTGATCACAGTTCAAGGGTATTTATTAAACTGTATAAATGGGTTTCAAAAACGCCTAATCTAAATCTAAGATGGGAGCAAGCTACGACCCTCAAATAATAATTGTCAAATAAAAGGGGCCTATACTAAAAAAACGATTGCCAATCCTTACAACTAAGTTGCAAAATAGAGTGTGGGATAATGTTCTCAAGAAAAGAAAGAAGTGTTCACCAAATTATAAGTCAGGATGGTATGGCTGGGTCTCTCTTCGCCACGTTTTTAGTACCGGACAAGGCAAGACCTTTGAGCACAGTGCACGCCTGGTCCTCACAAGCACAAGATTACAGTTCCTTTATAGTTCCTTTTAACAATGCCAGGACCTTAAGGGGCAAAGTCTCTTGCCTGCAAAAAAGTATTTTGCCTTAGGTCGGCTGTACCAAAACAATAAACAAACAAAAGTTCCTTGGTCAATCTTTTCACATTGAGCGACTACTCTCCGCTTCTTGGATCTCCCTTAGCCGGGCTCTGATCCTTCTTGCAACGTTGGCCTCCCTCAATCGGCTTCACTACGGCCTGTCATTTAACAGTCTTACTGTTCTTTTCACTAACTATCCATTGTAGACATCCCTCAGCCGGGTTCACATTTGTCGTTATAATGTTCTTTACTAGTTACTCTCAATTCACAGCACTCCCTCGGTCGGATTTTCACATTTGCCAGCATTGTGGACATCCCTCAGCCGAGTTCACATTTGTCATCAGAATGTCTCTTCACAAGTTGCTCTCAATTCACAGGCATCCCTTGTTCGGGTTCACACTTGCCACAGTTTCTCTCGACCCCTTAGATTCTCCTCTTTCCCAAGTCCGGATCTCAGCCGCCAGTCAGGCTTCACATCACACAATGTTCTCGGGATGTTATTAGTCACCCTAATCCATAGGCATCCCTCAGTTGGGTTCACGTTTGGCAATTCCCACAACTCACTTGGTGTTCATCATGTGTCAGTGACTTTCGACTGTACGAGGGATTTATTTGATCCTCGTATGACCACTTTGACACTATACACAGCCTCCTTTAGGGCCCCTTGGCCTTTGTAGTTTCGTAAGCATGGAATACCATATAGAGTCTTTCAAATGAGCACCCACGCAGCACCAGACCACTGTCCGGTTCCAACTTCACTCACGAAAGACCGCTGTCTAATATCTTCTTTCTGTATATACAATGTTGCTACTGCAACCTTGGGCTCAACACAGTCCGGTTCGCTGTCACTTGCTTCCGACTCACTGGCTGTCGCTGGAGTCAAAGACGGTACCACGGTGAGAACAGTTTCTCCCGTCCTGGCAATTAGTACGGGAGGGTTCCACATAGCGCGGACATCCGATACGCCACTCGCCAGCTGCGACTCCCAGTCTTACGTTTGCTTTCCTGGAGGCTTTGCTGGTCTGGGATCAAAAGGGCCAGGGCAATTCCCTCCTGGTCGCCCTTTTCGATCTCTCCGCCTTTCTCCGCCTCTTGAACTGACTGTCCGGAATAGCTGTATCCTCGTGCGTTCGACATTGCTCGAAGTGTGCTTTCGTGCTCCTCCTTTTATCCCTGTGGGGAAGGGGAATATTTAAAAAAACGTGTGTGCAATGCGGCATTGGTGGAGATTTAATCACTTTGATTGCAAATATACTCTGGTTCAAACATCTGGCTGCACTCTAATTCTTTTTTTTTTTAATGGGTAGTTAAGATTATAATGGAGTTTTAATTGAATGATTGTAATCTTTTCTCTTTTTCTTTTGGACATGTATTCTTTTTTTTGTTTACATGTGACAGTGTAATATGTCTTGTATAAGGGTTTTATAGAACTCATTAACTGTATGAAATTTCATATATACTTTTTAAAATGTTGATGCAAACCTAAAAAAGGAAATTTGAATTTTTATTATGAGCCAAGTCATAGGAAAGGCTATGTGAGTCCTCGGACTGTGCATGCAGCGGCACTGGCCAAATTGAATTAACAGCAAACACAAGCCACCAGATCATACAAGGGAAGCTGAGGCACACATCTGGGAAGAAGGTGGAAGCAGTTACCTTACACCAATGCTACGACCCTGGGCTGATGGGGAAACCCAGAAATCAAAACTCTCATTGAAAAAATCTGTGCCCAAGCTTCAGTGTAAAAAGCGTGCGGGTTGGTGGTGTAGCAGTGAGAGGAACAAAAGAAGCAAAGGGTACAATCAAGAGGTTGCCAATGCAACCAGGCCACGCAGGTATGATGTGATTGGAGCATAACCTGAGATCTAAGGACCTGCTGTCCTTTCTGTCCCAGTGGGAGCTCTTCCTGATCCCGAAGTCTTCATAATTACCCTCTGCATCTTGCCCATCCTTGTACAGCCTTTTTATTTGAGTGGTCGGTGTGCCAATCCAGCCCTGTCAAGACTTCTGTGTAGTACCACTTTAGAACAACTGGCAACCTGTTTCTGTATACAGTAGACCCCCCAATACAAGTACATCTTTGTTGCGTTGATAATTTCTTCTGATTATATTCAACTTAAATGTATTGCAAATTAAAGTTGATGAATATAATCAGAAGTGTGGAAACCTGGAGAGAAACTCAGGACTACCATATTCAGGGATGCCTTATGAAGTCAGTAAATACTGTACTAGAAAATGAGGTGGTGGAGGGTTGCTTAATGGCTTACTGCCTTTGGAGTCTTCTGGGGGATTGATATATAGACAAAGTTGTGAAAAATGTGGGAGAAGTTGCTTAATGACTTGTTACTTTGGGGTTTGCTTGGGGAATTAAAAGCGAAATCACTTGGTTTCCTCTGTCATAGCAGAAGAAGGTAAGGCAGGGCCTTGCTGAGGCAGACAAAGGGACTCCGCAACCTGCAGGAATGCAGCTTCAGAAGAAGCATTGCTGCAAATCTACCAATAAATTAACCAATGGCTGGCCTACCCTTCCCGCCCTAACCTGTACCTCCTTTCCGGTAACCACTGTGTCCCCTCTCTCCAAGACCTTCTAAGTGTACTCTCAATAGTCTATCCTTTTAATTGGATCTATTGTCTTATGCTGTATTACTGTAGCCTCTTGCACAGTGCTTGGTTGCTTCACGGCAAGATATCCTTCATATTAAACCCAGAACATTGATATATACAAGGACAGGAGATGGCTAAGGCAAATCGACCATGAGCCTTGCAGTAGAGGGTAAATTATGAAGCCTGCTGGGGACTGTGACCTAGACGCTGAAAATGCCAGACAACACTAAAGAGAAGGCGCAAGAAAACAACCTGTGTGGGGCTATAGCCCAGATTCTATTTATTTTATTTATTTGTATAGCGCACTTGCAGCCCAGGGGCATCGAGGCGCTGTTACAAGTAGTTGTAGGGCTTTTGATTCAGATATTACACAGGTGACCAGAGGTCTCTTGGTTACACAGATACAAGCATAAATACATGTGATGCATGATATGCATGATACAGTTTACAGCCGGAAGTCAGATACATTTCATACAAAGAGCTTGTTTTAATGGCTTTGCGGAAGGCTTGGTGGGACTCAATCATTCTTGCGTGAGGTGGCAGTGCATTCAAGTGAATGGCAGCCCGGGTGGGAAAACTGGACCCACTGGCACGCACCTTACGCGTTTTGGGCCTAACAATCGTGTTGGAGTAGAACCTTCTTATTGGTCTAGTGGCAGTATGCTTGATGATTCTTTGCGTCAGGTAGGGTGGAGCAAGTTCATGGAGACATTTGTGGGTATGGGTGAGTGTTTTGAAGACAATCCTCTCTTTGACCGGGAGCCAGTGGGCCTCCCTTCTGACTTCAGAGATGTGGTCTTTTCTGGCGGTACCTGGGGCCGCACTGAAAGCGTTATTTTGGACTAGCTGAAGTTTGGCCAGGTTTTTATTGGAGGTCCCAACGAGCAGGGCATTGCAGTAGTCTAACCTTGATCCAATTATTGCCCTAGCAATGGTGAGACAATTCTGGCGTGACAGGAAGGGTCTGGCAGCGTTGAGGACTTTAGAGTAGTAGGCTGAGGAGGAGGCAATGGCATTGACCTGTCTATCCATGGACAGATCGGAGTCTAGGTAGACTCAGAGTGTCTTCACGTGGTTGGAGACCTTGATGGGAATATTGTCAATCGTGAAATAAGCGTATTGTTCACCGAGGTTCCCTAGGGTGGAGGGTGCCTCTATGAGGAGGAGTTCGGTTTTTTCACTGTTGAGGCAGAGCCAATTGTCTGCCATCCATGATTGGATAGTGGAGTAGATGGTGGTGAGTGCTTTGGTGTCCGCTAGGTAGTCACCCGTGAGTGGGATGAGTACCTGTGTGTCATCCGCGTAGTTAGTATACGAGATGCCCAGGGAGTCAAGGATGCTGAACAGAGGTCTTGTGAAGAGGTTGTCTAGCGTGGGCGAGATACACGAGCCCTGTGGAACACCGCATGTGATGTGGCTCGGGGTGGCATTCTGGTGGTAGAACATAAGCCACCAGAGTTAAAAAGAAGTTGCCAACCTTGACCGCATGCAAAGGCACCGGTAGGTTCAAGCACAAGATGGAAAACTGTGGCTGTGGGGTTTACGCTTACTACAGCCTCTAAAGAACCTTTGTGTGGTCGGGAGACAATCTTGCGCAGGTTAAGGGGTAGTGTGAATGATCTGGACGGGGCAAAGGTGGATTGCAGGGCGACTTTTCTGGAAGATTGCTTATCCTTGCGGTCATCTGCTAAGGCCAAGTAAGGATGTGTGCTAGGGCACCTAAGATGCTGTGGGACTTAGTGAGTGCATTGAAGGCTGCTTCCCTGGGCTTGACTTAGAATAGGTATTGGGCATTGGAATGCGTGTACCAGGTCTTCTCAGAATAGGTCCTTTCTCTTGGTTCAGTTCTCTCCATCTTTCCCCCGTAACCCTAGAATCTCCCTTTTTATATTTTATTGCTATTCCTATAGGTCCTAGACCACCTTCTCTCACCTTGCCCTAGCCCTAGGATTTGGGTTAAGCAGAACCATGAATTACGTTTGTGAAATCGAGCCAGGGATGCCAATTTTAGGGTGAGCAATGGAGAAACAGGGACTTGTGTGGGGGGAGGGTTACCTGCCCTTTTATGGATTGTTCCTACCTTGTTATAGATTGTCCCTGTAAACAAGAGTTTTGACTACTGTTGGATGGAGTATCCTTTTCGTTTTTTTGGGCCCCTTTTGTTGTTTCAGTACCTCTTCCCTTCCAATTCCATCAGTTACATGCGCAAGTGGTCTGCATCTCACTCCTCCTGACAACAGGCAGGAGAGATTCAGCTGTTCATCTATCCAAGGTCAAATACTCAGTACTAAGATGGGGGATAATTGTAACTATTCTTGACTGAACCAAGACTTGATTCACTTTGTTGTGCCCGATTATATTAATTAAGAAATGAAATACTAATCTGCAGTTTTTAGTTTTGCATTATTGATTTACCATGTTTGACCAAATTAAGAATCCTTAATCTCACATTAGAGGCATGCTGCAGCAATTGTTGTGAGCCATGACTAATCATCATTGTCTCCAAAGCACCTTTTTTTTCTTTGGTGGGTACTGACTGAGGGCAGTTTCTCACTTCTTGTAGGGAGACTGGCCCTAGAATGTGACTCATTTCTATTTCAGAACACCTGCTGGTGTATTCTCATTTTTGATAACTCATCGTCTTCCTTCACAGAAACATCTTGTATGTGGGCCGGTGAAAGTTTCGAGTTCCCCTTCTTCTACTACCAGTGCAGCTCATTACTTTCAGTAAGAATAATTTTTTTCATAAGGAAGTTTATGATGGGTAGAATTTTTGGTTTGGTGTGTTGTGGCCCAGATGGCATACTGCTACGTTTCTTCTTGAAAATGTTGATCATGAAACATTTGAGTGAACTTTTATCTAGCATATTGTGCAACAAAGTGTATTCCTTGTTGGAGTAAACCCACAGTGCCCCTAACCTTGCATCCCTATCCAACCTGTAAGACGCATCCGATTACCCTGCTCTTTTCCCCTAGACCAGGGATCTGGAACCTTTTGCTTTCCAGAGGTTTTGGTCTACAACTCCCATCAGGCCTAGCTAGCATAGTTAATGGTAATGATTAATGGTAGTCGTCGTCAATCGCACCTGGAGAGCTATGGGGTGGAGACAGCTGCCCTAGGTACACGCCTGATCCCGCTTTCCCTAGTTGAATGTTAGATATGCTCCTTCAGTAAGAATGCTACTTTCTCATGGGTGTGCATTCTGTATGTTCACCCACACTTCTTGTCCTCCTGGAGAAGGTCCAGCGACCATTCCTTGCCCCTCCCTATCCGTTGTCTCATCATTGGTAATAATTGTCCGGAGCCATACTTTACTTGGGGAGCAACCTGTGCTGCATGTCACCATAAGAGATTTTGTGTAGTGCCTAGGGATACAATTTGACTCTTTAAACCCAATTGTTGCTGCTTGCCCTTATGATTTCACCAACCTTTTAAAATTATGTGTAGAATATTACACATTTGGGTAGCATGTTTGTGTTTAACATGTTGAAACCTCAGGTTTTCAGCAAACATTGTTAAATGAGGCACACACGTTCTGGGGCATCAGGGATAACGGTGCATAAGATGATTATAAGCCCCTGTGCATTTTAAAAAGTTATGCCCTGCTGTCTCTAGGAGGTACATTTGCATTTATAGGTCAATATTTTGCCTTCAACATTTTATAATGGGCAGGTGCACTCAGAAATCGCCACAATATTGTATATCGTAATCCAGCACTGCTAGGTTGTAGTGACCTTTCTGGTAGTGCCTGCGTTAGCTGGGTTTCAAATGTCAACTTGAAGAATTGTTTTCTCCCCGTGTGCCAAAACTCGTGGCCATCCATTCCTCTGCTGCTCTTTTATCTGACATATTACCTTTATCGGCAGTGTAGGGCGTACAAGGACGGGAGCACGCTAGGCTTTGATTTAGGTGATGGTCAACATAATGTGACTTGTGTTCAAACAAGGCACATGCCAAGGCTGGTACAGAATAGACGCATTTGTTGAGTATTGATTCTTTCATTTGGTTTCTGTTGGTAGGCTTCGAAGAGCTCAGATGCGCGGCGCCTCGGTTATGAAATATGGCGATCTTGTGCAGGGTAAGCGTTGAACCTTTTTCCTTTTTCTGTGATGGCGACCGATCAATTTAGGCAGCATAGGGTTTTTTTGGGACGATTGCAGACCTTTTTGTTTTTCTTTTTTAATTTGAACTATACCCCTTTCTCTGGTACCGTGGCCGTACTCAAAATATAGACTCAAATAGATAAAATAAACCTGAAAACTCATCCCGAATTTGAAAAGACATACTGCAGGGGCTGGATTAAAGGGGTCCTGGTGAGGCAGATGGACAAGGTTTTTGGAAAGCAGGGTTTCTTATAGAGCAAGAGCTAATTCGCTCCTGCTTGCAGGCTAGAATAGCCTGGTTAGCTTGTTTTTAATATGGATTTTGAGAGCCAGCCCAATGGGATTTCTGATAGGATAACCTAGTCCGTGAACACGGTTATTGACTTAGTCTAGCCAAACTCCATCAAGGTAACCTAAGCGAAGGTGTAAGACAGATTCCTGGAGCTGAGGGCATGTTGTAAAGTGCAATTAGCCACACTTGGAGACATCCAGACAGTCCAGTCTTGGAGGTCCAAACGTGCATACAATATGTCATTCATTCATTTATTTCAGCTTTATTTCGGCTTAATTGCTATAAGAGCACATACAAAGAGAACTGTGGATTCATACAAATAAAATAAAAACATGCTAACGTGCTCTTAATACATAGAGATTGCAGCTAAAAAGACCATATAACGTCCATTTGATAAAGCATAAAACAAAAAGCATCAAAGACACAAAAGTTCATCAAGTCCAGCATGCATATGCCTTAAGGTGCTAGAATACTAAAGGATTCTTCAACTTTTTGATGTAATTGACAGTCCTATAACGGGTCTAATATAGGCCTCAATAAAAAAGACTTGATAAGGGCAAGGAGAGAAAATCTCTCAGCCATGCCAAATTATCAGCACTCTTCATCCTTGGGACTTCTCTGTTTTAGGGCCTCGGCTCTAAGTAACCAAACCCTATGTTTATAAAGGGCAGTAGCCAAAATAAATGTACATTTAAACACTGGCCCACAAAATACATAGCAAAGGCTGAATGACGGAGCCCCAATTTCCCTCCCGCCCCCACCAAATAAGTTTAAGGTACATACATCTCAGACAAATAGTATTTTTGCAAATCGACAAAAAGTGCAAAATTGTTTCATTGGCAACCCCACTCAACAGCAACATCCAGAGGGATCCGGGCAGAAGGAATCAAGTAGGAGAAATCCAGGTACTAATGAGTCTCTAAATTGCCCAGATTGAGATCCTACTTGACTCAAATATGCTGTATTTGAAGAAACTCTTAATCCTTAGTCAGTAGTCTCCAATCATGACCTCAAATATGTATTCATTGCAGGAACTGTGCACTAAACATGAAGCTCCTAGGATTTAATCCTTTAAATATTAAAGAACCTTGACAAAATCAAGAGTTGTAATTCAAGTGGAATGAATTAATCCACTTAAACAGCTACATGATAATATGATCACCTCCACTGTGAGAGTACTATAACAACAACAGTAAGCATAACTCCAATTAATCTTTTCTTACCAATAATGGCATTAAGCAGTGTATTCCAAATGATTTAGTCTCAGACAATTCTCAAACTATCCAGTTTTCACTATATGTCTCATTGTTTTTCTCAAGGAAAACCCTGTTTTGGTGGTCAATGCAACAAAACTATCAATGCAGCATTTTTATACATTTAAACATTTCTGTTTAAATGTGATCTTTCTGTAATTAAACACAATTATCAGAATTTTTCTTTCTTGTTCACTTTTTTACTTTTCAGCAATTGTACAGAATTATTTACCCTCCTGATGAACCACTGATTTGAGAAATATGCAACTAATCTGTGAAGACAACAGAAATTGCTAAATAAATCTCATGTTTGGAGCGCCTGTCAACAGTGTTTGTATCTTTTATTAACCCCACACAATGGACACACTCGCCATCAAAGGCCTCCATGTGTGTTTAAAGGAAGCCACTGGAAGTATGCCCAATCTAAAACGTATATAGACATTTTTGAGAAGGGGGCAATAATTATATCCAAATAAGTTTTAAATCCTGGTTGCATCCTAAACTCGAGATAATCTGGACCCAGTTTCAATTTAGCTGCATCAACTAAAAGGGTTTTGCAGGCTCTCAGCTTCGCAGCATTTCTCAAATTCATAATCACAGGGAGGGTCAAATCCTGAGGTTTTTCCCACAGATCAAACTGTTTTAAACTATGGAGAATGGTCTTAACTTGTAACAGCCATTTTAAACTCCTTCCGCCCTCTAAAGAACTAAGGTGCGAGTCAGTGCATCCCGGTATTTTTCTAAATCTTGCTGTTTCTACAATCTGGCCCAGAAAAACTTTGTTTGGCATTAACTTGGGAATTAATCGGGGTGCTATCAAGCTCCAGATAAACCAAAGCAGAAGGGGCACTTCGGGGAAGCATCTACAGTTTCTTTTTAAATTTGGTGTTCACAAGTACTCAACATGGTGACATCAATGTAACCCCACATTTCTGAGCCATGCAATGTGGCAAACCAGGTTTGTTTATAATACAGGTCCAGGACTGATGAAACAGAGCTGCTACCATATTTAATCTAGAAGGACCAGATCGTTCCACTTACTTTCTCCAAGGTAATAGCAGATTTGTTAATCTGTGCTGTCCCACTGCCAGCATCCTGATTTCTCATCCCCAAATAATCGAAATGTTTGACCTGCTCGATCAAGGAACCTTTCACTTCAAATCTCACAAATGTACGTTTAGAAAATTGAGGTTTGAAGACTTTTCGGTATTCAAATTTAAATTCAACTCTTTACATTTGTTAAAAAAAAATAATGATTTTCTCAAGCTTTGTGGGGTTGTGGCTATCAGTACAGCATTATCTGCATACAATAATGCAGGGCATTTGTCAGATGCCATCTTGGGACAGTATTGGCACTCCCTCAATAATGCATCTATAATCTTTTGGATTTAAAGGTTAAAAGGGAGGGGGTCTAAGAAACAGCCTCATCTAACACCCATATTAACATCAAAAGATAATGTCAGCTCCCCTCCTAACCCGTAGCTTACACTAGCTAGTACAGCTGGGAAATTATTTTGATCAGAAAAGTAGTAGCCTTTCGAGCGAAAAGAATATTCCAAAGGTTCTCTCTAGATACAGAATCAAACGTGGTCCTTAGGTCCACATATACCACATATAAACACATTTTCTTTAAAACAGTATATATTTGGATTACCAAAAAAGCATAAAATTTGCCCCTATTTATCCTAAATCCAGCTTGGAGGTCACTAATTATACATTCACTATCTGTCCTGTCCTGTAAATGCTTTAAAATGTTTTTCCCAAATAACTTTCCAGCACTGTCCAAAATTGAAATCTAGCAATAATTGGCCAGAAGACTCTCCCACCTTTTCTGTACACTAGTAAAATCAGGACCAAGCGCCAGGAATTTGGAATTTCATCCCTTCTTAGAATAGCGTTAGAGACCTTGCATAACACAGGAGCCCATGTATCTCCCTTATCTTTTACCAAATCAATGGGGGTAGATCAGGGCCGGCAGCTTTACCACTCTTCAGAGTTTAAGGTGACTACCACCTCATCTACTGAAACCGAAAAAGTGCCTTGGGTAAGAGCAAAAGAAGAAATGCAAGTCGAGGTAAGACTGACGGGATCCCAGTAAAGCCTAGAAAATGCAACCACCAGATTTACTCACTAATACAACAATGGAGAGTCTGATCCCCTGTCCCGAAATTGAACAGCGTCCTGTCAAGCACACTATTTCCCCTGACTAAACTTTCTTTTTTGAAAATATATGTAGTGTGAGAAACCTGAGTTTACTCTCCCTCCTACTTCCCCTGGATCCTCTTCTCAGGTGGCAGGGGAAAGGCCATCGCTTTTGTATCCTGACCCTGGGGGTGGAGAAGCGAGGAAGGGTCATCTGGGTGAAGGGTCCTTGGGATTTGAGCGTGGGGTACCCACAGGCGAGACACAGTATCCCCATTTCCCTATTGAAAACCAACCTAACCCTCCCCGGCCTTTATGGGCTATTGTAAAACATCTCCCCACACTTTACCTATGACAATCCTGGAACAAGGAAGAGGTGAATAGGATTAATAAACACTAGTAACTCCTTTCACCGCTCTAGTATTGGGACTAGGAAGATGCCTACAAAGTACGGTAAAGGTCAGGCATGTCCCCCTAACTACAGTCAGGCAAATCCAATTGAGAAAACGCACCTTCAACCTGTTAAGTGATTGCAGGTGTATAAGAAGAGTGGTAGAGAGCAGCAAGAGGATGACCAACCGGGAGCCTGCGTGTGTTGAGGCAGACTTGGTGGGACCTGAGAACAAGCCAGGATGCCGGCAGGAGTCCCAGAAGACCTGTGGATCCCACTGCAATTTGGGATGTCAAGCTGGCACAGGTGTGGGAGCCTCCCTGGTCGGGAGAAAGCAGCTGGAGCTGCGGACAAGAAGGAAATAAGAAGCTACACAGTAGTGCGCCAAGTACAGAGGAGCATAGCTACCAGCGTGTGTTCGGAACCATGTGTAGAGTGAGCAGGGCTTGCCACGACCGCCCGGTAGCCGATGGAGCAAGAGGGAAGCAGCAAGGCCACTAAACGCTGAAGACTGTTGAGTGCGGGGAAATGGCACTCGAGGCAGTGGCGCTCCTAGGGGCTACGTATGAATAACAAAATGCTGTATGAATGCATATTGAGTACCGAACTGAAGGGAAACTTGAAGCAAAGTCAAATCACGCACATTGAACGCATGTGGAATACCGAACCGAATGAAAACTTTGTGGGCAGAGCTATTGGCTGATGAAAGCTAAAAGAGGACAGTCCCCATTTGAAAGCAACCTATGAAACCAGAGCTCACGTGTGAAACAGCCTGACCGAAAGGTGGTGAACAAATACGACCACCACAGAGTGAACTTTATGAATGGATAGAGTGCGGCAAGGCCCAAGACTGGCATGAGATGTGACACGTTCTGAGAAAGCCAAGAGGCTACCCTGAAGAAGTCAAGAGAGTATGCACTCTGGATATATGTACTCCACTGCACATTGTGTTCCAACATTCAGCGTTCGATGCCGATGTTACATTATGTCCACTTTCCGTAGCAACGTGCCCTTAATGCGAGTGCTTAACATGGTATGCACAGAGGATTCATTCATCTGTATTCCGCTGTACTGCATGCTGTGGTGCGGCCATAGCTGCTGCGGTGTCCTCTGCTATGCATGCTATATCCTGAGTGTATACCGCAGGAAGCTATTGCATTAAGGGCAGCGTTGCTACGGAAAGTGGATGCAGAAAATAACTCTGGCATCCAACACTGCGTGTTGGGACATTGGAAGCTCTGCTGATATTTGGTCAAAATACTGGAGTACTGAGGATTAGTTCCATGGTTTACACTACCTCCACGATTTGTCATTGGAGTGTTGTTCGAAGACCCCTTCCACTGGATTTTGTGTAAGGGTGAGGCGATATTGACGCCCCGCCCATCGTCCTGAAGAAGGTCCGGTTAATAAAGCAAGGCTACATCAGAAGCCGCTTCTACCGACCGAGAAGAAGTGTAGACATTGTTGATAAGCTTTCAAAAAAGGCAACCAGACGTGGACCCCCTGCTCACTGTGCTCAGAGAGGCGCAGCTTCACCTCACTGATGAGGCCCAACAAGGCTGAAACACGTGTATGGGGTTGCTGTTGGTACTCTTGTTCAGAGAGGAATTGCCATAGCATTTTGGTGCTGGACTGCCCATGTGGGCGGGACAAATACTGATATGCAAATGGATATTTCCCATCTGTGAAAGGTACATTGAGCAAAAAGCATGTGCTGCAAACTCTCATCTCAGAACAGGTTATCATGCCATGTTCCTTCTGGAGAGGAGGGCCTGCTACCTTTTTTTTGAAATAATTGTTGATGAGCTGTTTTGTGCTATTTAACAGATGAACGCACTTGTATTTGGTAAGGGTGTTAAGAATTGATTGATATTTTTGTTTTGTTTGCTGAAATGGTTTCATGGAATGGATAACTCATGTTAATGCAGAATTTATTTTGATGTGAGAGAGGGTGAATGTATTTGTATGGTGGAATGAATTATGTGATGTAATATGGAATAATTATGGGTTTTTTATGAGTAAACCATATAATGACTTTTGTAAAACATTTGAATTGCGTACGTAAGAAGTGTGAAAGACCTATTTTTCCAACCTCATAGCAAAGGTAAATTTTTGTATATTCCTGTATATACAAGGGCATAAACAAATAAATAGCAGAAAATGTTATTTTATTCCTTCTACAATTCCACACTGTTTCCCCAATCCGCATCAAGTGTTGCATCGTTACCTGTTAGGACCCCCCAGACATTACTGGCTACATGACATTTGGACACCCCACCCCTTTCCCTGGATTTCAGCTCCTTCACACATGAGACTTTAGCCTGAAATCAAAACATCAATGTGGTCGTAGAAGGACCAGATAGAGCTCCTTTTAAGCGCCTCAAAGGGGGATCTTGAAAACCACATTTCAAGGCCCTTGGACGCACCGTTTCCGAGATATTTGCAATGAACTGTACAGCGCCAGCGTGAGATGAGGTGGAAAGAGCATGCAGAAGGTCCCAGTATGCTGCAGCACGTTCACTCTCGCCTCCCCTCCATGTTTGCTATAGGGTATGTTAGCCAGCCACATGCGCCTATTCTCAGTGCAGTTCACTACAGAGTGCAAAGCACATCAGTCGATCGTGACTCGGACCAGCAACCTCCAGGATCATTGATTTTCAACAATTGATGAGTGTGTTATCATGTCTGTCTACAGACTACGTGCGTAGTACAGGTACTTTTTGCTAGTAAAAAGTGGACCCCTAACTTCAGCAGTCCTTTCCTTTCTGGTAAGATGGCCTAGTGCTTCACAGAGTCAATGATGCAGGTAAATACCTGAGAGTGGGGTAGGGTTTCTCCAGAATTCTCCTATGCAAGCTTTGGCAAAGCCAGCATGTTGGTAAAAGATGTTTTTAAAAGCACCTTTGAAGATAACAGCTAATTAAGAAATGTGCTGGTAAGCTGTAATGTCCACCACAGTAGGGGTTATGCAGGTGGGGGTATCCTTGGCTAGAACGCCACTGATCACAGCCAGGCAAGAGTGTTAGGAAGTGGACTTTGCAACCACACAATCTCTATGGCAGGAGGTGGGCACGAAAACAGGCAAGTGTATTCATGCCTTTTACTCTACTTCCAAGTGACTTGTCCTGGTGCGCACAGTCGCTGAGAACACTTGCCTCTGCCGTTGGTCCAGTTAATGGAGGTGCAGGGGTTCACAGTTGTAGTGGCTAGACTGTCTGGATTGGGTCCTGCTAAGTGGCAGTTCCGATCTCTGTTTCTGGGTTGGCTAGAATATTCAAACGACACTCATCCGAACAGACTGGACACTTCAGGGTAGTGGCCACAGCGGGTCTCATGACATGAAGAGATCTCTGGGGCACAGCAGAAGCAGGGCAGCAGCGAAGAAATCCCAACCTGGGGTCAGCAGGCGAGATTTGTGGTGTCAGTAAAGGTTCAGTCCCAGGAAGGCACCACTTTATCCAATTCAGCAGCAACATCCAGAGAGGTGATCTTGGTTCATAAGTTGACCTACAGAGTCCCAAGTTCTAGCTCGGGAGGGCGACTTTGTCTTCAGATGCGCAGCCACATTGTACTGCAACACTTCCAACGTCCTTCGACAGCAGGATCTGGCGCATGGCATGGGACTGATTGGTCCCATCATCCAAGGCTCGAAGCACTGTGTAGGGCCTTCTGTGGTTATTGCAAAGACATCGGTGCATAACCAGGAGATGGCTTTGGCAATGCTGATTGTCCTCTGCAGCAGTCTGCCGGGTCTTCAGTGCAGGCTTCTCTTCTTCAGGAGTCTTCGCCCCAGTGGTCAGACTGAGAAACTCTTGCAGTCTGCCCTATTTATGTTACGTTATTGTGCATTTGTATAGCACCTTATATACCATGGGTATGATCTTAAAGCGCTGTGGGTTGAACGCCCTTGAGGACTGTAGTCCAGGTCAGGAGAGCGTAGGTTAGTATATAGTGCTTGGGTACATTCATTATGTGTGCAGCCAGTGCGGTTTGTTTGGTGAGTAGCTGCATTCTAATGCCAGGCGCGGTGCGGTAGTTGGCCTCCGAGACATCTTGTGGTGCTGGGGCCTGTGCATGAGATTGTGTGCAGCTAGGCAGAATTTTTATTTATTATTTTTATTTTTCCGTGGTGTATACCTGCATTCTAAAGACTGTTGAGGTGTTCGTGGAGTAGTATATGTATGTGTGCAGCTAGGCCGAGGGTATAGCTGCCAAAAGTTAGGCTGAGGGTACCCCACGCCATCCATGCCAAGGACCCACGCTATTCAAACGAGTATGGGTTGTCCATTCCTGAAAGCCTCAAACGATACATCTGCCAGCAGCAAACACCCCTAACATTAGTGTGTATTGTGACTGGACTGTCTGTCCCAGTCCTGACCTTTTCACCCACACAAAGGCTCAAGAAACTAAGTAGGATCCCTCAAAAGGGCATTACCTTGTATGGGGTTTCCTAGTTGGAGAAGGCAGCAAGACAAGAAAGCAAAACGGTCAACGCACAGGGCTTAAACCACAAAGCCTGCCATTTTCAGAATATATTAATCTAAATGGCATTATGCAATAAAGAAGGTGGCGTACAGTTCACTGTCACAAGCCTGTCCTATGCACATCTTGAAGGTGAACAGATTTTAGATCAAGCAAAGGTAAAATGGATGTAGAGTAACCCTGTAGTACTTCACGTTTTAAAATCTTTATTTAAATTCCTGTGTAGGAGTTTGGTGAGAACAGTATGACACAGGGGATTAATCGCCTATAGAAGTTGTCCTAAAAAAATTTAGATAGTGTAGAGGTTAACAGGGTATGGGTTAGGTGAACCATTTTGTACTTAAAAGGTCCTGACCTTCATTTTTTTAAATGTTGCTTGAACCATTCAATTTGTGATGTTTCATTTGCTTTTTTTATTGATAAATTGTATTGCGATGTAATGAGGAGCAAATCCATCATTAGCCTCCCCACTTTCGCTCTTTGAGATTGTAATGGAGAACTCCCACATTCTCAAAGTCTACTATGCGCCACTATCTTAGTTCTCCTTGGCACGAGACAGAGCACCTGTTTTGAAGTAAAACCTTTATATGATCCATTGTACTTCTGGGTTCCTTTTAAGTTTACTTCTAAAATGACACCTTATCTTTGCAATCCAAGGTACTCTGTATTACACTTTGTAATGTGTGCAGCATGTTGGACTGCCTTGTGATTGGTGCGGTATACCAGAAGAATCAGTCGAGACATTTAATGGCACCTGGTTTCTGTTGCAGGCGATTCCTGGGATGAGATTGTTGATGCCTTAACATCGGCTGCCATCCGGTTTGAGATGTTGGCCACGTCGCATCGGAGCCAGGTTAGGAACATGGCTTGACAGTTTTTAGTAATTGAAACTCAGACCTCAACTCGCCAGTATCCTGATATTAACAAATGCAAAAATTGCTTCAGAGTCCCTTTCCCCCCTTCTTGATATGATATGGCATTTATAACACGCCTATACACAAGGGTTTCAAGGCGCAACGAGGCAAAGGGGGGGGCACAAAGGGAGGACAGACAACGATCCTACTAGGCCAGGTGTCATTCAGATTGCGCAAGTGCATGGGAAGGTGGGAAAGGAAAAGTGCGCGGGGTGAAGGGAGAGGGGAAAGTGCAGTACATGGGAAAGTGGAATAAATAAGATAAATAAAACACATAAAACAGCCAGCTGGTGGCATGTGCAAGGAAGTGCAGACGTAAGTGCTGGAAGGGAGACTGAAGGGATACAGAAAAAAAGGTCCCTAAGTGCAGGGGTTGCCAGGGAGGCAGTGCAGGTGGGCAGTTGACGGGGCCTGGGCCAGAGATCAGAAAAGGGTGGCCAGGTAACCAGTTCAATTTCAGTCAGGAATTCAGCGAGGGAGGAGAGGAGAGGAGAGAAAGCAGAAGAAAAGAGGAAGGTTTTGAAGTGTTTCCGGAACCGGAGATGGTTCTCCTCGAGTTTCAGGGAGGCAGGGAGGCTGTTCCAGAGGGAGGCCCTAGCCTAAGAGAGTGATCTGCCACCAACTGGTTGCTTGGAGAAGCGACTGACCCTGAGGGAGTTGGAGGCAGATGAGCGAAGAGCTCGAGAAGGAAGATATTTAGGAAGAGAGAGTTGAAGGTATTGCGGCCCCAGACCCCAGAAGGCCTTGTGTACAATGCAGAGGGTTTTGACTTTAATCCTTGCAGCCACTGGGAGCCAGTGCAGAGATTTCAGTCCTGGAGAGCTACGATCCCTGGGCTTGAGGCCAAGGACAAGTCTCGCAGTTCTGTTCTGGATAAGTTGCAGAGGGCGGAGAGTGGAGGCAGGAAGATTTAGATAGAGGCTGTTACAGTAGTCCAGCTTGGAGAGGACCAGGGCTCTGGAGACATTGAGCTTCTGGGGGAAGGACAGGAAAGGAAGAATACCTCTAAGGAGGTACAGCTGGTAGTGTGATTTCTTAGAGACGTCAGATTTGTGAGGGGAGAAGTAGAGTGCAGAGTCGAAGATGACCCCAAGGTTTTTAGCCTTGCAGGTGGGAGGAGGGCCAAGAGAGGACGGCCAGAGAGCTGCAGGGAAGGAGGGAGTGGGTGTGCCGATGAGTAGAATCTCAGTATTACTGGCATTAAGGCAGAGGTCGTTTTCCTCTCCCTTGTCCTCTCATGGCACCATGGATATTGTATCACCTGATTTTTTTACTCCAAATGATTACTTGTATATTTTTATTAAAATTATTTAATGGAGCCATCCATTGCACTGACCGAAAGATAAGAACATCTTCTGGAAGAATCCATTTGATCGTGTTTTGATAAAACTGAACTTTGAATTGAAAGTCGTAATCCGGAATGCTTGCATAACCGTAAGAAATGGTGGTATCATCCCTGATTTTACTACTTATTTGAGACTTGACTCCTTTTTAATATGGTTTATAGAAGAAAGTTTCTCCACTGTGATAAATATTACCGTATCTGGCTATCCTCTCACCGTCTGTAAACGCCTTGAATGAAACCTGTTTCAAGAAAAACTGCATGTTGCATCTGAATCTTACAAAAAAGTGGATTGGCTCCATTCCAAATGCCCTTTTATTTCCTTAACACCTTCTTTTTATTAATGCATCTTCTACATACACCACTTTCCCCAGAATGGTAGCTGTAGATTTAGATTCCATTATGTTTACCCTGTGAATATTATTGTACTTTCCTGTTGGGCCAGTAGTCCTAATCTGCGAGTTCCCTAACATTGCTGCTTTTTCTCTCGTGGATCACACATCTTTCCCAGTGGATTTCCCTCACAGGCCTCACTGGTGCTGTAACTCATCACATACGGCCCTGGGAGTCCCCAAGACTCTCAAGCATGGATGCGCCAAAGGTGTGCACTATAGTAATTTTCATGAGCAGGTATCTCTTTGTATTTATCATTCAAAAACTAGGCATTGTTTGTTGTCCGATGACAAAGGCTTTACTCCCTGCAGATCCTCATTAAAGTCGCTGATGATTTTAGAGGTCCAGTGAGACACTCTACAAGGACTTGTTGCTTAGTAAATATGGAAACACTTGTTTTCCCTACATGCTTATGGGCTTTCTAAGACTGTGGCCTTGAAGCTCCACGTAGCTATGATAAGACCTAGCCGGATGCATAAATGGGTGTTTTGGTTTCACTGATCTGAGTGTTTGACATGGGAGAAACCTGGGAAGGTTTCAATGTAGCAACCACCCGGATTGGGTGGATGCTGAATTTTTGAATGGTGCTTTTTTATTGTGTACAAAATTGAGTATGTGGGCCATACCTTTTCTCGTTCACTAAAGTGCAACTTACCCAAGTAAGTAAAACAAAGACTATACTCCGGATTTCTGCAACCTGGCTTCTGGGCTCTATACAATCCAGATTTCAGGGAACATTGATGCTCCCTCCTCTTGAAACTGCAGGCTGCTTTCCTCCAGGACTCCAGACCAGGTTCCTTTGAATAACACTTGTTAGCCACTGCATCGCTTACCTGGTATCTAGGGCGCATGCTCTCCTTGTAAAGGCCGGTAGTAAGTAGTCTTCACTGATTAGACTGACTACCCACAACTCTGGCATTATTCTTGGAGTTGCTGGGCCATCGAGGTCGCAATCGCGCCTACAGGAGTAGGTACTGAAGAGCAGCCCCTCAATGCGTACATCAGAGAAAATACGACTCACTAGGGAAAAAAGCCCAGCAC
The DNA here is from genome assembly GCF_040938575.1 of Ambystoma mexicanum. Classification (NCBI taxonomy): domain Eukaryota; kingdom Metazoa; phylum Chordata; class Amphibia; order Caudata; family Ambystomatidae; genus Ambystoma; species Ambystoma mexicanum. Next base: position 87,625,291 of record NC_090923.1, read on the forward strand.
GCGTCTTGCAAGGAGAACAAGTTTTTATTCTCATAAATACAGGTACGCGATTGCAATGAACTCTGCTTCCATGGAGCTCTCTAACAAAACCAACATGGATGGCAGCTTATAAGGGCAAACAGCATCACAACTGACGCACATCACATAAGGTACAAATCCACGTAGCTGGTCCATAGGCGGCCTGCTCCCTGTGGGATGCCAGGTCATTGGTTCCAACTCCTCCAGTCCATCTTCTCAGTGATGTACTGTTTTATAGACTTGGTTACTTGTTGCCTCCTCTTACCAAAATGATCTCTCTTTAACTATACTAAGAGATTTTTCTGTTTTTGTCCAACTTAACATACTCTGATAATCCACTACACTCATCATCGGACAATTGACGCATGCTCGAACTGTTCTTGCCCATAATTCCCTAGGCAATGTAAAAGCAGAACTTTCTTTCTCTCACTAGCGGAATTCAAACCATGTAAAGCTAACCCATCATTCTCAAAATGTTTCTTCCACCTTTTCCATGGAATGTTGGGTTCATCTTGTTTCTCTAAGAAATAGTTAGGAGGAGGTACACCTTGAATGTTGAAGTAACAAAATGTGACAAAACTATGAATTAACCTCACTGGAATCTAGAGTTACGCTATGAAATAATAGTAACGATTGTGTAACACACTTATCCAAATGTAGGTACAGTGCTAAACTGAATTCCTCAAGTTCAAAACAGTTCCAAAAAGAGGCCCTGAGGTTCCCTCCCGCATAACGGCAAAAAGTTCATAAGGTCTCAGGTTTGCCTTCCTCAAGACATCGGCTTAGACAGATTTCTGCTTTGATAGTCTTGCCACCATGAGTTTTTCATACAGTTTGTCGTGGTGTTCTTTTGCTTTCATAACACTTTGCTACAATGCTCTCACACTTCTCAGCAATGTTCCATATTTGCTTTACATTGCAAATTGTAAAGTTCACTCTTAATTTTCAATATATTGTATTTGTTCTTGGCTTTCAATATATTGTATGTGTACTTCAAAACAACTTGTCATCTGTTCATGGATTATCAGAAGCTTTCTTTTAATTCGATATTCAATAATTCAAAGTTTTTTCCTTTTCTCATAACTCTGATTCGTAGTATTCATCACAATCCCTTTATTTAGGTTCACCATATTTTACACAGCTTCTTTTGTTTATTCGGCATTCACTTTGCCATGCAACAGCCCCGAAGAATGCTCCGGTTTGAGTGTTCCATTTTTTCACTCACCGGTCCCTGCCGTCTCCTCCAGAAGTCTGTCATGTCTTGCTCTGCTCTGCATACATGTTCTCGGTGGAGCGCGAGGCCTCCTCGCAGTTCGCTCCTTTCTCTCGGTGGGTCGCCTGCAACGCTGCTCGCTTCCCGCAGACACTGCTGGTGACTTTCAACTATCGGATTTCTTCCTCTGCTCACAGCTCCAGCTGCAAGCACCGACCAATGAGGCTCCCAACACTGTAGCCCTCGCACGGCTTCTCCAAGCTCCGGCGCCGCAGTTCCTTTTCGGTTCTTGCCAGCGTGCTGATTTCCCGGTAGGACCCTCCGCGGTTGCCTCATATTTCAGAGGGTTTTTCCCTCTTTAGTCCTGCCATGCTCGCCCCAGCTTCTCCCCTACTCCTTCTGGTCACGCCTCCTTTTATACACCTGCAATGGTCTGGCAGGTTGCAAGTGTGAGTCCTTAGGTACGATTGCCTGACCATAGTTAGTGGAGTACTTGTGACATGCCTGACCCTTACACCAGTCAGTAGGCTTCTTCCTTGTGTCAGTACTAGAGTGGTGAAATTACATGTTAGTGTGCTCTACTCTTAGTCGCCTCTTCTTCGTCCCAGTGCTATGATATGAATGTGGGGACAGTGGGTGTATCTAACATTGAGGAAGGGTGATAATCTATAAATGTCGAGGGAGAATAAAGTGTATTCTGACAGGTTCTAGATTTCATTCAAGGGGTTAAATGTGGGTCTAGTCTAGCCACATAAGGAGGGGTTTTCCTTTGTTTTCTTCCTTGTCCTTCTATTGGAATTATCTTTCTGGGGTCCATTTTCCAACGAAAAAAGGGAGGGAGGTTGACAATACCCTGCAAGGGCCCCAGTGGCTGTTGGTTCATCTTGAAAGTGAAGCTGTGTCTCGCCTGAGGACATCCTCCCCTCCCCATCACCAAGGACCCTCCTCCCAGGTGATCCTCCCTCGCATCTCCACCCCCAGGGTCAGGATCCAAGAGCGATTGCCTTTCCCTGGCCACCTGAGAAGAGGATCCACGGAGAGTAGATGTGGACACCCTCAGGTTTCTCACAGTAGACTATAATATTCCCCAATGACTGAGAGTATAAAGGATATTATTCCCCAACATCTGGTAATTTCCACCTCCTTTTGGTAAAATTCTTGTATAGGTATCTTGGTGACACATTTACTGTACTTTGGAGATAAGTGTAAAATCTCAGTGTGTCTTAAAGTTGACACACAGAATAGCACATAGGAGGTACTACTTGTAGACACAGCACTACCTGCACAACAGTATTTCTAACAATGTCTTTCTCACAAATTCGGTATGCCTCTGGTTTCAACCCGAAGCGTAAATGTTTCTCTGTTGTATGTTCTAACAAGAAGTCCTGGATGACCGAATTAACGCGTGTAATAGACGAGCCCTACAATGTTAGCATTGAACACTATATGTTCGAAATCAAACCTAAGATAGCCGCCGCCAGCGTGGTCACGTTTAGGGTGCTTTACTTCAGTGTTTTCGTTTGCTGAGTCAACAAAGACTGAGATAGTCAGAGTGCCATTGGTTGCCATGGCACCCACAGACTCGAAGAACAGGTGGCTCATCACAAACTCCCAGCCCTGCGGCACCTCGGGCCAGTAGGTACAGTTTCACTTGCGGAATGCAATCACTGGAGCGGCGGATAATGACGTCCCAATGTATATTTTGTTGCCAAAGAAACACACCAACGTTTACCACGTCTACGCACAGAGTAACAAGCACATTACTCATAGAAATAAGTTACTTCTGGAAATGCTGTGAAGCTTGCATGTATATGATGTTGGTGAAACAGTACAATAGCAAAGGGCTTCAGTATAATAGCGAGAAGGATTGTCAATCCAACACTCGTGCTGTCTCAAAATTACGCCATAAGTTCACAGGGTAAGCACCATGCATGCAGCATAGTTCTTCCAGGACATTCCAAACAAATCTTCACAAGCAGCTTTAAACCTCCAACAGAGCAGGCAATTGTGGTTGGTGATTCAGTGCACAATAGGGCACGTATCACAGAAATGGTGGAATTAAATGTAAAACTATATATAGAACAAAAGTGAGCAAGGTCATGTGAAACTCACTGCTGAAGGGAGAACAGACAGATTCTCACCGTGACGTGGTGGACCCAGTATCATACACATTGTTACTGACAAATTCTGACAGGAGAATTCTGTACACTGCAGTTTGGGTTTTTATTTTGTTTGCAGTGAGTGTATTAGATACACTTGGTTAGCTGTAACATAAGATACCTCAACATTTATGAATTTTTTGTGGTATAGTACCCAAATTCTAAAGAACAAATGTTGAATATTTGTGAGACACAATTCTATAGCTTCTACGTACTCTATGGATTCCTTGGGAAGGAAACTAGAGAAGTACGTAAAACACAATGTAGGGTTGAACAACAACACAAAAAACAAGGCAACACGACAGTGTTTCGGCCAAAAGGTAAGCTAAATGAGCTTGGGTGGTGTAGGCCTTCATTAGGACGGGATATTCGTATGGAGGAAGTATCCTATGTATTTTGTGGAGTAAACAGACAAAGAGTGTTTCAGGAATGGGTCAATTCAGGTAAGTCTAGCAGTGGAGAGGTGAATAAGTACAGGGAGACCAGAGTTTACCAGGTCTGTGGAGCGCAGTGGCTCGAAGAGTCAGAGTGTCTAAGTACACTGAGAGGACTTCAAGGTCCTTGTAGTGGCCATTCCTGTCAAAAAAAGATGAAGAAAGGGGCTGTGATTAGCTGTTAGTGATTCTGCTGTCCATGTAAAACAGTACAGATATAGGCGAAAGGGTGCCTGTTGTTAGGAGGCAATCCTGAACTGCAACTTTGACAGATCCTTTGCCTGTCAATCAAAGGCTTGTCTTTGTTGGCATTGAATAACATTGAGACTTAAGAAATGATTGGATGCAAGCTAAACACAGGTGCTACTTATGCTGAATCTACCTAAACCTTGACCGTTTCTTTTCACAATAACCTTTCGGT